>NC_071104.1:25160000-25760000 GCF_024256425.1 Clarias gariepinus | reverse complement strand
ATGAGGCCTTGGAGGAGGAAGAGGATGAAGAGGAGGAGGAGGAGGAGGAAGAAGATGATGAGGATGAAAATGAAGACGATGAAGATGAGAGCAGCAGTTTGTGTAGCCTGTCAGACTCGAGTACACAGAGCCTGGCGAACAGTGACTCAGAGGAGGAAGAGGATGATGATGATGTTGACGATGACGAAGATAAAGGAGAGGAGTTTGAGGATGGCCTAACCATTGCTCCTTTGTCACATAGTGAGGTGGTTTCTCCATCCTCTGTGATGTGCTACTCGGAGAACACAGTCACACAGGAGAATCAAACCAATGGCAACGGTTATTTTATTAACTCCACAGCTGAATACTATCAGATGGAGAATGCCAGCTCAGCATCACTTTTAGCAGCTGCTAACCAGGTTAGTGAGAGCTATGGAGGAGATTCAACCTCATATCAAGAAAGGGTGAACAACACTAATGGTGTGATGGCACCAGGAGCCTTTAACATGACCACTGAGCATTACACTGACTATTCACAGCCATCTGAGGAACAATACACCAATCATCATTTCACTCTTGCTAATGGATCGTCGGCCACGATTGGCTGCTGTGAACCCGAACCTGACAAAAGCATGCAATCAAAAGGGACCTTCCACAGCCAATCAGGAGAGCTGAGTCAGATGGAGTACCAAAACTATCTGAACAATAACACTGACGAGGGATACACGACTAACGGGAACTGTTTTGTGGTAGAGCAGCCAAAGGAGGTATCTCACGGCCTTTCTGAGGTTACCTCTTTAGCAGACACCACCAAAGGACCACCAATACTGGAGCCTTTTCCTGAGCCCACCCCTGTTTAGATACACACATTACATCTATGAGGAGGAGATACAAATGGTAAGCTATCAAGTGTTTGATTCGAATACCACACAGACTCTAATAATGGGTTTTGTTTCCACACTTGACATAGTTTAGTCTGAAGACATGTACGATATTCATCATCATGTATTTTTCAATGAGCCAGAAAAAAAAATCCATAATTCTAAGTGCAAAATGAGATCATATAAACTGTAAGCTTTAGGCCTGTGCAATGTTATCTGGTATTTCAAAAGTCAAAGTTCTAGTTTTGAGCAGATATTGTGGATAGAACTTTTCTATGTCTATGTGTCAGTGGTGCAAAAAAATCGTTGCCGTTCATTAATATATTAAAGAAAATGTGTATACTTAATCATTTTGATAAAAGCGCATGTTTTTGTAGCTTTTGTTGGCAATCTATGGTTTTTGTATTGATTGCATCGATGTACTGTAAAAAAACAAAACAAAAAAAAACGGTTAAGTTCTTGTTGTTACATATGTATATCATGCTTTTAAAGCATTTGTAAAAGCATGAAGCCTGATCTTAAAATGTTTGCTGTTTTTGCAATACCAAATTAGATGATTTAAGTTGTGAATATAATACACTTCATGAAGACAATGCACTTTTCCAGAGGCCATGGCATGGCAAATAGACTTCAGCAGAGCACGGATAAGGTGAACTATCTCTTACTGGACCATTATTTAATCCTCATTACACCATTCAGGTGGTAAGAGAATGAAAGATTTCTTGATTTTTAGCATTTCCAACTAATATCTTTGGGATTAAACAGGGACATCTGATCAAATGCACTTTGAACAGCATAAAATTAATTTGTTTCGAGGCATTGCATTTCTTTTAAAAACAAAGTTTTGTGTTCAAATCAGTAAAGAAAATGTTTATAGGAGAAAAGAAAGAAAGCATATTTTGAAATTTAAACTGTAGAAAGTTTATTAACTTAAACTTCTAATAATATGGAGAACCTAGTGAAATCTAGGGATAAAAAAGGTCTGAACTTGTAATAAGGCTTGTATTTCTTCATATGGGTATTTCGCAATTTATTGTTACTTAATAGTGTAAAAAAGAAATGTATATCGGAGAATTTGATAAAGGAGCATTCCAAATTTACAGTAATGAATTGACCCTTTTGAGAATCAAATTATGTTTTGAATTCTAAAATGTACAAACTATACATTTATAATATATGAACAAATTATTTTTAAAGACTGATTAGTCGGTCGAGTGCAATAGTGTAACAGGATACTGTAACAACTATGGTCATTTCTGGAGGTCTGCACTTCATTGCCAGTTATGACTTTTAACTAATTTATTGACTGATCTTGAAATTAAATTGTATTTCACGCACAATTACAACAGTGTTACATATTCCTCAATAGTGTTTCGATGAAATGTAAGCTATTTTTAAACAGATAGTTGTTTTTCAAGAAGCAGAGACGAGGACAATCATATTCCTGCAGTGATCTTGCCAATGTATAGAAGAACTACAGAGTTCACTCCAGCCAGCATTTTAGAGCAGGGGTATATGCCATAAATTAATTTCGCGAACAAAATTCTAGACTAAACATTGAATAAATAATTAAGTGTATCTTAAAGATAAAAAAGAAGAATAGTTTGAAAGGTAAAGTGGAACATTGCCTTTGGTGTGACTTAACACAATGTTAATGCCTTTCTTTGTTTTTTTTTTATTTTTTATATTTCCTTTTTAAAATAATATTGGAATATCTTGTCACAAGACAAACTATGTCCTTACACTTTGAGTTTGCCTTTGACATTTATGTCCTATTGTTTCCATAAGTTGTATGTAAGGTTTTTTTATTTATTATTATTTTTTTGTTATAATTTTATCTCTCGACTTAATGGACAGTGCTCGTATTGACCTCATTCTCTGTTGGAGTCCATCATATGAAGTGATGTCTTGGCCGTGCTGTAGCAGAAAGCAGCACATACAGCATTGGTACAACACTCTGTTTGCAGTATTTATTCTGAATGATCTATTGAAATGTGTATTTATTGTGATTTCCTGAAACGGTATGTGCTGAATAAAACATTTCTTTGCTAATGGTGTACGTCATATGTTGTGATTTTGATAATAACCCTAGCCTGGGGCGGTCTAAAATAATATACATATGGAGTATAATGCAGCAGAATATACTGTATATTACATAATATTTCTTGTGTTATAGAGTCCCACAATACTCTTTGGGTATAATCTGGTGCCTGGCAGTTGAATTCATTTATGGGCACAGCTACTTCTGATTGACCTAGTATCATATTAATTCATGAACATATTTATTTATTTATTTATTTCAGTAACCAAAATATGTTACTTTTCAGAAAGCCAAATATGAAGCAATAAGGCAATAAAGAGAAGCTTAAAATGGAATTTAAATGCAGTAATCCATAGCAACAATAGCTAATTATTTCTATATTAAGCATTAAGCTGGCACAGCATGTTAAGAATTAAGAAGCTTTATTTTAATTCTTCGTACTTTGAGGACTTCTTGAAGAGCCAAAAAGTGGCTCGTCTCATTAAACGTAATCTTAATTCTATAAACATACAAAGTGGAAGTGTTCACCTCCTTTGCCTGATAAACCACTGAATCATAGTAAGGTATAATGTAACGCATGAACTACACACTTCTGTTCAGTATTAAATGTGACAAAACCACTAAAATTACTATTTTTATTTATTACTATACTAATTTTATTTATTTATTTATTTTTACATAGACTGTTCACTTATTTCCTTTCAAATGGATTTCATATTGAAAATGCATTTTTTTATAAATATACATCAAATAAATTATAGGTGTAATATTCACACATCACAAACATTGAGCCCATCATGTCGCCTCTGCGGATGAGCTGGATGAGATTGGAAAGAGCTGTTTCTGCCAAGCTCACCTTCCTGTGTTCCATATTTGTCATGTGACTCATATCACTGATGGGAGCCACATGTAGTTCAAAGCAGTTGTATTCAATGGCCTACAGTACCTACCTCAGTGAATGGTGAAGTTTCTGCATCACAGGAGTAGCTCCGTCTTACCCAGCTCTGTGTGACTCACTCCCTATCGTAGTTGCATATTAGTTTATATGTCACAGTTTTTTTTTATTATTTTAGTTAAGGAAATATAAATATACATACAATATATACAATCTGTATACAATCTGTATATCAAAATAGTATGTTTTGAATATATAATATATATTAATATATAATATTTTAAATCCTGCACTATTTCTTATTTAAAAGATAAGTGTAACAAATTTTCATGCATGAGGTATTTCTATTGCCTTATCTTTTATACTAAAGCAGGTGTTAAAATAAAAGATGGATTTGGCTCTAAAATGGAACATAGACTTTTGCATATACATTCACATTATACATTGTGTGACTGTGACCATACCTAACTGCCATCTCTCCTCTTCTTCTCTTTCTCCCCCTCTTTCTCTTTCCTCTCTCCTCCTGTCTCCCCCTTTCACTCTTTCTCTCTCTCTGTCGAGCTACACATGTCGTTCCTGAGCTGCCAGTGATCCAGACTCCCTCTGCCCTCCGGACCTGTCTGACCCATCCTGGTGCCCCGCTTCTGGCTGAAGATCTCGTCACATGGATGCCCCGTGTGTCTCTCTGGGATGCGTCTGGTGTCTGGGAATGATTCTCTCTACCTAGAAAATGGTTCTGGCCTTGACTGGTGTTGGCAACTGTTTCTCTGGGGACTTGACAGTTCGATAGTTCAGGACTAGAACTACTTACAAGTCTACCCGAGTCTTCAATAACTACCTGGACTCCATATTAACATCAATTAACATCAGCTATTATAGCTGAACTGCCTCCCACCCTACACACTGTATAAATGCAGATTATTTACTGCTTTCTGTTTCACCCAAATGAGGATGGGTTCCCTGTTGAGTCTGGTTCCTCTCAAGGTTTCTTCCTATTACCTCAGGGAGTTTTTCCTTGCCACTGTCGCCCTCGGCTTGCTCACCAGGGACAAACTGACCATTTTGATTCATACAAATTCACATTTCATACAAACTTAAATAATTCATTTGACTGTGTAAAGCTGCTTTGCGGCAATGAAAATTGCTAAAAGCGCTATACAAATAAAATTGAATTGAATTGAATTTGAAGTCTATGCCAGCATAAGCGCACACTGCCATTAAAGCAAACGGGAGGCATTCGAAATATTAAGAAACTCTATATAATTTTTTAAAGATTGTCACTCAAGTTGTCAATATTATTATTATTATTATTATTATTATTATTATTATTATTATTTTCCTGGCCAACAAAGGCGAACACACTACTTTATTTCATGGTCCTTGTGACCTTTTTTTCTTTTCTCCAAAGTCCAAACCAAACAGCCTCGTTAACAAGTAGATTTCTTATGACCGCTATTTAGTCCCAAGCCTCATCACACTGTGTGTGGAAATTCTCTTACTTTCACTATTAAACATCACTGTGATTTCTACTGTGTATTTTTACCAAGCCTTTAAGTTTGTCTGAAAGACAAATGTTCTATATATAGCTGTGGCTTGCTAATTTTTTAGGCCAGGGCTACATTTCCCATTTCATGCAGTGCATGTATCATTAATTATTATAATCTATTAACTTGACATCATAAAAATCTAAGAAAAAGGTGTCATTTCACCCTGGAACTCACTGCGATGAATCAGGCAGATTTCATTTGAACAGTCTCATCATGACATATGTAAGTATTGTTTATTTGTGTATATAGAAATTCACACCTGCAGTTTTGGATGGCATGCACCGCTGCCTGACCTGCTATGAACTGAAATTCAAATAGGAATTCCAACTGCGCCCTCTACTGTGCAAAACACATTATACACTCTAGGCCTTTAGCCAATGAAAGGCCTGAGCAGTGTAATCAATAGTTGGGTAGAACAAATGATTTTCATTTAAATGTTTTAATACACAGTTTTAATGTCAGATTGATAACAAATTTTAACCTGAAGGCAAACTCTTGTTTAAAAACTGTTGGTTGTATAATTGTTTGATTGGTATGGCTTCGGTTCCATACAAGCAGTCTCTAAAATCTGATCCATAATCTCTATACTGTATCATAATTATTATTTTTTTATTAACACAAGTAACAGACTTGTAGATGTAGACCCTAATGAGAATTGTTCAAACAATGGCATTAGCACCAGTGTATTATGTGTCGTGTGTTAAGGGCCTTGATCTTGCTTTCATGGGCCTCCTTAATCAATTCATATACTGTATGTGTAATACTGCACTGAAGACAGTGCATATGCAACATAAAGGTATGTGGTATTTAACCAGCTTGGTAGCAAACACCTTTATGGCGTCATGTTTTGCTAAGCAGTATCTGATCAATTAAATACTCAACAATCAGATGTAGTGTTATGACAATTTACTTCCAGCTTACTTTGCATAATAGAAAGAGATGCAATGTGTAGTACATCCATACAGGTAGCTTTATTTTGGAATAGTGAACTATTAGTATATATATATATATATTTTTTTTTTCCGTCCTATTGAGGTGGGATACCACTTTAAGACAAAAAGGTCATTGTAATAGGTAATAGTATTTAATAATTTGCTTTCTTGCAAAGCAAAGTGAACACAATGTACAGTATTGTGGAATGTACTACAACAGGAAGATTGCTCTTGAAACTGGGTCTAATTAGGACGTCATTCAGGAACCAATTACGTATTGTAAGCCTGTGTTCTACATATTTGGGTGGATTTCAGTACGCATACTATGCAATTTTAAAACACACCCAGTGTTTACACAGAAACACTGAAAATTGTGTACAAAAGATATTCAAAACATGCAGAGCTAGAAATGTGATGAGTGGCTTGTCTCCTGCACGATGCCTTCCCTGCATTTTGCCTTGTTTAATGGTTAGTTAACATTTCAAAAATCAGACTAAACAATCCTAAGTAAGGGACAGAAGGAGCTTTTTTTTAAATAGAACATGTATGATTTTTTCCCCCCAAAATCTGAAGTACTCTGCCTGGGCAAAAAAAAAAAAAAAAAAGTCACTGTTTGGATTTCAATAAGCAAATTCTTCCATATACCAGACTGATGGGTGTGTCGGGGTAAGAAGTGAAGAGTCATGAAGCGATGCACCCATCATACATAATGCCCACTGTACAAGCCTCTGCATGCAGTATTATGATCTGGGGTTGCTTCAGTTGGTCAGGTCTAGGCTCAGCAACATTGTGTGGTAATAACATGAAGTCGACCGACTGCCTTAATGGACTGACTTAAAAACTGATGTTTTCTGCCCTGATAAAAGAGGCATATCACATGTACAGTATATCATATGAAATAAACGTTACTGTGTCCTGACCTTAACCCCACTGAAATTCTTTACGATGTGCTGGAAAAGACTTTATAGAGTTGTTTGACTCTCCCATGATCGAGATTTCAGCCAAAAATGATGGCAACTCTGGGAGGAAATAAATGTTGTGATGTGGCATACGGTTGTTAAAACAATGCCAAGAAACAAATAGGGTGTGCATTCTGCATTTCCATGGGGCACAAAAATATGTGGAACTCCCAGAAACATGAGTGTGAAAACAACAGAATAAGCCTAAATTTTACTTATGGTGCCAAATACAAAAAGGTTTAAAATGATGTCAGTTGTAGAATATAAATATCTAAGAAAGTTAATACTATAAATATGTCAGACCAGAGTTTCAAGTTTGTCAAATTGCAAAAATTAGTTCATACTTATTCACTGACTCATTCACTAGTACTTCCAGTTTCTCCAGATTGATGTGCACATGGAACATGTTTCTTTAAGCTTTTATATAAGCAATATTGGGTTTTTAAAGTGATAAACCTCATAAGTAATGCTAGAATAGCTACTATATAAATCACTATTTCATGTGGTAATATGGCCATGTTTACGACATGTAACAAAAATTACAACCAGCGCAACACAGAGACAACACCAGGAAGCCTGCTCAAGATCTGAAAGGGGTGTTTGGAATGTTTATTTTGAATCATACAATGCCCTTGTTCATTGCTATTTTCTCATGTTATTTTACAGTACTTTTTACAACCATCTCTCTGTCGACAATTATTTAAACAAGGTATCATTTGTGAAGAAAAACAGTCATTAACTCAAACACTGACCCAGTGAGTGAAGTGGTGGCGGGTAGCAGGATCACAAAGGTTACATTGACTGCTGATTCAAGTCACCGAACTTGGAAGTAGTAGTTTCAGTGTGTAAACAAATAATGAAAAAGTTCAAGCAGATACAATGGTTTTGTTCACTACCCATTGATCTGGTAGTCTACGTGATTTTTTTGGGAGGATTTAAAACCAGTAACAGACTCCTTCAATATATATATTTCACCCCTTTAATGCAGTTATCTATCAGTCAGTTTTGTGTTTTGAAAGTCTGAAAAAAAAAAAAAGGCTGTTGGAGAAGAAAAGGGACAAGTCAGTGCATGGCAGTGATCATCCTATTTAATGGAGGAAGCCATTTATCAAGACCATTCAGGATCAAAACATTTAGAATAAGGGAAATTTATAGTGCATATTTTGGAATTGCACTACATGAAACTGGGTTTACAAATACTCTTTGGTGCATGAAAATGTGCAGGTTAGACCAACTTCACATTAGAATCTCAAACAATTATGAATTTGTTAGATTCTTACTGTAAGACAGTGGAAACAACCTTTTCAATAAAGAGAGAAAGAATGTTTGAGAAACCTTAATCGGTAAGAAGTCTTCACTTGGTGCTTTAATGTATTTCAGCATACTTCCTGAAGGTGCCTTGTTGATTTTTTTTTTTTAACTCTACTGTGCATGTATGTTCTATACATGTACTCTTTGCATACTATACCACTTAATGATATTCAAATCTTTCCAGCAGCAGTAATTTCACATATAAAAATAAATTAAAATTCTCTTGTTCAGAAGTTTAGTAACAATAGTGTATATTTTAATTGGCTTATCCTCTCAGGTGAAAGCCCAAAGCTGGAATCTGTCCGCCGAGTTGCAGGGGACCATAGAGGGGTTCTCGTAGCGAGCACTGAGGCACAGCTTCCGCCCGCGGTTATAAAACAGCTGATTCTACAGAGCCAAAGAGGAGCACACGGAGAGACGATTGGCAATATCTTACTGCAATCCAATAAAAGCAAACACTAAGAAATTTATAGCAAGAAATACCAGAAAAATATAACTCTTCATAATGTCACAAAACACAAAGAAAAGCTGCACACAAACACTGACTGATCTATGTTTCAGACTTGTATATTGGTAAGCGAGGGATAAGTTTCTGTTGTTCATTCCTGTGCTACCTCAGATAACCATGCCCTGACACGTTATTAAATGTAAGAGTTTATTACCATTTTTTTCAGGACAAGAGGACTATACAATGCTACAATGCTTTAGGCCATTCAGAACTCATTAGAGTGGCGCTTAAGCACAGATTAAACAGCATGGCTAGCCGCAGGGGAGAAGGATTAGTAAATATGTGGCAGCTCTTAAAGTTTCATTACCTCCTGGAGTTCCCATTTCTGTTCTTGTCCAGTGAAGGAGCTGTGGCCTTTATACTGACAATCCTGGAGTTTTACTGGCCCATCAGCTGCATGCAGGCAAAGCTCCTTCTGAATGTTGTGTCGTATTTCCTGGTGAGTTGAGTACTCAAAATACTGTTTTGAGAGGAAGAGTAAGGAAAAAAATGTTATTTTAAAAAAAGTTGTCCATTTCATATGTTGCATGCAATGTATAAGTTTTAAAATCGGCATGAAGTAGTTCTCATTTTTGTGCTTGTCTTCTACCGTTGGGAGGCACCACAGTGGATCCTCTGAGCTGCACATTTTGATTTTGGCACAAGGTTTTATGCTAGACACAACCCTCCCATTTCCGATATGGCTTTTTTTTTTTTTTTACCATTTTTATCTAAACACTAACAATGCCCTGCAACCCTAGTGGCTGGGTGTGGGGTATTAACTAGGAAGCGAACCATGGCCTTTTAATGGCAGACAACAAGCCTACCACTGAGCCACAAACACCCAATGAAGTTCACATGAAATCCTCAAATTCACTAACTTAAAATGCACTTTTCTTGTTCTTACAAGAAAAAAAGTGTGTTAGAGGGCAGATAAATATAAAAATGTTGTATAGGGACTATAGGACTATATGCTGGTAAGAGTTAAAAGGTCCTACCTGGTTGCCTCCTAAGCCATGGCATGGGTACATAATTAGCACCTTGCCTCCTTCATTGTTTTCTCCTGCATCCAGACACATGTCTTTTCCTGTATTCTTTATCTAGAGGAAAGTGTGTACATAGTCAGAAACTAAAAGACATCGAGATGGGGTAGATAGAGGCAGGAGTTTCGTGAAAAAATAAATTGAAAAGGGAGAGGGCCATCAGGGCAGTAAGATCCAAGCTGTTAAAACATGGAACCGAGCTTTCTCCAAGACCCTCTGCAGGAAGAGATGCATTGCGGGAAACCACAGTGGCCAGACACAACATTCTGTGGTCTGGAGTATTGGAACGAGGAAAAAGACAAAGAGAGAGAAAAAGACCGAAGGAAGAGTTGAGAGCCAAATGTAAGGGGGGCAGGGGGAGTGAGTGTGAGTGTGTGTGTGAGAGAGAGAGAGAGAGAGAGAGAGAGAGAGAAAGTGTGTGTGTGTGTGTGTGTGTGTGCGTGTGTGTGTGTGTGAGTGTGTGTGTGAGAGAGAGAGAGAGAGAGAGAGAAAACGAGAATGGGCTGAAGTAAGGTAATAATGGAAATAACGAGAGAAAATGAGACCCACCACTGTGTACACATGCACATACTCATATGTGAGCACACTCACTTACCGCACCAAACTGTAGTGGGTTGAGATCAGGCAGGAAGACCTCTGGGTATACGTTCTTTAAATACCAGGAGAAGCTCTTACACTGGAGCCTCTCACGGAGTTCCAAGCGTTTGGATACATCTCCAAATGATCTCTGTGGAGCCAAACCCAGACTGTCATTAATAGATGTTAATAAAGGTGAAGTGAAAGACTAATTTTTGAAGCAGCTTTGAAATCAAAAGGAGACCATCCCATACAATTTTCCCCAGGCCATGCAGGAACTGGTTTTAGGCAGTTTACCCTCCCTTCAGTTTAGACTAGCAGCAGGTCTTGGCTAGATTTTGAAAGTCTGCTGATGGTGTTAGTGGTTTGCACTATAATAGAGCAGCAATCTTGGATTCAAGTTGAGAGCCTGGCAAGATGCCTTTAAAATCGTCTCAAGAGTGCAAAATGATCAAGCATTTTCTTCCGCCAAATATGTGACCACAAATCTTGATAATATGACAGCGCAACCATCTAGTTGTAGAAG
Organism: Clarias gariepinus; assembly: GCF_024256425.1. Taxonomy (NCBI): domain Eukaryota; kingdom Metazoa; phylum Chordata; class Actinopteri; order Siluriformes; family Clariidae; genus Clarias; species Clarias gariepinus. The sequence goes on along the minus strand of NC_071104.1, from coordinate 25,748,823 downwards.
ATGATGAATATCCGGAGTACATCTAGTATTGTCTTTAGGCTGTGCCCATCTAAACCATGACTACTTACAACCTGAACAAACTCTCAGTGGAACCTTCTTGGACATGTAGAGAACATTCATCATTCCAAAGAGGCCTCGCTGTGCAACTATAAAAGTGTGGTGTGTTAAGTGTGGTCCAATGAACATTATATAGGAAACCCTACATCTGTTCTTATACGGTCTAGGAACAGATCTGTGAATGATATTCATGTGAAAGATGTGAAAGATCTTTAATAAGACAAGCACTGCCTTAAAACTCCTTCAGTTTAAAAACTGGTATAAAGTGAACACACAGTATGAAACAAAAGAAAAAAGGATACTAAGAGCATGAACGTCTAGGAATAACTTTATTTGTTCCTCCTCTTTTCAATTTATTCAACACAGATGCTATGACCATCTTTTGGACACATGATTAATCATAGATTTTATTTAATTAAATTACGTTCATGGTGGTTCAATGAAAATCATATTCAGTTTCGGATTTGTCTTAATATAGGTCTGGAAAATACCAAATCCACAAATGCTTAGCTTGGCCAGTATGAGTTAAGTGTCAGGTTACACAAACCAGTCCCTGACAGTCTCAGCCAGGCAAGCTATGTAATTTCTATACATAACACATATAGCCTAATACAGTATATAATCAAGCACATCAATGTTTTTTCTGCCAAAAAGAACAACTTGTGTCTGCGGTAGGTTAAAACCAAACAATGGAACTCCTTTGTCACAAAGCACATTCATCCATCTATCAGCCTGGTCATTAATGAAATCTAGCTTAAAAAATTTTAAAAGTATTGACTGCTCCTGGGAGTGGAAGTTAACTCTCTACTATTGTGCAAGACAGCTAGAAGCAGAATTTAATTGCATAGAATCCTTGCATTACCTCTTTGGATATCTGCGCTGCCTGCTGGTTCCTGCGGTAAAAGATCTCCTTGTAGTTGTCCATCCAGACCTCAGCCAGCCTCACCTGATTACGGGCAATCACTTGCGTGCCCTTAGGGAAGGTGTGAGGGCTTTTGGTGCGAAACACATGGCCCACAATGGAGCAGGGAATGATCTCCAACTGACCCCCACACTGCCAGACCTTAAAATATGGAATCAAAAAGGGCAAACATATGCAGATTATTTTATATACTTCTGTGTGTGCTGTATAACCAAATAAGAAAACCTGGTTTTTGGTGACACTCAGAAAATGTGTTAAATATTATTACAATTTAATAACGACCGGTATTTTTGAAGCAAAACATGTGAAAGCAAATTGGATTTAAAAAAAATTTGAAATAAAATAACCACCTTAGAAAAACAAAGAAAAAGTATTTTTTTAAAGATGGCTAATAGTAAAGCAACAATAAAATAAAACATTGCAGATAATCCTTTTGCAAATAAGAAATGCATGTGCACTGAGGTGAACTTAATTCTAACCCAAATCCAAGACTGAGAAAACCAGGAAAAAAATGTAGCTCTTTTTTTTCCACTGCCTGAAGTTTTTGGGTTAGTTTCAGGTATTGTTGTGTGGTTTTTAAATAGAGTTGGATGAAGATTTTGCTGTGACCTGGCAACCCTGTCCAGAACATTAAATTGTTATGCTTTGAGTCATTACTTAATGAAGACAGAAGGCCATGACTCACTATATCTATGTCTTTATTTTACTTTTTGCACATGTACCCATACACACACACACACACACACACACATTATATACATCACACACTAAGCTAGTGATTTATTTTTTATAGAAAACTAATAACTATACAATAGACATTCACTTTTCAAATAAGTTATTTATTTATTTATGCATTCATACTTCGACTTTTTTATGTTAGAGTCATGGTGGTCTAGATCCAATGCTGGAAATACAGGGAATGGGGCAGGAACACACCCTACACATGGCCAGTCCACCAAATGGCACCATGCATACATACAGTACATTCACACATTTATAGTCACTAAGTATAAATATTATTCATGTATGAATTTGTTTATTTAAATGATTTAAATTATTTCTTACCCTGAAGGACATTTCAATATTCTCTCCTCCCCAGATCTCCATCTCCTCATCATAGCTCCCAATGTGAAAGAAATACTCTTTAGAGATGGAGAACAGTCCTCCAGCAAATGCTGGGGTTCTGTGCAGTGCAGGGGGGGAAAATAACGTCATTTACATAACTAGGTTTGTATTTAAATCTAAGCAAATAGAACTGAAGGACATTTTATTTTTTTTACAATACTTTCCTTCAGTTTTGGTTTACTTATAATATCTCGTATGTTTAATCCTTGTGCTGTGCCTTACTTGATGGGGTAGGTCTCATCTTTGCGCCGCTTTTTCTCATGATCGGGCAAACTTTCCCAGCCGAAGGACAGGCCCCAGTCGAAGTTGCCTCGATTGTGATTTTGCCCATATGGAGAAGGCTTCATGAACTCAAATGTGTTCAGGTCTATAGTGGTGATGTCTGGACTCACTACTGCTGTGTAGTTCTCTGCTATTCGAGCCAGCAAAGGTTCCAGCCAACCATGAAAACATTCACCTGTATTCATGAGAAGAGAGTCCCACTGTGACAGAGGTCGGAACCGAGTGTTTCAAGGATGTTCAAGAAGTGTGGCAAAAGAGGTGTGGGTAAAAACCAAACTATGCCAAGAACAACAGTGTAGAGTTGCATGCTTGAAAGGCACTGGTGCATTGGAAAATCTCTATGTAAATAGTGTGTGAAACCACACTGAATAACAACAATTTTTATGAGCTTAACCAGTATGACACAGAGGCACACACTTTCCAGGGAGGACCATCATTAATGCCACCATGCTCGGTTTGCTAGAGAAACGGTAACTGGGTACAAGGTGTGTGAGTGCAAAAAACCCAAACTTATGATGACTTAGTATTTTTCTGACTTACAGTGAGCATCCAAGAAAGTAAGGGTGTCTCCAGCAGCTACAGAGGCTCCCAGCAGCCGTGCAGTAATGAGGCCTTTCCTTTCAAGTTGGCGCACCACACGTACAATGTGAAGCTGCTTTAGATACTCATTCAGCTCATCCTTTAGCCGTTCTACAGAAATTTGTTAATGATTAGAACAAGGTCAAGGTATTCACTTACTTATATACACAGGATCATATTTAAGAGACAGAATCTAAGCTATGCCATGTAAAACACTATAGTAAAGTCCATGAATAATCGAAAGTTGGTCATTTTGCTGATTGGCCTCTGAACGACGACAAAGTGAATTTTAAATAAAAATATATATTTTAAGAGCAAAGTGCAAAAACATCAAAGAGTTTTTATTTGAGTGATTTCTCAATATGAAAAGAACACTATGCACTATATAGGGATATATGTGTCACAGACCACCATAAATAGAAACCTACACCAGAATGGCCTCAATTACCCTGGGCCTGTAGGGTACTAGTATAAAAATATTATTAAAAAAATTAACATGTACAAGAGAGATTGAATAAGAAAGATGTACAGAAAATGCCCTGCCAGTAATTCTAAGAATATTGCCATGCATGGCTGCAAGCTGAACTGACTGACTTTCTTTAATGATGATAAATTTAGTACAGAAGATTATTCTCTGCTTTGTCCCATCCAAATACCTCAATAATGGTCAATTGTCCCCTTTTTTGGAAAAAGAATGACCACAATATCAAAGTTACACTGGGTTTAAATATGCTGATACTTTATAATAATACAATTATGATGAATACAAAGGAGTATTTGAATGGATAATTGCTGCAGTGATTAATAAGTTTCAGCTAGTGACTAACCGATGCAGTGAATCACTTCTCATTTCTTAAACAAGCAATTCTGTAGTAGGGGAAAAGATGTTGCTGTAGTTCAGAAGGGTAAAATTATTGGCCTGCATCAAGCAAAGAAAACAACTAAAGAAATTGCTGAAATGACTATAACTGGGTTAAGAACCTTCTAATACAATAAATCCTTGAAGTAAAGTGCTGAACCATCAATTTCATGGAAGAAATATGGTAAGGGAAAAACAAGGATGACCGTAACTGGAGATCACTTAAACATTTGAAGTTGCATTGTTTAAAAACTAACAGTAAAAATCACAGCTATGTTAAATATTAATAGACAATTTCCACAAACGCAAAAAACAAACAAAAAAAAGAACTTACATACTTTAGTCTAAATAGCTTGTGGCAATAAATAAAAAAAAAAAAACACTTGTTAGTGAGTCTAATCAGAAAAAAAGGCTTTAGTTTGCAAGGGAGCATGAACACTTTGGACCAATGGAAAAAGGTCCTGTGATCTCATGAGTCCAGACTGACCCCATTCCAAAGCGATGGGAGCATCAGAGAGCATTCCAAGATACTACACTCCATGGTCAAAGAAAACGCCACTGTTAGCATTTAAATAAGCAAATACTTTCAGATACCAGGACAATGGGTGTGTCAGGGTAAGACGGGAATCACATAAAGCGATGCACTTATAATGCATAGTGCCTACTGTACAAGTTTCTGGAGGAAGTGTTAGTTGCTTCAGTTGGACAGGTCTAGACTTAGCAATGTTATATGGCAATAAATTAAGTCGGCTGACTACCTGAATGTACAGAATTCCCATGTTATTTCATCTTTGCATTTTGTTCTTCTCTTTTGGCACAGACATATTCCGGGATGATAATACCAAGTTTCATCTAGCTCATATTGTAAAAAATTGGGTACAGTACAGAAACAGTCTTAGACTGAAACTAAGCCAGTTAGATTATGCAAATACAGCAGTCCTTCTATAATGAACATTACACAACTTACACAAAGGAAAATAGACCAATGAGTTAGAAATGAGTGCAGAAGCACTGACAGTTTTTAAATAAAGCCCAACTGTGTGATAATTTCCTGTAAGCTTAGGATCTGTTACACGACTTCATTTTATGTGCCTTCCCAAACACCCTGGACAGATACTGCAAGATCACAAGGAGCTATGCTTGCTACTCTAAAGTCTGCTACAGTATAAGACATTGGTACAAGGATCCAGCCAGACCATCCTGTTCTGCTTTAGCAGTTTGGCTAGAATGCTTCAAAGTGGGCCACCTGACTGACTTAATTTCAGTTAAACACATGGGTGGTCCTGCAGTCCTAAAAGCTGAAGGGCTTTTACCGTCTGTGCTGGCATCATCGACAAGGATGATCTCTCTGAGAAGAAGGGCAGGAGAGGTGTGGAGCACACTGTAGACAGTCCGCAGCAATGTGCTCCACGCCTCGTTATGGAACACGATGATCACGCTCGTGGTCGGCAAGGGTGGGCAGCGCCGAAACGTCTGTTCTATGCATCTAGAGAGAAAAATAGAGAGAAATAGTTGGAATGATCCTTGCAGAGATAGACCAAGACAAATGCATGTCATTCCTCCTAAATTAGTGTGTACATCCATTAGATGAATACATCCATGAAATTTCCGTACTTCACTAGATGACTGAAAAAAAAAAGAACAATAAAATTGGGCTTGGTACAGTCTAAATTGCCTAGTCAAACTAATAAGAACAAGAACAGCCTTGCTTAATTAGCCAGACATAGTTTAACATCTTCCTTCTTTCCTCTTTTCCCTTCAATCAACCGCCTGCACTAGGCAGACATGGTGAAGCAATGTCTCAGGAAAAAGTCTGTGGTTTTTCAGAGCAGCAGCCAAATATAAATAGCGTGCTTGGCTTTTAGCCTCAGTGTGTGCTAGAAATTGAAATATGCATGCTATCAGTTCTGCTTAATGGTGGTCCTTTTGTTCATTATGTTTTCTGGAATTTGGTCATTTTGCTTAAAGACCACCATACACCATTCCTTAATTTAAGCACTAGATGGCACTATATTTTCCAATTAGTAAACGTTTCCCACAATTTTAGAGCAAGGTTTGGATTATTTTAGGTTTTACTATATTTATACAAAAGGCTACCAGAAACAGTTCCTATTAATGATCTCGTGCCAATCTTTTTATAGTCAGGATCACATTATAGTGTGATCTTTGCTAAAACCAGAAAAATATCTTTGCTTAGGTAAATATTGTTACATAATAAAAGGCAAAGTGTCTACGTACTCTGGCGGCCTTGTATCAGGGCCGAGGTCTCGACTGAGTGAGATACGATCACTAGCATACAGGTTAAAGCAATGTTTCTCCTCGCCTTTCTCCTTTTCTTTCTGCTCAGCTGGGCCAAGGTTCTCCGTATGGAAGGGTTTCCCCGAGGCACCCGGGGCACTGGGATTTTGTGGGGGCCGTTCCAGCACAGGCCTCAGCTCCGCGGCTGTGTAGTAACCAGGCAGACAGGGCTGGTTGCTCCTACTCTCCTGCTGCCTCACTGGGGCTCGAATCTGCATCTTTGGCATGGCATCCCTAAAGTTATTCACAGCCCCCATTACCATGCCCAGCATGGTGTCCCGTTTCTCAACAATCCCTTTTAGCCAGGGATCCTCCTGTGGGCTCTGACTGACCACCTCTCTTTGCATCAGGAACAAAAATGTGACAAACACTAGCGCCACAATGGCAACCTTCCATGGATGCAACGGCCTGCGTAGCAGTCTGCGGATCAAAGTCATTCTTCTGCGGTGGGAATGAATAGTGGTGTATGTGCGTGTACTTGTACAGTGTTGCAAACAGTGATTCACCTGACACAAGATGTGAGTAACATCACTAACTCCTAAACCTGTGAAAGATTAAAAAAAAAAAAAAAACGTCAGTGACAAAATTCATTTGCATGCACAATTCACAAAGTTTATACGTATAAAACCATTACATTTTAAAGAAAGCTCAGTTGCAATTACTTATGAATATAAGTTTGGAAAGGGAAAAACTTTGAGGCATTTTTCTCAGTTTCAACATCTAAGTTACCCAAAATAAACATTTTCATTGACATTTCAGATGTTTTTAGGATGGCTGGGAAACTATTCTCAATGAGAGAAATGTGTTTTTATGTCTTTTTATACATTCTCCAGGAAATTACTGCTGAGGTTTCGCTCCTACCAAACTGTAACATGGTACCTATAAGAACTATATATACCCCAATTATACTCTCCCATGAATCCCATGAAAGTTCTCAGCATTCCATACACTTTTCAGTAATGTCGGTCATAACTATATGAACTGGAGAAAACAAATGGGGAAGGAATAGATCTATATTATATACATATATATTTCCCTCATTAATTTTATCCCACAAATTTCCAAGTTCTTAGCAATCCATACACTTTTCAATGTTGTCGATCATGCTTTACAAAAAAAAAAGGAAGACTTTTAAAACGGCGGTGAATGACGTAAAGACATCCAACATATAACTGTTAATGTTAAATCCCAGTTATTTAGACCACACAAAATGACTTTGAAAAAATGATAGAAAATTGCAATCTTACCCAGTCTATAACATACGATATGCCAGTTAAAACATATAATCCAGGTCTCATGGAGACAGGTGAGATTTTATTCCAAGCAGAAACTTGTAATAAAGTTACGACTAAATCAGAATCATTTCAGTATTTTGTTACACCAGACCATATAACGACGCAAAAAATGACTCCACGTGCGAAAGCCTGGTTTGTATTTAAGTGTCCGTGTTTGATCAGAGGCGTTCTCATGGAGGTTCATCCGGAATCGTTTAAAAAGCTCCGGTTTCTGTCCAAACAGAATTCCAGCCGTCTCAGACCCTGAAGGGAACAGCCACGTAACGAAAGACAGCGCGTCTATCTGAGGAATCTCGACACTCTACTTCCGCGTGTGGAATCCAGGTGTGCTTGTCAGGTAAGATGAGCGGAGGCAAGTCTTTAGCGCGCATGCGCAGAGGCCACCTATACAACCGCTCCACGCCAAGGATACAGAAAGGAGCGTACAATGGATGTCCCCTCAGTGGGAGCACCCCAGAGACAAGGCAAAGTGCACTGCGGTGTCTCTATTTCTCAGAAACTTAACACCTAACACTTGTTCCTTTTTTGTTTTGTTTTGTTTTGTTTAAGGGGAAATGGGTGCTGCAACAAATATTAGAATTTGCGTCAAATAGTCTATTCGGGTATGCTTGTAATGTAATGCCAAATCTGACCTATGTACTATAATATAGTTGCATTATATCTGATCGAAATGTGTGTATAATTTTAAAAGTAATAGGTAGGAGTGAATTTAAATGCGCATAAAAAGCAAACAAGTGTAAACTGCTTAAATTCCGCCACATTAGATACTCAACTCAAAGCGGGTGTGTCCATAAACAGGATGCTATTGCATTGTGTTAGTGGTTATTTAATAAGCCCCGGAGCACTATTTGGTTTGGGACGTAGCCCGGGGATCCTGTAAAGTTAACCGGCTTCGCGCGAGCCCCTCGCTCTCAAACGGTTGCTGGGATACAGCGAGCGGAGGAACGCGCGCGAACTGCTTCCAAATAGAAGCAAGACTTTTACTTCAAAACAGTGCAAACTTGACAATGTTACTAGTAATAACGTCTTAGTCCGATAGAAAGCACGTCAGTGTTTGCTACACAGTAACGTTTAACATCAAACAAGCAACTGATCAAACTTACCCCACGTGTGTGAGAGAGAGCTTGGTTTGTGTTTAACTGCTCGTGTTTGACCGCCGGCGGTCTCACGGAGGTTCATCCGGATTCCTTTAGAGATTATCAAGATCAGTGACAACCCCTATATCTGACAGTGACGACAAAGGGATACCAAAAGTAATACTTTATTCTTACCATTGATGCCTATATTTTATTTTGAAGTTTAGAAAGAAAAAAAAAAAAAACTTACCATCGCACTCGTAAAAGAAAAAAAATACTTTAGTTAATCCATGTTATTTGAGACAGAGAGGACAGGACAAACAGCAGCAGCGATGGCCATGCGAGACAGAAAAAGCGGTGTGTCAGTGGCTGTTCAGCTCTTTAGACGGACCTGCCAAGAAGGGGCACCAGCTTCAGCTCCAGCAGACTTCCCCCTCTGTCCTTCCTTACTGGCACCTCACTGAGCAAGCAAAGTGGAGCTGCAGCTCCTGCACAATCAGGATTGAAGTAAAATCTAGCCTAACCATTCTGCATCTGGGAACACATCTGCCTTGTTATTATTTCTATATTTTTATTTAAATTGATTAATTTTATTCCCTGCAATAACACCAGAACTAACATTACTCATGCATAACTCTGAAGTCCCTGCAGAGGGTTTTCCTCAAATACAACAAAGGGTGTTTTTTCCACATCGAAGAGCTAAGGCTTGAATAGGACAGAGGAGAGAGGATGTCTTGAGAAAGAAAACAAAAGGGCTCAGTCTCCCTGACAGTGAAAAGACAAGCGGACTGAAAGTTCAGACAGTCTCCTATAGCCTAATTTAATCCCTGCTCACAGGAGGTTAAATAAAATTACAAATTAAACAAGGACGGTGTTTTAATTTTTGCTGTAGTACAGAAATAATCTGTATAGGCATCACATTACAAATATCATTCTTTAATAGAACAAATATTTTCTGGACAGATGATTTAATACATGATGTGTCATCAGGGAAAAGAACAACAGTTACAAAAAATATCAAATAGTTAGAAGGGTAATACTAAAGTACATCACCATTTTAAAACACCACAGTTGTTAGGATACTAACACATTTCTGATTTTCAGACAAAAAAAAACACATATAAGGACACACACACACACACACAAACACTTTCAAGACCGTAAAGCAGCTCTTGCTTTGTCTAAAATGTCCTTCCTTATCCTCGGATAGTTTGGGTGTGCATCCAAGACCTGAAAGAATAAGTTTCTCTGTTATTTAGCCTTTAATGTAAATGAATTCTATTTTATTCAAGCTAAAAATATGTAAATTAAAGTATGTACTTACTTTGTGACAAACATCTATGGCATCAACATGTCTCTTTGCCTTCAAATAGTTAAAAGCAAGTTTGTACCCTGTAACAAAAAAATAATATAAATATCAACAATCTTAAGGGCCAGAAAATTTAGCAGAAAGAATTAAATGAGCAAAATACCGATGGTTGGATTGGTCTGATTGCCATATTTCCACGCCAATTCATAGTTCATGGCTGCATCTCTAAAAGATTGCTCCTTCTCCATGATGTACCCCATGTATTCATAAGCTTTGCAGCATGACTATGGAAAAAACAAATAATAACCAGAACATTATAACAATATTTAATTACTAATATGATTATTTATAAATGTTAATATTACAGTTATAATAGAAAGAAAAGAAAAAAGGATTGATAGATAAATAATATAATTTATCACCATAACCAAAAATAACCGTTATCCTGTCTATAACCCTTATCATGTGTAAGGTCATAAGGCCCCGGGAACTTGAGGCACAAGGGAATAGAGTGCCAATCCCAAGCACATACTTACATACCCAATCACACATTACATTATACTGTAGTTAATTTGAAAATGCCCATTAGCATAAACAGAGGTCTTTATTAGAGATTTAAACCCCAACAATGGAAATGCAAAGCAACAATGTTAATCATTTAACAAGAGACTACAAAATCAGGAACCTCAGGGTTTTAAAATACACTGTTTTGTTCATCGTGATATTATAATTTTTATTATAAAAAAGACCAGGGTCATAGATAGAAGACAACAGTTAAAGTTAACATAAACAAAAACTATACTGCATAAGAGTGCTAGTCCTATCCAACCCTGAGCAAATAAGACGGAACAATATAATAATACCCAAAACTACTTAGAAAAGAATAAGCACTTCTGCCCTGTTGGTGTATAAGTAGGAGGTACAGGGTATGTTCAGTCAACTTTTCCAGTTTCCATGTGCCAGTTTTTGAGTTCTTAAAAACTTAAAAAAAATGCAAATTGTGCTAAATGGATTCTGACAAAGAAAAAGTGTTCCCTTTCAGGTATAAGCTATGATCAAGCTCAAGGTATCCTCACCATTAAAGAAAAAAAAAAAAAAAAAGACAAAGCAAACCTTATTGTGGCGCAGGCAGCGTTTTAACAGCTCTCCTGCCATGTCATATTTGCCAGACTGGATATAGATATCTGCCAGAAGCAACCAACTCTTTTCAAATTCATCGGCATCAATAATGTTCCAGTTCATCTTGGCAATGCGTTTCAGTTGGTTCCTGGCTCGAGGAGTCTGTTTGAGGATCATGTAGGCTGTGGCCATCGCCAGCAGTGCAGGGACATGGTCTTTCTGTTGTACATGAGAGTGAGGAAGGGGTCAGTATTACAATAATGTAATCATCATGGCATCCATCACAATACTGATCAGAATAAAGGAGCAAAGATTAATGAATAAATTAATTGCAATAATTGCATTTACAGATTTAGGCAGACCCCATTATCTAGAGTGATATAGATCTCATTATACACTGGAGAATATGAGGGTTGAACATAAATCGCTTAAGTCCTTGCTTAAGGGTCCAACGTTGGCAGTTTTGTGGTGCTGGGGTTTGAACCTGTTACCTTTCGATTAGTAGTCTAAGTCTTAAACACTGAGTTACTGTTTGCTAATTACCTAAAAAAAGCAAATTATTTTAATGTGTTGTAAAAATATTTTTTTTTTCTAAAACCACCAGCAGGGGCCTTAGCAATGAAAGTGTAGACTGCAACTTTGTATCCCCAAGGCCAAAATGTTATCACTATTATGTTTATCAAGGTGTGTCCTTGTGGACACGAGTATGTGTGTGTGTATTCTTTTGGGTTCTTGTGTACTGTTAATCCTATCCAAAAGGTTTTTGTATACCTCATTGTTTGCAATCTCAATGAACACTCCAAGAGCTTTTTCCACGTTGGCCTTCTGCTTGGTAGCCAGGTAACAGTAATGCTCGAGAATACGTAGCTGCATGTGGCCTTGAGGGGTCTGGGGCTTCAGCTCCTTTAACAGTTTCTCTGCTGTTCGCACTGCCAGCTGCTCTGACTCCTGCTTCTCTGTGGAGTTCCTGATATGGCAAATTATTAATCAGAACATAAAGTTAACTCCATTTGCTACAAACCCTTTAACCAAACAACTTAAGTAGAGCATGACGCACTGGCTATGTTTGCATGTATGAGGGTTGATACCACTACTTTTATCTTTTAAACTAGCCATTATTTCTTCCAACACATTAACAATGCCTTTGTTTTATTAGCATTATTATATTTAAATATGTACTTATTTACCTTATATTATGCTTTGACCAATATATAAGGGAAATTGTACCGTGCCGCATAAGACTAACTTTGCCTATTAAAATGTATTGTATAAAACCTGTATTGTGTTGATTTACTTTGTGTTCATCCCTCTGAAATAATCTAAAGTTCCTTCTTATTGTAGTGCATCACTGTTTACTCACCCCATGTCTCCATCCAGGTTCTCAAACACCTCGCCTCCCATCGTCTCATTATCCGGGTTTAAGCAAATCTCAATCATGTTGTACACTGCATTCTGACCCCAGTCATTGTCCTTACGAGCCTTATTGAAGTGACGCAAACCTTCATTGGGTTCACCAGTGTACCTGGGACAGAGAGTGTTAAGTTAATTATAATAGTTTCTCTGATATGTCAAAAGGTTGCATTTAAAGAACCATGTTTGTCAAATATATGTGTCACAATTTCTGAATTTAGCATAGATATGGGGATTAATAGCACTGAGGCTGATCTTATAAGATTATATAACTTTACAAATTTTAAGGGAGGTTTCTCGTGGTTTCAAAAGAAGGCTAATGGTTCCAGGCTTTGTATTATAAACCATCTGTTTGTAGTGTTCTGTGTAAAACATTGACAATTCCACACAAAGAACTTAGGGAAGCAGATAATTGACGAAGCTAAACGGTACGTCTGGTTGGAGGAACAAAGAGGTCAGTGCATTTGCTTCATTTTACAACAAGTAGTAGGATTAAGGCTTTTCTGCAAGATATATTAGTAATGATTTGTGGTCCTAGGCTAGTTTTAGTCACATTATAAAAAATGAGATAAAGAAAAATCCATAAATGCCAACGAATGAACTGAATGTAAAGCAATAAATTCATATTTGTCTGGCTTGATGAATTTTACCCTTTATTCCTTACCATAAGTAAAGGCCTCTGCAATAGTTGTACCCTGGCTCAAACTTGGCCCTCGGTGAATGCTTTTCAGCCGTATCAAGAAACCTGGGAATCTCTTCCAGTTTGCCAGCTCTGCGCAGCAGGTCAATCAGCCGGGACAGTGTTGGATAGTTGTCTAAGGAAGATTAGACATGGGAAGGATATCAAAACAAAATGACAGCATGCCAGCACATAGCTATGTTCTCAGGTTTCTCTCATCACTGGCTCATTCAGATGGGATGCTAGATGGACCTGATATAGATTGGCCGATTGATATGGGAGATAAAAAATAAATAAATAAATAAATAAATAAATAAAAGGCCACACCTGGTTTCCTCTCTAGTAACTGCTGGAAGTGGAAAACTGCCTGCTCATAGTCCTGTTTCCTGAACATAAGATCAGCCATCATCTTCCAACACAAATCAAAGAACACAGGTGAATTTCAGCTTGTACTTTCAACAAAGAAATCAAGCAAACAGAGGGGTATTATTGAGAGACTAACCAGCGTTGCTGCCTCATTTACTGGGTCATTCTTCAGGATGACGCTGCACTGCTGCTGGCAAGCCTCTACATCATCCAGAGTTAGATACAGCTGAGCTAGCTCCAACATTACCTGTTTTACCATAAAAAGAGGAAGCCTTTTTAAAGAAAGTAATAAGTAAAAAGAGATAGTACTTAATATTATAATAAAAAATGAAACAGAACCCAACAACCTTTTCTTCTAAAATCATAATAATCAACAGACCAATTAAAATGCTTTATATTAAACATGCTTCTTGTAGCCACCCACAGGACACCCCATCACTCCCACAGAGGGAACTGAAAGGATCCTGAGACACAGCTGCAGAGAGAGGAGCACACTGCACACACTGATTTAACCGTGCTGACCTTGCTGTCACTCTCACAGTACACAAGCGCTTCTTTGTAGAACTTCACGGCTCTCTCATAGCCACGCTGGTGGCTGCAGTGCTTGGCAATTTCAGCACAGATCTCCGAAGCGAGCTGCTTCTGCATGGGCACTGCATCAGGCTGCTCCAACTGAACACGCTTCAGCACCTTCGCCTGCACATCTCTCGCCTGATCAAAAACATCAGCCAATAATAAATGCAACGCTTCCTGAAAATAAGCTGGATTACACAGACAAATAAGCAATCAATAAAACAACGACAACAGACTTACACGATGTAAAGAAAGCAAAGCCTCGTCATTTTTATTGACTTTGCTCTGAATCTTGGCCAGAAGTACAAGGTAACGACAGTCCTCTGTTAGCAAAGGCAGTTCATTTACTAAAAAAAAAACAAAAAAAAACTATTTAAGCAAATTGATTGCTTAAATACCTGCAGTAAAGGTGTGGCTGCATGCAAAGCATTTCTTTCACACCATGTGCATGATAGTCTCACCGGGGTCATGCGAAATAGCCTCGTGCAGAACTTTCTCACAGCGTTCATATTGTCTCAGCTTCATGAGCAGCTCAGCCAGATCAAAGCGTAAGAAGCTCTGTTGACCATTCTTAAGAGCAGCCTCGTAATAGTTTATTGCCTGGAAAAAAGGAAAGGAAAAAAACACTTCTTGAGTGTGTCTGCTTTACCTTGATTACACAAAAGGGTACGATGCATGGTCACAGATTAAAATTTATATGTACACTTTTATAATCGCATCTTATAACATTTCTGATAAGCGTTTTATTCCTATAGCATTTTATCACAACCAAAGACACTTTAGATTTAGGTGAGCAGAAGAAGAGAATAAAGTTTACACATTAATTCGTAATTAAACTTTAAAATAGAGGAATTAGTAAAAGACTAATACTGTACAACACTTTGACTTAACAAAGAGCAAGTCCATAAAAATGAAGATATCAGGATAATAACAAGTAATAATCCAGTGTAGTGCCATAACTAGTTCAGGGAAGAAGTTGTAACCTTGAAGTTTGGCTTTGAAAAGAAAAAGTTACTGTAGGATCTGACATGGAAGAGTGCACTGTATAATCTACCACTCACCAAGGATAGATGAGCAGGAGTTGTGAAAACATAAATAGCAGGAGACATAATAGGGCATGTAAGAGTATACGCAGATGAATAGGAGCAAAGCTTAAAAATGTTTTGTCAGTATAAATTATTATTTGAAATTGAATGCAAGTGACAAAAAACCCGTATGAATGTATTGTGCATAAAATGTATGGTAATGTAAAAGCAATATGCTGCTTTGTCCTTAACATAGTGCTCATTGTATTGTTTTGTTTTATTCTTTTGGTCTCTAACAGAACCGGTTTTATGTTATCTGTGTGATAAATTAAAATGTTTACACAGTGTAAATATGCTTAGCATTCAAGGGCTTGAATAGACCAAATATTGTGATATGTTACTTTATAGACAAAGTGAGCCAAGTTGCTTGCACATGAAGGACATTCAATATCGTGTTGGGTACAAAACCTATTAGGAGTCTGGTAACCAATTCAAGCTAAGCACATGTATTGCTGAATTATGAAAGTATTTTTAAGTACAAGCAAAGGTGTGGAACTTTTAAAATATCTCTTTATATACTTACCTTAACATAGTTATGGGTTTTGACAAGTGCTTTCCCGATCTTGCTAGCCACAGCACCATCTCTAGGATTTCTCTTCAAAGCCTCTTCATAAACCTCAATGGCCATCTCAGGCTGAGAAAACACATTTTCATATTCATACACAGCAGTAAATGTAAGAACTTACAAACCTGATATTCCTGACCAAGCCACTTTACCAAACTGATATCTGTTGAAGTGTATTTGTACAACATTCCTTGAGTAAATATTGCTTAACCATATTTTTTGACAACACAAGCCATATTTATTCCAAAAATTTGTTTTATATTCATGTAAAAGAACAAGCAAGTAAAGGTTATATAACACATTAAAAGTATATATATATATATATATATATATATATATATGCATATATATGAGGTGCATGTACTGTAAGTACATTATCCAGGCTCGATGTCTGTCTCTGTGTGTGTGGAGTTTGCATGTTCTCCCCGTGCTTGGTGGGTTTGCGATGGATTGGCACCCTGAGCCTACAGTAAGTCTCCTGGTATTGGCTCCAGGCCCCCCGCGACCCTGAATACAGGATAAAGCTATATAGATTATGAGTGACATTGAGTGAGTTATGATGGTACAATTTTGCTCACAAACTGTGTTTGTTTTGTAAAGTTTGTTAAAGTGACAAACTTTAAAGTCAAACTAATATTTTTTGTAATTTACTCACTCAATGTCACTCATAATCTATATAGCTTTATCCTGTATTCAGGGACACGAGGGGCCTGGAGCCTATCCCAGGAGACTTAGAAAACAAAGCAGGGTTCCAATTCATCACAGAGCGCGCACACACATGCACACACACACACACAGTGCATTTAGTACAACTTTTAACTAATTTCCTTCTCACTTGCCATTTGGGTAACCAGAACTAGCCATATACTGTAGCTTCATAATTTGACCCGTTTACCCTAATTCTGATTTAGTACAGGCTTAAAATAAAAATATATGCCTTTAATTGATACCAACCTCTTGGATGTTCATATAGGCATCGCCTAATAGCAAGTATGTATGTGAGCTGGGCATCTTTTCCACCAAATCCCTGTTAAAAAGATACATACAGTATATACTTAGTTTTCTATTAGAATTTTATACATGCAGGTGTGGATGTGAGTGTGTTAAGAGAGCCAAAGAGAAAGAAAGAGCGCAAATTGTGCATTTTCTTATACTGTGCGTGTATCTGAGGTAGGCATTCACTAACGAATTCCAATCCAATATGGGTTGCCAATCCAATATAGGACATTAATAATATACTGTAGTACACTGTAGATGTATTTTATTGAGCCGTGTCTGTTCAAACTACACCTACTGAGGTGTAGTTTGGAGTTCCCCTCACCTATAGCAGCTTATATACAGTCGTTTCTCCTTCCTGTGGTTCAGGTAGACATCAGCCATTTTCTCGGTGGCCTGCACGAAGTAAGGCTGCTCCTGTGTGATGTTTCTAAGCATGCTCAATGCGAGCTCCGTGTCCCCTCGCAGCAATGCGAGATCAGCATTAGCGATGGTGACACGCAGCTCTTCGGGAGTACCAGTAAACTCATTTATAGCATCCTGCATCACTTTAGCTGCCTCGTGCTGTGGTTAACACAACAAAAATGTCAGGCTTTTGAGTCTTAATGCAAATATTAAATGGACTAGATTAATTACTTATTCAGCAGAAAAAAATTTCTTAAAGATACATGGAAAGCCAAGTCAATTTAACCTTGCATTACCTGTTCTCCATTGAGCCAAAGGGCTTCTGCCAACTCCAGATACACAGAAACACAGTCTGCAGTGCTGAGCTCCACTCTCCTGGCTTTGGACTTGGCAGAAGAGCCGACTCTTTTCACTCCTGGCAGACTCATGGCCAACTGAAGTGTCTGAATGGCCTCCTGCAGCTCCCCCATCTTTCTCTGTGTTTGAGCTTTAATTAGATGATACAGAGGGTGCTCCCTTACCTATACCCCACACACACATACACAAAGTGAGAGAGAAAAAGAATGAAAAGAACAGAAGTGAATGAAAGAAATCCTTATCCATACATACACAGGTATTTTTTTTTCTGTGCATTTTGGGATTCCGTGCTCAGGCAAACCCAGTTTCAAGTCACTGAAAATTGTCTGACATTGTTTGTCAGGCTTCTGATTGCCAACACGGCTTTACAGTTAGGGTTATATTGCCGCCTGGTGGTTTGGCATGCTTTATCAGTGCCTTTTTGCCTTTTCATGGTCACAAAGATTTATTTATGTACAGTATTTATGTTGGAAAATAAACAAGGCATAAACCTTTTTTTTTTTTTAATACCCATGTAAATGTGGACTAGGCAGAAGAGGGAAAAAGCACACAATACACTGAACTACAGTAAATTGTTGTATAAATAGGTTGCCTTAAATATCATTTACATACAAAAATAAGATGTATAAGAAAGTACAAATCGTAACAGCAAACTCCAAAACCAAAACACAGAGTCAGTTATTGATTATTTTCAGCCTTGATGAAAATGTCCAAAACATTTTCATACATTTTCCCTAGAGGTGAAACGTCACTGCACAAGATGGCTTTTAAATATATGGAACCATAATAACAAATATTTGTTGAAGCCTTCTTTAAAGAAAATAACAGCACTGAACCTTTTGCCTAAAAAAAATAAATTGAGCATTTTTAAAATTGTGCCACCATCACTCACTCACCGTCATTCATCGTCTATATCGCTTTATCTTGTATACAGGATTGCAGGGGGCCTGGAGCCTATACCAGGAGACTTAGGGTACGGGGCAGGGTACACCCTGGACAGGGTGCCAATCCATGGCAGTGCACATGCACACACATATATGCACTTACATGCTCATTCACACACTATGGACAATTTGGGAACACCAATTAGCCTAATCTGCATGTCTTTGGACTGTAAAAGGAAACCGGGGAACCCAAAGGAAACCCACCAAGCACAGGGAGAACATGCAAACTCCATGCACGCAGGCAAGAATAGAACCTGGCCGAGAAACGAACCCGGACCCTGGAGGAGCAAGGCGACAGTGCTGACCACTAAGCTTATAAAAATAATTTTAGCTTAGTCCTACTATTTCATACATTCTAGAAATACTTGTGGGGAATGCACTGCGAAAAGACATGCATTTCCCTCAAATTTAAGCAGAGCTATTTGTTATTTTATTTTATATACTTTTTCATTTTTATTTTCTTGAAGGATGTTAACGTATTGAAATTATATTGTGGAATCGTTGACAAAAATAATTTGTTTAACACTGACTGTAAAAAAAAAAAAAAAGGAATTCTTTTATCACCTCAAAGTTGTGGCTGAGGCAGAGCTCTAGAGACTGAGAAGAGAGTCTGAAGTTGCCCTGGAGGAGATGGATTTGTGCCATGAGGAGGTGGGCTTCTGCAAAGGAAGGTTTCTGTTCCAAACAATGTTGCAAACTGCTCTGAGCTGCCTCTATGTTCCCTGAACAGGACAAAGATCAAAGTGAACAAAAATGCTTACAAGAGCTATATGTCCTCATGAGAAACCAGATGTTCGTTAAAAAAAAAAAAAGAAATTGTTGAATTTGAATTTTCACCTAACAGAAACCTGATTTTTGCCATCAGAAACACAGCTTGGAGTAGTCCAGGGACGATCTTGACCACTGTGTCCAACACAGCCGCACAATTTTGCAGCTGAGGAGCAGGAGCCTGGCCCTGGGCTGGAGGCTGAAGGGTTTGAGATGAAGACAAATCATCAGTTTATCCAGTAACACAGGTTAAAAAAGAAAAAAAGAAAATGCATGCATTTTATAGAGAAAATATAGAGTGCTACTAAACATTATAACTAACACTTTCTAGATAAGAGGATCTCAAAACTGTAACAATACAAACAGATTTCCTCAGTAAATATTTAATTAAAGAAATAGACGTATCATTTAAATATTTTTCCTATGTGCTAGTCGACATTAATTATTGGCAATAATAGCTTTGATAGATCTAAATTATTTTGCTTGATGGTCTCATTAGTGGCTTACACACACAAACATACACACAATGCTGCTTAAGGCTGAGTGCGAAAGTTTGTTTATCCTTTGAAAGATATTCAAAGGGGATGCAAACCTTTGAACTTGCTAATCAAAGCAAAGTGGTTGAATTAGGATTTCTATTTAGGTCATGTACAGTAGTATCTTTTTTATTATGAAAAACATGTATTAATGTTGGGGGAAAACAAGGGAGATGCAAACTTTTGCACTCAATTATATATTTTGAAACAGTGTTTGTTATCAATGTATCTGTCCTACACTGTATGAGACACACCTTGGCAGGACAGAGAGCCAGATATTCCTTTGCAATCTCCAACAGGAAGTCAGGGTTGAGCTTCTCATAGTATTCTACACTGAGTGGCAAGCCCTGAAGAGTAGAGAAGTGTGTGTCCACAGTGACATTTAACAGGTTGATCACCTCATCCTGAGATTTTCGTTTCCGAATGGCCAAGACTGCTTGCAAATACAGCAGCTCCTAATACACACAGAAATACAGAAGAAAAAAACAACTAATGATGATATTGGTCAAAGACAAAAGGTCGACAGTGTTATCTAGTATATAATGGTTATAGGATATAGTGCATTGTCTGCTATTATGCTTTCCACTGGTATCACTTAAGTGGGTATCTTGCTTATCTAGTTAGTAGGTGAAGACTTAGTAGTTGGAGAGTACACTGCATGCTTTTATTCTGCAGCTCTAGTGAACACACACTGTGTCTGACTGATGTCATGAAGAAGAGTCTCACATGCCTTAATGGGAGATGTTACATACTACAGATGACGCCATCTAAACAAAACACAATGATTTAACAAAAGAAAAAATAATAAGAGAACTCCCTGAAGCATTGAGCAAATAAAAAAAATGCCTATGATTCACCATTACCCTTTTGCAGTGTGCATAACAAAGTCATTATACTGGAATGACTAAGATCTAATTAAATTCAAAAGTGATTTTACAAATACTTTCAGCTTTTAATAGAGTAACACATAGCTTTTGAGTTGTTTACTAGTTTAGCAAAAGGAATATGATAGTCTGTCTGTATACTGTACCAATATACAGCTGTGGAGGAAAACTAAGAGACCACTGCAAAATAATACTTTTCTTGTGTGCGTGTGGTATTTTTGGTTTGTTTTTTTACAGGTGCATGTATTGGTGAGATGAACAGTTTTGTTTAGTTTTTTCGTTAGACCACTCTTTTTGCAAAAAAAGCGAAGAGCTCAGCTTTGCCTGATGGTTTGTGATCATCTATCTTCCTCCTGATGACATTCCAAAAGGTTTCTGAAGTAAATTGCAGTGGTATATTTTTCCAGAGCTGTATATTAAAATATATATATATATTTGATGATATATGCATCAACATTTTAATACAAAAAGCCAAGAAAATCTGAAGAGAGTTAAGCGTGCTGAGGTGAAATTTGTGTTTTTAGTGACTCACAGCAGATTTGCCGATGGATTGCTGGATTTCAGTAAGAAATTCGAGCTGCTGCTCAGCGTCCTGCAGGTGACCCTCACTCAACTGGCAATGAATAATACCTGCAAAACACAAAGGTCTTTATAGACATCTCAGACGTAACCAAACTCCAGTGTTGTGTACCTTGTAATTTCTCCTCACCATTTCTGGAAATTAGTACCTACTAACAAGAGACACAATTGCTATAGGAGATTATTACACTGATATACAGTACAGTGAGGTCAATAAGTTCTCTTACTTAGAAATCATGGAGGGGTCTACAATTTTCAGCATAGGTGCATTTCCACTATGAGAGACAGAATCTACAAAGAAAAATCTGGAAATCACATTGTATGATTTTTTAACAATTTATTTGTGAATTACTGTGTTAAATAAGTATTTGATCACTTGCTTCTCAGCCAGATTTCTGACCCTCAAAGACCTATTATTTTGCTTTTAAATAGTCCAGCTACACTTTGCTCATGATTTTAAATTAGTAGCACCTGTTTAAGGCTGTTAGCTGTTATAAAGACACCTGTGCACCACACAATCAGCCAAAGTCTAAGTAGATACAAGGGGTATCATTGATGCTAAGAATGGTGAAGAATCAGCCCAGAACTACACGGGAGGAGCTGGTCAATGCCGTGAAGAGCGCTGGGACCCTTGTTTCCAAGGCTACTATCAGTAATACACTAGGACGTCATGGGTTAAAATCTTACATCGCACGGAAGTTTCCCCTGCTTAAGTCAGTCCATGTCCAGGCTCGTCTAAAGTTTGCCAAGGACCATCTGGATGATCCAAAGGAGTCATGGGAGAAAGTTCTGTGGCCAGATGAGACGAAAGTAGAACTTTTTGGTCTTAACTCCATTCGCCGTGTTTGAAGGAAAAAGAATGATGAGTATCATCCCAATAATACCATACCTACAGTTAAGCATGGAACTGGAAGCATCATGCTCTGGGGGTGTTTTTCTGCATAGGGGACAGGACGACTGCACTGTATTAAGGAGAGGATGAACGGGGCCATGTATTGTGACATATTGGACAAAAACCTCCTTCCCTCAGTCAGAGCATTAAAGATGGCTGGGTCTTCCAACATGACAATGACCCAAAGCACACAGCCAGGAAAACCAAGGAGTGGCTCCTTAAGAAGCATATGGACTATTTAAATTGTTTAAAAAAATCATACAATGTGATTTCTGTATTTTTCTTTGTAGATTCTGTCTCTCACAGTGGAAATGCACCTATGCTGAAAATTGTAGACCCCTCCATGATTTCTAAGTAAGATGCAAAATCACAGAGTGATCAAATACTTATTGACCTCACTGTATATACTGTGTGTGTGTGTATATATATATATATATATATATATATATATATATATATATAAATATACACATATACACACACACACACATATATATACACACATATATACATACATATACACATATATATTAATAATATATTATTAGTATAATAATAAGACAATATTAATGAAGTGAATGCAACATATTGTTATAAACAGAAATGATCCAGTCATAAGTTTCTGTGATGCCTGCTGACTTTCTCATGACTTGTCTCAAGAGCTGGGCGGTAAAAGGAATTTAGATTTAAAATTAATATTTCTTACCAATGAGAGCAGAGACACTGCTTTCATCCAATGTCATGGCAGTTTTGTACCACTTTATGGCCTCCTTGGCTCTGCCCTGAAGGACCAGCAGGTAGCCTAGTTCAGTGGCGAGCTCTGCATCACCCGATGCCAAAGAGAATGCCCGCTCCACCAATGTACGAGTGTGCTGCAGGATGCTTTCTGCTCTTCCACACTATAAACAAGGTTACATTATCAGTGAGGAGAACATGACACACTACAGTAATTATTTATTCCAACACATTCTTAGGTTATCGCAGTCTTAGATGTGCTAGGAAAACAATAACTAAATTGTGATCATATATTTGTTTGATTATGTCTCAAACAGCACTCTTACAGTAGTAGTTTTTGTTCCTTTTTTACTTAAACATGACTATTGAGTGAAATTACTGTATGAAGAGATCTTACCCCTCGAGTGAAAGCTAAAGACATCTTGTAAAGAAGTTCTGGGTTGTTAGGCTCTTGTGAATCCAGGTTGCTGATAAGGTTCAACAACTGATTTACTGTCTGCAAACACAGAATACAGATTTGAATATTATTTTTTACCTAAATGAAGTAAACTGACATAAAATAAGTGTAAGACTACTGTAGGTGTCAGACCTCTCCGATGTCACCTTCTCGGCAAAGTGAGTGCAGTGCTAGCGTTCTCAATCCCTCCAGGTTGTTTCTGTCTTTCTGAAGTAGTCTAAAGATAAAAGTTTGTTTTATCTTTAGACTACTGTATTAAGTTCATTTTGTGTACAAAATGAACATAAAACATTTAATAGACATGTATAAAGCAGAGTACTCTTTAAATACATGTCCCTATAAATAAAAAGGCTAAACCTTTAGAATTAAATCCATATCATAAATTACTCATTGATACAGTTATCTGTAATATACTTCACATACAGTATAAGTAAACAAACTTTCTTATATATGCTTTATATACAAAACAATCCAAGGTCATTTCCATCTTCATTTTACTTTTAACCAGAATGGTAAAAATGAAATGCATGTGTCCTGTGATAAGATTACAAATCAACATTATGTAACAGTATATGTTAATATAGAAGGGTAAGGCAATAATTATTGTATATTGCACATTCAACCTATATAATTCTTTAACATGATCTATTTCTTAATTTATTTTATTTGTTGATATTAATAAAATAACATGTGATACCCAAGACGCTAATTGTTATGTTGCAATTTCATATATTTTTTTTAAAAAGGTACACAAACTTTTGGACTGACTTCAGTACATTGGTCATCCTTTCTTCAGGTTTCCTATATTTCAATCATTCATTTTATGCTACTAACTTTTTAAAGAAAAAAAAAAAGAACTGCAGAGGTGCAACATGGCACACAATACAATAAAAGAACTGGCTAAATCTGGAGATCATCCTCATAGCAAAAGCATTTTTAATGTGGGAAGGAATGATTGTATGATTCTTTGCTTTCAGGAGGAGACGTTGGCACTACCAAAACCTAAACCACAGAGCGAATGGTCTTTCTTCCCTCACATCCCTCCGCAGCAGTGCACTTTTAAAAATGTGTGGCTTTTGGGATCGGCCTCAAAGGCCCCTTTGATTCTACCTCCCACTGGCCCTTATCCAACAAGGAGGGCAGAAGAGAACAATGGCCCAGTCTTTCAGCCTGAATCTGTGGCATCACATTTGATTTTCATTTACACTCAAACACAGACTGACTCCCACGGCCCTGCCCTGGCCTAATGACTTTTCAGTGTTTTTGCGTTTGTCTGTTTAGAAATCAGGGACACACAATCAAACTAACATATGAATATAAAATCTAATAGCAACAAGATGTTCTAAAGTCAGAATTAAAACAAAACAGTGATACCTCTGAGCAGCATCCACAGTCTGTTCCCAGTCCTGCAGGTTAAGCAGAAGCTTCATCTTCTTCATTAGTGCAGGTGTGAATGATGGGAAACTGACAATGACCTGGTTAACCGTCTCTAAGGCACCAGAGTAATTCTGACGGACCTCGTTATACTGCACCTAAAAAAAATAAAACAAAGAGGTATAACAGTCTCTGGCACTGAGATAATGTGAAGCTGCCAAAAGGCAAGATCATATTCCAAAAATAATATTCCCATATTACTTTTAAATTTATATAAGAAAATCCCCAAATTTAACAGGTAAACCCTAATAGCAAGACATCCTTAGCACCACTTACTGACCTGTGTTTCAACACGCATAGAAATAGAATACAGGAGGAAACACTACCTTTCCCATCAGAGCAAAAATATTGATTTTCTCTTTCAGAGCTTCGTCAAAGTATTTCCCAGATTTCTTGGTGTAGCCATCTTTACCAGAAGTCAGGTCTATCCAGCCTTTCAGTATTAGCCCCTAAAACACATGCATTAGTCATTAGACAATCTGAGATTTACTGATTTACTGGGAAAGCAATTTGAGAATTATTCGTGTCATTAGATTGAGCTGCGAACATGTAAAATGTTTTCAATATACTGCATCACGTTTCATGTAAAAAAAGAAATTATATATCAAATTAGGGGTAAAAAGTAATCTTATTGAACCATTATTGTGTGATCATTCATTAAGTAGCCATTGTTTCTCAGTGAGAAAATTAAAAAATATTTTGGCATGTCAAAGATTAAAACCATTTAAATGTTTCTAAAGTCAATCAAAAACAAAACCTAACACACAATATATCTGTATGGCAATTAAATTATTGTGATGGAATATTAGAAGTGAAATGTAATTTCTGTTGCATGATTTATTGTTTATTTGGGAGAATTGATTACACTGATATAATTTCATTACTGTCTTATACAGTAAGTCCTATTAGTCTTAATAGAAATCTTTATAATAGACCTTACCTCTATGGAGCCATTGGAGATTTTGATCATCCTGTCCACATACTCTCTGGCCTTGTCATTACGGCCAAGGAGCCAGAGAAACATCCCTGCATGGTACAGAGCTTTTGGGCTGGCACTCTTACGATTCTCCTTAACCTTCACATCAAGCTCTTGAATGGTGTCTTTGTCTGAAGCAATACATTAATTCCAAATAAAGTTATATCACAGTGGAGTAGATTAATACATTATTCAAGAGAAGACAAAAAGTTATAACCAAATTTCAAGCAATACATATAGTACTAGTCCCAAGTTTGGACACACCTTCTCATTCAATGTTTTTTTTTTTTTTAATTTAAATTTTTTTCTCCTTACATTGTTTATTAATACTGAAGACATTGAAATTATGACAGAACAAATATGGAATTATGTAGTCAATGAAATATGTGGTAAATAACACAGAATATGTTTTATATTTTTAAATCTTAGCCACTTTTTGCTCACTCTTGGCATTTTCTCAGTTGGCTTCATGAGGTAGTCACCTGGAATGGTTTTTCAACAATCTAAAAGGCGTCCAGAGGTGTTGAGTATTTGTTGGCTGCTTTTCCTACACTCTCTGGACCAACTCTTCCCAAACTAACTCAACTTGATTTAGATGATTGTGTGATTGTGGAGACCAGGTCAACTAATGCAGCACTCCATAACTCTCCTAATTGGACAAATAAGTCTTACATAACCTAGAGGAGTGTTTGGGGTCATTCTCCTGTTGGGAAACAAATGATGTTCCACTAAGTGCAAACTAGATGGCATGGCATGTCACTGCAAAATGCTGTGGTGGCCACGCTGGTTACGTGTGCCCTTATATTTGATTACGTCACCAACGGTGTCACCAGCAAAGCACCGCCACATCATCACACCTCCTCCTACATGCTGTGGGAACCACACATTCAGGAACCATCTGTTTACACTCTCTATGTATAACTATAACATGGGAAAAATCTCAAATTTGAACTCATCAGACCAAAACTTAATGTTTTCCACTGATACATGGCATTGGCCGGATTGGCCTGACTCACAGGGTCTCCTCTGAACATTGGTTGATAAAATAGAGGTAGCTCTTGGTCTTCCTTTCCTGGGATGATTCTCATGAGAGCCTGTTTCATCACAGCGTTTGACGGGTTTGGCGACTGCTTTTGGGGATAAATTCAGTTTTGGAGATTCGTTTGGATTGACTGACCTTCATTTCCTAATCTAATGATGGACTGACTTTTCTTTTTACTTAACTGAGTGTGTCTTGCAATAATATGGGTTTGTAGTAGCACTAATAAGGCAACTGACTCTGTACCCACCCTTCATCTGCTCAAGACAACTAATGGTCTAAAGCACCATAAGACAAGAAATGTCACAAATTAACAGGTTACATCTGTGATTTCCAGGTGACTACATTGTGACTTCAATTAAAGAATGCCACAGGTTTGCCAAGCCGTCACCAAAGCTAAATGTAGATACATCAGACAATTTTAAATATAAAACATATTCTGGGTTGTTCAACAAACAACCCTTTTTTTCAACTTTGTTCAACAAACACTTTTTTTATTTAATACATAATTCAATATGTTTTCTTTCATAGTTTGGATGTCTTCAGTATTAATGTACAATGCTGAAAAGATAGTGAATGAAAACGAAGGAGAAGATGTGTTTAAACTTTTGACTGGCAGTGCATATATTTATTACTTGTTTCAAAACTATAACAAATTCATTTTTTTTGTGATAATGTGGGTAAGTTAGTTCACCGGTGTCTACCTGGGTTAGATCTTTTTTTCTGGGCGTAGACCAGAGCCATCAGTGCACATAATGAAACATCTCTCTTATCCTTCATCAGTTCCAGCTCCTGAATGGCCTCTTGCACATGATCTAACAAATGAAAAAATGCAGGGCGAAATCCACACTATTGAATTAACACCATACAGTGTTTATATAGGAACACTTGGCTTAAAAAAATAAAGTTTTTTATTCCTCATTTGCTGATATACTGGACTCTTACAGATGACATGTTGATGCAAAAATCTAAATAAATGTGTAAAGTAACAACAAAGCCACCTTGCAGCCCCAGGCTCAAATCTGAGCTCGAGTTACAGACTCTGCCTGCATCTATGGGGATTTTCTCCAGGATCTCTGTTTTCCTCTCATGACCTAAAATCCTAATGCTCATAAGATGGCTATTCTAAATAGCCTCTAGGTGTAAATGAATGTGTAAATGAGTGTACTGTGATGAACTGACCCATCTAAGATGCATTCAAACCTATTCCAGGCATAGGCTTCAGGTAAACGACCGCCCTAAATGAAGTGCTGATTGAAAATTAATAAATGAAAAAACAAAGCTGCTTATAGACATGTGCATTGCATGATGCAATTAATCAATATTGATTACATGCTTTGTGCTGTCTGTAAAAATGCTGAGGCTCAGTTGACTTTTAAATAGTGCAAAATAGTGAAGGGGAAAATAATCAAGGCAGTTACACATAGTAATTCTTTTGTGTGGCAATTCATTTATCATCAAACCGATCCCAAAATTGATTTTTTAAAAATATTTTTTGTATTTATAAATGTTTGCATTTGAGTGGTAAAATGTTGTTATTCCTGTATATTCCTGTAAGTGGCGCACTCTGGCAGGTAACCACGTGTCTGATGTACAGTAGCAATATTTTGCTTTGTACCACACACACAAAATGATGCTTAAACTGGGGACAGTGTGCTCCTCTCAGTTGCTTCTAATTCAGACTTTTATAACCGCTGACTCTGACACATCCACTAGTGATAAGGGCAAATCTCATTACTTACCTTGCATGAGAAGGCCGTATGCATGGAAGAACATGTAGATTGGGCTACTGCTGAACTTTCTCTGGGCTTCACTTGAAATGTTTAACACATGATTGGAATACTTCTCCTGGCAGTAATAAATGATCAGGGCCTAAAAAGGTTTAAGATTTGGACTAGTTTTAAAAATAGTCCCACAGGATATGCAAGTTGTACATATCTTTTATCATCAAACATAAACACAACCTGGTGCTGATGTTTGATATTACACACACACACAAAACAATAAAATGTAAAATATTAAGCCAAATATTATAAAGATTCCCTTTGTGCGTGGCTCCAAGACCTCTGGGGGTATGCTGTGGTGCCTGGCACTGCAAAATTAGTGTCAGATCCTTTGGATACTGTGGGTTATGGGGTGGGACCTTCAAGTACTTGACATAGATCACCAATACAAAGTGAACTGAATCTGTGCTCACAATTTTGCTAGTTTCGTCAAGGGGTCACCACAGTGGACTATCCTATCCACACACAACTTGGCACAGGTTTTATGGCCGTCCTGATGCCACCCTCCCATTTAATCCGGACATAAGACTGGCACTGCATCCAGAATTGAATAAAATTGCTTATCGATTATATACCGGTAAACCGGTGACAAGATCATGGGCACCCATGGCTTATCTATTCCTGTGGGGACCACAGGCTAGTCTTTATCAGAACCCTCAGATTCCAATCCGTTCAAGCATCCATGGGATACGTTGGACAAACAAGCCCAATTCATGAAGGTCTAACTCTAAAACAGCCGAATATAACTACTAATGTGTCTGTGGCAGCACAACCCCAGAAGTCTTGTGGAGTCAAGCACAAGGGGAACAGGGGAACCAATACATTATTGGGCTTAATGTTTTACAGTACGACTATATAAGCTTTTTACGTACAATACATACAAGCTTACATAACGAATAAGTAACAAAAAGTAGTCTACCGCATACATATTTGATCCTTAAAAAATAAAACATAGTGTTACTTATATGTCATTTAAAGTGGCAATAAAACATTAGCATGTGATAAGGGAGAGAAGTCGCCGTTAGGAGGCGGATCACTCTCTCTGAGACACTAACACTAAAGCACTAACTGACCTGGGTTATTTCTTCGTCCTCAACTTCAGTCATCTTTGCTCCCGTTTGAAACAGGTCCCTGCTGATGAAGATACTATGTAGCGCACTGGGAACTGCTTTCTCACTAGTTTTTCGCCATCTTGGAGCTCAAGCGAAGCGTCCTGGTAACCAAACAACCGACGCCATTTTTGTCTGGAACCGAGGAAGTGGATCAAAAAATAAAACGAATCCGAACTGTTCCTTACAGATCCACATGATGGCGCCTCATGCCTGCGTCTTGAGAAAACGGTATGGCTGTGTTCGGACTTCGTCTCCAATGTTTGTGGCACTAAAAATGTCCCACCGCTGCACACAATCTTTACTTGAAGTGTTTACTTTTTTTTTTATTTACATTTTTCCTTTCTCAATTTTAGGTATTTGTATTGCTTTCTAACCCATTTATGGTGCTGGGAGTGGTACAGTTGGACACACTGTGGACAGAGAAGCTATACTTAATCTGTTTATATAAAGGTTCAACTCAGAAACCTGGCCCGAGTAGTTTATCACTAGAATTCACAATAAAAGTCGAAATGCAGACAAATGAATTATAACTACTATTGTCA
Source organism: Clarias gariepinus (assembly GCF_024256425.1). Classification (NCBI taxonomy): domain Eukaryota; kingdom Metazoa; phylum Chordata; class Actinopteri; order Siluriformes; family Clariidae; genus Clarias; species Clarias gariepinus. The sequence goes on along the minus strand of NC_071104.1, from coordinate 25,718,784 downwards.
TTTAACAGTCGGATAGATGGATGGATCACAGACATTTGGCTCATTACAACTCTGTTACACTGAGAACTCTTATACCTTGATGGTATCCAAGCACTACATACGTGTATAAGTGTGGAAGGAATTTATGTAAAGACATATAGGGAAAAATTTTTTCTTACATAACTATGTTCTGGTATTCTGCACGAACAAAAATCCCAGTTTGACTTGAACAGTGATAGATAGATAGATAGATAGATAGATAGATAGATAGATAGATGTACATATGTATTTATGTTTGTTTGTATAGATAGATAGATAGATAGAACTTTAAAATTCTGTTACTGGTGTCACAATCTCCCTATTCCTACTACAACATTCTTTTCCAACACTGTGTGCATCCAAAGAAAGCAGATGATTTTCCTGCATTAAAGACAAGATCCTTTTTCCTACCAATTTCGTCTAGGTCTGAAAGCTGGTGCAACGTGCAGTATTTTGAATGAATGCAAACTTGGTGTGGGGCCGTGACCATAGACAAGGACTTTCCTCTATGCTCACTATGCTAAAATAAGCCAGATCACATGACAAAGCTCTGAAAGGAAGTCAAATGCTGAACAAATGCCTGGGGCTGCCATTTGACTGTAATGATAGTCATACCTAAAGGGAGGGCTGCACAGCCTAATAAAAGACACTCATTTGTAACACTGTGCATTAAAAAATAAAACAGTCAAGGAAAGGGCTTGGGGCCAAATTCATTTATTCCACAAATATTTCATTCATTTATCTTCAGTAACTACTTTATCGGGTTCAGTAGCCTATCTTGGGAACACTTGGGGCAACATGTGAGAATTCACGCAAAATGAGATGCCAGATCAGGGAACACCGCATATATATTCACACACTCACTCACATCTCACACTCACAAAGAACTTGGAGAACTTGAAGAAACTGGAGAAGTTGAAGAAAAGTCACATAGTGACAGGAATCACACGCACCGGGAAAAAATGGAAAACCTAGGACATTTATGATGTATGGCGGCATGCAACTATATAGATTTTAAAAGGCGACAACTGTTTAAAAATAAAATATTTAGCTATAAGCGACTGCTAGTTTGGCTCACATGCGAGCCATTCTCATTATCTCTAATATGTGGGATGAAAATGTCACTTGGTCTCATCAGTGCCAATGAGCATTATATAACAGTTTGACAATATCGATCATGAAATCTAACCTCTGGTTGTTTTGAATGTAGAGAACAACACAGTGGCTGGAAGTATTGAGCCCAGCCCAGAAAATGTGGTGTGCATCCATGGTGTCTACATGGAATCCTTACCCAAACCTGTCTGATATCATTTCTGGCAAATAATCATTAGTCTGAGCACAATTTTGCAAATAATCACATTGTTATTGACCTCAGATTCTGGGACAAAACATTGCACTGTGTTCTCTTTAGTAGTTGCATATCTTTTCTTAGAAAGGTTTTTGTACTGTTGTAAATTTGGTAGTTTTAAGAAATTCTCTTAGGATTTAGAAGGAAAATCTTTTTATCAAAATTACTTGAAAACATATGCAACAATGGCACATATACAGTACATACATAAAATACAGTAGAGGATAAATAGGGTACTAAATGTAATATCTAAACACTATTACAGGTTTGGGAATGGGGAATTCTGCATCCGTTATCTGGCTTTCATGGCTCACGAGCATGATTAAATCTACAGTACCAGATCATCTGACAGTAAAGGAACTGATCAATAAATGATTGGATTGAGATTAAAAGCATTACATGCTTTCCCCTAAAAGATCTGTAAAACCCTAAACACATCTCTAGTGGTCAGAAACCTCCATCAAATGGCTATGTGGCTTGCTCCATTGTGTGTGTGTGTTTTTTTTTTAAACATTCAAAGAGAGTGGTTTACATGCTGTAATGTGTAGGATAATTTTCAGCTCACATGCTTCTCAATAAGTGTTACTACAAAATAATTTAGGTCACAGTATATTCCATTTCTGTTTCAATTTAAGTCCTAAACACCATGCAGAAACCTGCATAAATGATAAATGGAACAGAAAAGGCAGTTATATGAAAAATTATTGGCTAATTTGGTATTGGATTTTTTTTTTCTTTTTTCATTCCCGTGTTTATTTTATTCACTCTTACTTATGGCCATTAACAAAAAATGGGCCTTGTTGCATTAGTGGTCAGAACATGCCTCAGAATGACAAAAACAGGATGTTGTAATGATTGTAAAGGGAATGGAACTTGATATGGAACTCATTCACTAGACATGTCGAGTTACCAAAGCAGAACTGTACAAAAAGAATACTGCTGCCCAATGGCAATATACAATTTAAGAACAAGTACTATATTAAGAACATTTAACATATTTAAAAACATTCTACATGGCAAAAACAGTCCACAGTTTTAAAAAAAAACATTTGCTGACATGTTTACATGATTGCATCACATAATTTCTTTTCATACTGAAATTGCAGTTTTACCACATTCCAAACATGCTCAATTGACCTGGTGACTGGGTCATACAGTATATGGCCATATAGTCAACAGCAATACTCATCTACGCTGTGGAATTTAAAGGATGCTTGATTGACATAAAGGGGTCCATTGATTAGCAAGAACATTTTAACATTTGCCACATCACACCATTCACCAAAATATTACCCATCTGAACTGTTAACAGTGGTGTTGGTCCTATGATTTCATGTTGTTTTCCGTTGTTACAGCCCATCCATCTCAGAAATTGATGTTTTTTATTTGAGGTACTATAGTCAATCAGTCTGTTTTCCTTTGACTCTTAGTAACAAGGCCTTTCAGATTTTTTAGGCTTTTGGTTTTTATACCTTTTATGCTTTTGCCACATGATTGGATGGAGAGGGAGCCACAAAAGTTCCTAATAATGTGGCTATTGAATTCATGTATAACTGGTATAAAAATGGTATTGCACTCTGTTCTTAAGAAAATGTTTATTTGCAGTTTTTAAATTTAGTATTTTAGTATATTTAGTAATACCATAGGACTGCTTTTTTCTGAAAGCTCTAACAACCTATTAAAATCCACTGTATATCCATATGGCTGCCAGACAAACTTACGTCTTATGACCGTATGTAATATGAGTGGAATGAGTAGAGCAACTTCCACATTAGCGTCCTCGTCACCCAGCGGTCAGTCAAACAGCACAGGTCATGTTGCCAGGCAACAGCCAAGGAGATTCTGCATCCTCTATCTTCATTTAAAGGATTCTCTTGCAGATGAGATTCCTGTGTTTGCCAGTCATAATGTTGTGATAGTGGCTACTGTCTATGATGTTGCTCTTATCTTAAATGTAAAAGTGTTGTGGGAACGATCTGTTGCTAAAGGGAGTGGTGGTTCTGTGGTTAGGACAGCAGGCTATTGATCAGAAGGTTAAATCCCAGAAGAAAACCCAGCTCCACTAACCTGCCACTGTTGCGCCCATAAGCAAGACCCCAAGTCCTTAACTGCTCAGTTGTATCTCCTCTCAGTTGTACCTCTCCCTGAATAAAAGCATCAGATAAATGACATAAATGAGGCTCTACAATATGTACACCATCTATTAAAAAAGCAGCAACAGATTTAGACATGGGTGACATTGGCAGCCCAGCATGGAACAGAGTGTATGGGGAAAAAAAGAAAAAATATATATAGATAATAAGTTTTAGGATAGGGTTTCTATCACTCATTTGCACATCACATTTGTCCATGTCATTTTGTATGATTAATAACCTTATTGGTGCCCTGAATCTATGTAATTTGTGATGCAGGGTACTGACTGTGAAGGTTTCTCACTCAGTAGCCTCTTGAAAGGCTGACTGCGGGGTTTAGCAGGAAAAAAAGTGCACATCTAACTTTGTACAACAGATGCGGTTATTAAAATAAATAACAATACAAAATGCTACTAAATAGACCACAGCTCATTCATAATGTGTACTGTATATAGGTTTGTGCAAAATAGTTAAGACAAATAGGCTAATCTTAATTGAGATGGGTAATGTCCTAATGCTTGTCCGTTTAAAAAAAAAAAAAAAAAAAAAAGCAGGATAAAAGGTCAAATGCATTAGGTGGCCATTTTGGGGGAAAAAAAGGAAAAAAAGTACAAATGGACAAAATGTAAAGTGTGCAGTTATGGAATCATTTTATGGGGATAATATGTGTTGTTATGTTCCTAGCTTATATAACACTGGGATTTTTTTAAATGTACTTATAAATGATAATAATAAAACATTAAAGCAAAGTTTAAACAAAGTAAAAAATTCTTTCTTTCTTTATTAATTCATTAATTTATTTATGACAGGATGGTTATGGGAAGATTGCTCAGGGTGCCATATGCACTAGAATAATACTCTTTATAAGGTTTTTATCCACAAATTTAGACATTTCAAATTGCACTTTTTAATGATCAGCATTTTTTTATGTTACTGAACATACTATACATTATGTGGCATTATGTTACATAAAGTATATAGACCAAGCAAGCCCAAATCATCATCCCTTCACCACCATCCTTGAAAGTGGGTTTGAGGTGTTTCTGCTAAAATGCTGTTTGGTTGTGCTAGGCATTAAGGGCATAAAAGGGAATCATTTTTCTTACTGTAGAAAATTGAACTCAAAATGGTTTGAAAATGGTTTTGTAACAGTATAACCATAAAATTGATGTGCAGCAACAATTGCTTTTCTAAGACTATTGCTTATGTCTTTCTCTCTTGGCATTGTGTTAACACAAATCTGAATGCTCCAGACCAGGAAACTGCCAAAACCTCTGCCTTTTCAAAGATCTGCACACCTGCTGATGATCTAATATTTAAGGGATGATACAGTAATTAGCAGCACCTGGCTGCAGTGACCGATTAATGCACAGGCTAGCCTAGGCTGCAGCTTATGGGCCCCCTGCACCCGTCCTCCCCTGCCTGGCTGCAGTCTATTCTCTTTAACGTGAAAGCAATAAGGAGGTACTTATTATTGGCCACATGTTCTTTTTTCTTTTTGATTTAATTTTTGTTAAATAAATAATGGCAAGGAAAAAAAGTCATGTTGTTGTCAGTCTAAGGTTGTATTTGTCTAATATTAAAACCTGCTACAATCTAATTATTTTTATTTTACATTATTAGTTTTTTATTATTCTATATACAATGTTAATCTTAAGTCTTAACAGTAGACTAGCAAATAAATGCTAGTCAAAACTAATAGTTCCTGGAATAGTTTCTAGATTAAATACACTAACAGGTCATTCTAACAGATAACAGTATTTTGTTGACTATAAATCAGTGTTTGCTATATGTTTGCTTTAAGCACACACAGCCAAATACACTCACATACTCCCTCACTGCACCATCTAAGGACGAGGAGATAAAAGATTTAAGTGCTCATTAGCTACAATAGAAGAAATGGACACTGAAAAAATGGGCCTTTTCCGGCAATGTGGAAGCCTTAATGCTGGTTGTGGTTCAGTTGAAATGAGCATGCTGAAAGTCATAAAAAGGGTGATTGGAAGAACCCAGGGCACTAATGCTTTCCTAATTAGGTGTGGTTAGTCACTTGAGACAGAAGCTTATGGCCATAAAACAATTTCACTTGCTCAAACAGGACATATTGCTCATAGACCTCTTATTATGCATGCATACGGACAGGAATTGAAATTTTTAGTTACTTGGTCTGCAAAATAACATTTATTACAATAGTTACGGTACACATTCTAAAAATGATTAAATGTTTTGCAATTCAGTTTTGGATTTAAAACAACATACTGTAGCCCAAAAGACTTAATTGCAGGGCACAAGCATCCACACACTTACACTTTCATCACACACAATTGGAAAATTCCAATTAGTCCAATCTGCATATCTTTAGACTGTGGAAACATAGAGTACCTGGAGAAAACCCCACAAGTATGGGGAGAACATGCAAACTCCATGCTCTAGACCCCATGGCGGAAATCGAACCCTCAACCTATAATGCCTCCAATAAATTCAATTCATTAAAAAAAGCGCACAATAATATGTAAAGATAATCTTTCTATGGCCAATATGCTGCTGGATATTTATTACTAACTTGTATGTTCTAAAGTCACAACTACAATAACAATATATTCTTAAATCAAACAATAAAAAAAAACGATTAAGACAAAAAGTCTTAAGTTATGACATCTTTATTCTTTTGGCTTCCTTAAACATTTGACTCATGGCAGTATCTTGCATGCACTATAATAATAGATTACAAGCTTAATGCATGTATAAAATATGTCATCTATCACCTGTGCTTATGTAATCAAAACATTCATTTCATACAAATGTATATTCCACTGGCAACAAAATGATGGTAGTACATGTACAGCACACTCACAGAACAGGATCATAGCAGTGTTTATGAGAGACATATACTGTATAATAGGTCTTTGAAGATAAGCAGTTGATTCAAAACAAAATAGAAATGTGCTTGTTTTAAAAAATAATGTTAATGGATTTAAAATTGCTGAATGTAAGTCACAGGCACAAAAATTATTAATCAATGCACATAGAGCATGCTTAGTTGCAAAGACAGCTCTTTAGTGTAATTTAAAGTACAGTCTTTGGAAGGAAGTAATTCAATAAAAAAAAAAGTGCAACCAAGGAGTGCATTGTGTGTTTGTTGTTTCAAATCCCTTCTTAAATAACACACGCATGCGCACACACACACACACACACACACACACACACACACACACACAGTATAAAAGAAAAGCAATATACATTATATTTTACAAATTCAAAATAGGCATATTAAAGAAAAATATTAAATTGAACACATTGTTTTTACCTTACCTCTAACTTAAATTTACTTTTAATTTTTTAAGCACAGTCAATGCCTTATAGAAAATATGCTACACAATTCATATTCATACAATATATCTGCTAGTAGGCATGATGGATGGATTGTTGGTTAATACGTTCAATCCAAACTGCAAGACCAAATGTTCAAGAAACTTGCACAATAAAGTTTAAATAACTGCTTCTAAATTTCTTGCTTGACTTTATTGTGTAACAGATTTTTTGAAATATAAGACCTAATAGTCATTTGTTTATTAATGGATTTATTTTGTACTGTATGCTCATGATGCAAAGAGGCACATATACTAATGGCTTTCTAGTGTTTTTAAGAGGCACCTGTGAGGCATAAAGCCATCCTGAAATACTGGATATGATACAACACTGTCTTTTATATAGATGTCCATATGTCCTATTTTTCTCTTCTTTAAAGCAGTATTTCACCAAAGTTCTTCAGCTGAATATGTTTATCATTATAATAAAAACAAATGTTTTCCACTGAAATAATAAAAACCTGTGTGAAAATGCATTCAATATTCTAGACAGATTATGTCCAAACACATGATCTACGCTGATACAATTAAAAGGTGTTGATAGGACACGATATATATATATATATATATTTGCTAAATTAAACAGTGTAGTTACAGCTGGTTATGGCTGATTCTGCCAGTTTATGTTGTGTATGATATGCTCCCTCATACACAATCAATGTTTTATCATGTTCATAGGCACATTTACATACATTATCTTATTTACTGCAGCACACAGATTCCTCTTTGGTTGATGGAGGATGATTCATGCATAAGTACCACCAATTCCCCATGGACTTTATGGGGAACCAGCTGCTTCTGTTTAACGCAGCATTTCAGAGGCTTTGTTTCAATCCTGTCGTACTACAGAGTCTAACCAGACGCAGCTCAAAAGGTTTCATCAACATCTTCGAAAGATAAAATTCCCTGAATTGTCCATTGTAAACAAGGTGATTCACTACTGGAGGTCAACGGATCCATGATTTCTAGCAACATCCATGTTTCAAAATCTTTGCAGAAGGAGAAGGCATAACTTGGAAGCATGGTTGTTGTCTTACAGCAGAAAAATTACACAAAGTGCATGGCTTAATCGAATAACAAGAACAACAATGTCTGCAAACTTAATGGGGAGGAAGTGTAGTTGATAAGACCAAATGACTTTGGAAAGACATGGAAATCAATCGTCCGTTCATTTTCCAACACGGTTTGGGATTCAGTGGTAATACACGACAAAAGCATCACTGATACCAGGAAGCATGTCAGAAAAAATATGGATGGTCCCAGAACGCATGAGAAGATGCTAGAACACAGTTAATGGCTTTCTTTCAGTGAAAATGGGGCTGACGTTTTAGTAAGACCGAGAGACAGAATGTTTCTTCAAATTAACATCATTAAAGACATTTAAAAAAAAAGTATGAAAAGTTTAATAAGACACAGTTCTGCCCTATAGCATATATAAGCACACTTTGGAAAAGAGCATATTCGATCCATATACTGTACATGATTATTAAATAAACAATGTTTTTTTTTATGATTTTACTTTTACCAGATGCTGTTATCTTTTCCTCTTATTTCCTTTTCCCTCTTGTCTTTCTCATATTTTTCTTTAATAGATTGTGTTACACTGGCATATGAGGGTGGGACAATGGTAGAAGATGATGTATTAGATTTGTCTGAATCACAGTGGTTGTTACACCTGTCTGTCACCACTGGGACTTTGTTTGAAACCATTCCATTCTCCTGTACAGTTGTCCTTGTGTTAGAGGCAGTTTTTCCACTATGTCTCCTGACATGCATCCTGTAGGCCCGCTGAATGATGGCGGCTGACACGTCCTCATGCTTGTGACGCAGAGTTGTAATGATGGGTTCATAAGATTCCTTGGAAGGGTTAGAGGCCATGAAACGGTCCTCCATTTGCCCACGGAGGACATCCATATTCCCACCTTCCCCCAAAACACGCTTTGTAAATGCAAACAAAATGTCCAGGCAGTGGATTCGCTCCCCACTTACGACTGGTAGGTCCATATTAATTAGCTGGATCGTGTTGGGCTTAGGTATACGCAAAGGTGGATCGAGGGTATCAGCAAAGTCAGACAACTGGTTGTATTCTATGAACTGTGTAGCGTCAGGGTCGAATTTCTCCCACACCTCATAAAACATTTCAAAGTCATCCTCACTTAATGGCTCCGCACTCTCCTCTGTAGCCACACTAAAATTCTCAAGGATCACAGCTATATACATGTTCACCACAATCAAGAAGCATATTATAATGTAGCTCACAAAGAAGATGATACCAATAGCTGGGTTACCACAGTCACCTTTGACTTGGCTGCCGGGGTGATCCTTGTTTGGGTCACAATCGGGAGGCCTGTTAAGAATAGGTGAAAGGAGTCCATCCCACCCTGCAGAGGTAGTGATTTGAAACAAACACAACATGCTGTTTCCAAAAGTCTCAAAGTTAAACATGTCATCAATTCCAGCCTCCTTCTTGACATAGGCGAATTGTGACATGGCAACAATAGCGTAGATGAACATGACCAAGAAGAGAAGAAGACCGATGTTGAATAGAGCTGGGAGAGACATCATTAAGGCAAACAAAAGAGTACGTATTCCCTTGGCACTTTTGATGAGCCGCAGAATTCGGCCGATCCGAGCAAGTCGAACAACACGGATCAAGGTTGGAGAGAAGAAGTATTTAATGACTTCAGAGACAAAAGTGCCTGTTGAACAGAGAAGGGACATTACATGTTAAGTACATTGCATGATATCTTCACAAACAATAAGTAATACAATTCGTGATGATGTACAAATCACCAGATCTTACCAACTATTGAGAGAATAACGACTACAAAGTCAAAGACGTTCCAGCCATTCGTGAAGAAGTACTGTCGAAGTGCAATCATCTTTAGTAGACATTCCGTTGTGAAGATGACCACAAACACCATGTTGATCTTCTTCAGGTGATTGCGTGCTTCTTGTGACTGACCTTCCGATTCCACCATCATAGCGACCATATTAAGGCAAATGAGTACCATGATGAAGATGTCGAAACCTTGATTTGTTACAACATCAAAGAGATAAGCCTGGAGCCTGTTCTAAAAAAACAAAGCAAAAACAAAACACAAAGTGTTTAAAAGACACATTTTTACCAATATTTATAGTTAGTTCCGAGACAGAATATTTTAATATAATAGTATATTATTTAATGAAAACAAGTAACTTGTAACAAGTAACAAGAAACTGTGTATTTAAGCAATTACATTTCACTTTAGTATATATCATTGGAATGTCTTACTGATGGCCGGGGAATTGGTTTTTGTGGCTTCTTCGAACCAAGTTTCTTCATAGCGTTGTAATATTTCTTCTGTTCCTCTGTCATAAAAATGTCTTGACCTCCAAAGTAAATAGGAAAAAAAAAAAGTTACATTTCCAACTTACTGAACGATCAGAGTGTTTCCCATGTTACTTTTGCCTACTACACATGCATTTATTTTATTAATAGATTAATTTCATACACCAAACCCTATCATAACCTTATTTTTTTCACACACACAATTTTATTTATAATTAAGTATACAGTATAATGACATATAACAATTAACTTATATAATATACAGCAAACTGTTTACTTATTTACACTACCACAACAACGTTTCGACATAGCTTTACATTCCATGGTCTTTTTTTTAAAAAATTTATTTTAAATTGTATAAACAATGCAGAAGGCATTATAATATGCAATAATCTCCTTCGAACAGTTGATATTGAGATTGAGACTTATGCTATGTAAAACCTTCATACAGTAATTCTGGTAATGGCTGGTAATTCTAAATAAACAACTTCTCCGCAGCAGAGGTAAGTTTTGGTCTTGCATTTCTGGAATTGTCTTCATGAGACATAGTATTATCATGGCTCTCGATGGGTTTTACAAATGTACTTGACAATACTGTTCTTGCAAGAACTGTTCCAGAACAGCCTGTCTTTATGTCTTAAAATAACCACTGACTGTTACTGCTACTTAATTACCTAATGACATTGTGTTATTTTATAGTTTTGAATTTAAAAATCCAGTATTGTTATAGAATGAAGAAAATAAATCCAAAACCTGTGTCCAAACTTTTAACTGGTACTGTAAATCGACAGATTATAACAGGAAAGTTTAGGACATTTTATAAGAGCTTATATTAATGTTTAACTTAATACTTATCTTTTTCTTCTGCTGATTGAAGTTGTCGATAATGACGCCAATGAAAAGGTTCAGTGTGAAGAAGGACCCAAATATGATGAAGATTACAAAGTAGATGTAGTAGTACAGACTTGCCTCATACTCAGGCTGTTGATCTACCTACACAGGTGCAAGGAGCAGTAAATGCCAGGAATATAATGTTAAGGATCCTCATATACTAAGACAATCATAAATGCTTTATTTACTATTAATCCTATTTTTATCCCCAGTTTGCCTGTTTTCTAGCCACAGGTCAGTGTCCAACCCAGGGAGCATGGCCAGTTTAGCTCTCATGCAATCTCTCAACATTACTTTTCTGTTGTGCCACTTAGGAAACCAAGCATTTTTAAAGCATGAACTTACACCACGGTTGTCTACTGCAGCATACATAATATCCATCCATCCTTTGAAAGTTGCCTGATAGGATGCAAAATAAATAAATAAATAAAAATTAAAAGCTGATACAGATTAATAGAAACGTTTTTCTTTAAATGATAGAAATGTAAAAGGTAATACATTTGGATATCAAGATGTTGTTTATTTAAACAAAACCTTATTACTTACCACTTGCAGCAAAGCCAGATATCCTGCTCCAACATTATCAAAGTTGATCTTTAAATTTTTCCACCTGACATCTTTACCCACACATTCACTTTTGTTCACGACCATGCTACCATTTAGGCGAACGCCAGTGGTGTTATTCACACACTCATAAAACTTTCCAGCAAACAAGTTGACACCCATGATGCTAAAGATGAGCCAGAAGATGAGACAAACAAGCAGCACGTTCACGATGGAGGGAATGGCGCCAAAAAGAGCATTGACCACCACCTATTGGAAAGCAACAAATCACTGGGTTAAAAGACTGTTACATTCAGAATATGTATCCCTGTGTTTGGTGGGTTTCTTCCTGGATCTTTGGTTTCCCCCAACAGTCCAAAGACATGCTAATTAGACATGCTTGTAAATGTTGACCGGAGGGAGCAAATGGAAATAAATACGATAGTCACCATTGGCCTCCACAGTCCCTAGTTGGACTACTGAAGTTCCTGGATGGATGGATGGATGGATGGATGGATTTGATCATACTGTAGATTTGATTTGAGCTCTTTCAAGCTCTCAATATCTTTACCCTTTACTGTCAACAGCCGTTCCCCATTTTTGTGTAGTAAAATTGTCAGGAAGACCAAACAGGCACTGCATCATGGTTATGTTCAGAGCTGAGTAATGCCTTTTTGTCACCCTTTTGACTTACATCATAGTTCAAATTACAGACTGTAGCTCTTGTGTAGCTGGCTAAACCTTTCTTACAGGATAATGGAGACTAAATCTAATGTTCTGAAACACATTTGGCTGGACGAGTCAGAAGAGGAGACAAGGTTAGAATCTGTAAAGAGTCAAAGAGGCCTACTGTACACTGGTCATAGACACACTAGAAGTGTAATGCAATGGCACTATTTTTATCTGTACCTGTATCACTCTTAGTTTTGTGTTATAAATATTTTTTATCTATATCTTTATTCAGATTTGTACATGAAATGCCTAAAATAAATGAATAATAAATATGAGCACTACCCCTATGTCAGTAGAATTACTGGAACACACTGCAACAAACCCTAGATACACCTCTCAGAGCTGGAAGTGGCTCTGAGAGCTCCTCAAGCTTAGCTGCTTCATTCATGTTCATGATAGTCTCAGCCACATATGCATGTTGTGAAAGATTGTTTTTTTTTATTATTCTGTTTATGGTCTTTACCTCGCACAATTATTCTAAAAGAAAGTGCTCTATTTCTGCCAATGTACATGTAACCCTAATTGGGCAGTTCCTAATACAGAACAAATTAAGACTATAAATGCATTACACGATGGTGATTACAGCATGATGTTGCCAGCTTTATGACTGTTAACTCACTTGCATGAAAGTAAAAAGCTGCTCATTTGCAGAAACACCAAAATGCACGACACTGTTTAGCCTTATTTGTTATAATAATTGTTATGCCCTTACTTTTTGAGTGCTAGTCACCACAGTTTTGCTTTATTTGTGCAGCAAGTGGGCTAGAAGTAAAACACAGGATGTGCCTCTTACCCTCATGCCTTCAAAACGTGATAGAGCACGAAGAGGTCTCAAAGCTCGCAGTGTACGAAGAGATTTGATGGCAGTGAGTTCTGAATAATTAAGGGCGCTGGCCACTAGGCTGATCAGAGAGACCTACACACACACACACACACACACACACACACAGATATAAATAATGTAATCAGGAGCCACTTCTTTTATCTGTCTCATCTACTACTGCTTTACCTCCATCAGTTTAGTCCCATGAGTGTTAGCCTTAGACCCACAAATGGGCAATACATTTACTCACTCAATCCCTTCCAACCAGAATCATGTACAGATACACATCAAATACAGGTGCATTCATGATTCTATCATACAATGTAGGAAGTGCGCAAAAAAGTAATTGCGGTAAGAAAATATAAACATGATTTAAATCAGTATTAATAATTAGTAAAAATGCTTGTAAATTTTTTTAATTAGTACATACGCCCACTATCAAGAAGTCAAGCCAGCACCAGGCATTGGTGAAGTATTTAGCAAATCCATATGCCAGCCATTTCAAAAGCATCTCCAATATAAAGATGTAGGTAAAGACTTTATCAGCATATTCCAAAACGGTTTTTATAGTCTTCCTTTTCTCAATATAGATGTCTTCAAAGGCCTAAAAAAAAATCCAAAAATGACATTACATTGCCATCAATTGTATTATACAGTAAAATATTACACTTTAAAGACAATAGTCTCGTTCTTTTCAGCGCACTTGTGCATTATGCTTTAATTCACAAGTGCACAGATATGACTCTCTGACAAAAGCTCACAACTCCTTACCAGTGCTGCACTGCTCAGCAGGATCATAAAGATGATGAATGACTCGAACCAGTTATGCTCCACTATCCTGTAACTGGTGTGCCTGATGTTCCACCATGTCTTCCATTTGCCTTTCTCCACATTCACTTGACAACAAGGAAACCTGTTCACACAGCCTGGGGAAAAACAAGAGGACCTTTGATTTTTAGGCAGGAGACTTGTAAAAACACATACATGTATATGTACATTCTTGTACATATACAAGAAAACATCCAGGTAAAAAAAAAATTGTGAGCATAGATACAAACATATACAGTATACTGTGTGAAAAGTCTTGAGCCACCCCTCGTTTCTCGGTTCGACAAACAGGGCAACATGCTGAGGATTCTGGTTTTTGATTTCTTAAGTACTGTTAATTTTTGTATTTAATTGGAAGCCACAGTTTAAGGAGTTTAAGTTTAAGGCCTGCATTTTAGGCCTGGTCATGAGGAGCACCGGTGCTGTACAAGGAACTGTATTAGGTCCTTTTCTTTTACTTTGTTGGCTTCATAGCCTTTCAGAAGTACCTGTACGCTATACCTTTCCCACTTTTATCGTCACTTTCCAAGTTCTCCGTTCGTCTCCAGTCTTCATTATGACACTGTTCTGCACACCTACACACCTGCCTGCACACTTCCGTCCACCCATTCTCCTTTATGGTCCATCATCTTCTGCTTGTGGGTTCACCATCGCCACTTGTATCTCACCTCTTCCAATTTCTTAATCGCAAAGGAAAGGATCAGTGTAAATTCGGTTCCAGAGACATTTTTCCATCGTGAGAAGCCCATGGGAGTTCATCCTTCATAATCCTTTATTTATTTTCAATAAAAGCTCAAACTTTCATTTTCACTCCCTGTGTCATGCTTTTGGGTTCAGCGTAAAACATTCCCCTGACAGATTCAAAAATCTTTTTTAAAGTAGGTGTTTAATCTTTAATGGATATTGGCCAACTTGAACGTGCAAAATTGTATTAGTAGGCATGGTCACTAAAAGTCATGAGTGTGGAACAGTCAAGTGAGCATGCAGAGAAACTGTAAAATGTGAGAGCACCTTATTTCGGCGAGCAAAAAACAGTGAGACGTGCACCTCCTTCCCACAAAGTTGCTAACGTCTGACTTGCAGGTCAACATGCAATTCACTGCATTCTTTTCCCCGCATGAACTTATTTGCATTCAATTCCCACCTGTACTGTTATGGCACTCCAACATAAACAATACCTACCGAACCAAAGAAGACTCAGACTCACCTGCGCTAACACACAGGAAGCGCTCTCTAATCCTTTCCACTTGTGTGAGATGTTTATAATTGGCTAGTGTCACTATGACTGATGTAACAGATGTGCATGCCCCCCTCACCCCCTGAAGGAACGTGGCCAAGGTGATAGTGGCGAGCACTTTACCGCTGTGCCACTTTGGAGCTCTCATTTATTCATTTTTAATGAACATTCTTGCTTATATTGCTCTGTGACCTCAGGTTTGCCTTCCTTTTCTATTAAAGATACAGTTTAAACACCATGATATTATTATATCACATATTGAGAACCCAGCATTAGAAATCCAGCAAACAGCAGCAACCGACATAAATAGAGCTACAAATGATGGTGCTGATTGCTTAATACTATAACAGGTCCACATTGGCCAAAAACATACAGTACTGTGCAAAGTCTTAGGCACCATATTATATGCTGTACCAATTTTGTTATATATGTTTATCATGTCTGCATAATTATGTACAAAATAATTTAGTATTTCCATAAATAACTTAAAAATGTATACATAAATAACATTACAGGAGAATATATGCATGGCTGTTAAGGAAAAATATATAGGACAAGACCAGCAAGTTCAGTAATATAGACTGTCTGGGTCTGCTTGTGTGAGCTCTGATAAGTACCATATAACTAAAGGTAGTAGTGCGAAGAGACGTTGGCTCAGGTGGCTAGAGTTTTGAGTTTTTATGAGTCTCAAAGGCCTAATGCATCTTCTAATCTAGATGTACAGTACTGTACTGGAGGGCTGGAAGCTCACCTTTCAATGATACCCATGGCTGTTCATACAACCCCTCTGCAAAAGGGTTTTAAGATCTGCACTTAAACTGCTGGGAGAGGTCAGAGGATAATGCCAGACTGGTTTGAGCTAAGAGGAAGACTACAGTAACTCAAATAACCACTCTTTACAAACACAGTAAGCAATAAACAAGATCAACACAAGATCATGTTCCCCGCTGTCAGCCAAGATCTGCAATCAGGCTCAATAAAACTGGGCAGCTGAGGCTTGGGAAGCGGCTGGGTCTTGTTGTCCGATCATCAACTGTTCAGTCTTGTTAAGTATGCACCAACTAATGCCTTAGATTTCTCTTGACCTTTACGGTACACTACTATCCCTTGGCTGGATAAATTGCATGGCTTGCATGAATCTGCTGGTGCATACTGTAGGTGTTCATAATGAAACGAATAGTGAGTGTAGTAAGTTTGGGTGCTATTTCATAGTTTTGCGCCTGCAGTGATTGTCTCACCTTGTGTAAAACAAGGATCTGGATCGTCCTCAGGTAATTCAAGCTCGAAATCAAACGATTCTCTTCTCTCCTTCAGTGGCTGGAGGTCCACTGTGCTGCCCTCTGAAAAGCTCATACTGTCTGACAGCTTCTGAAAGAGCAAGTACACACACACAGCACATCACCATGACAACATCTCGGATGGAGCCAATCGTCGCGACATCACTGAAGAGATGACACACAGTGCCTCAGAAGTCAACCATCTGAGACAAGTCACAAGTTAATGACCATCATGAGGCCAAGCTCACCCCATGACTGTTTCTCACATTCCAAAGTGCATGCAAAAGCAATCAAATGTACCCACAGACTGTTTCGATATGCAATGCAGTTTAGACTACCTTCTACCAGGTGTTGAATAATGAATCATATCAGCTGCGAGATACGGGAAAGAGTTTGATTGCAATCAAGAACAGTCTGTAGGTAAACTTGTTAACACTTCATTTGAAAAGCATGCATTAAGAACATGGTTCATTTAAATCTCAAATAACGTGAATGCTTTAATACATTTAGGTCAGTTTTTTACATGAACAAAAAAACTGACTTAACAATTACATGTTTTCCATCTTTACTTTTTCAATAAAAATATAAATATATATATATATATTTTTTTTTAAAAAGATGCTATTAAGTTACTGGCCTTTTCAGCGAGACACTTATGGAACAACAATTTTAATGTCTATAGAATCTTATTTAAATAACATATGAGCACTATGTTATTATTGTATGATATACACCAATCAGCCATATATTTAAAACCATTAACATTTAAACCACCTACTGTAGGTTTGAGGGTCCCCATGTGACAGCAGGGCTGCTCTGGCCCTTTGGGGCATGACTTCACAAGCACAAAAAACATCTTGATTATCAAGATAAGAATTTTGGGCAAATGTTCTATCAACTACTGAGACAAGGACCAGCTTCAGGACCTGGACGACTTGCCATAACCGATGGATCCATAAATTCTGCGCTCCACCAGAAAGTCCTGAATAAGGATGTCCGGCCATCAGTTCTTAACCTCAAGCTCAAAATCTGAACTAAAATGCGGTGGCGTGATCTTAAACAGGCCATTTATGCTCAAAAACACTCCAGCAAGAAGAGTGGGCTATAAGTCCTTCACAGTGATAAGAAAGACTCATTGCTAGTTATTGCAAAAGCTTGATTGCAGTTGTTGCTGCCAAAGGTGGCACAACCAGTTATTAGGTTTAGGGCAATTACTTTTTACTTTTTATAAAAAGGTAAAACGTTATGACTGATCAAGTGTAAAGCTCTATTTTATTAATATAGTTATCTTATTAAGCTAGAATATAACACTTATCTTTAAAAAAAGTAAAAAGGCCACCTATTAGTGCCACTCGGAAAACATGTAGCAGCCAGCAGCATTTTGCTTTTACCGAAGCCAGTTAATGATGTTCTCCTGGGCATGATGTAAACAGGCCACCACCAAATCCTCATATTTATTCTCAAATTTCACTTCCATTAAACTACAAATATACACAGTGCCTTGCATAAGTATTTATGCCTCTTGACATTTTTTACATTTTGTAGTTTTATATTAAAGCTGCACAATTAATCGCATAAAATATAAATCACAATATGGACTTGTGCCATTATTTGTAAAAGGCTGCAATTTATCACAAGTAAAACAGTATACAGATATGTCAATTTATTTGCTGTTAACCTGGATAAATATGTTTGCATAATGGTATATTTAATAGATGCATATCACAGTTAAAATCACAAGCGCAAAATGTCAAAATAAACGCAACTTTTTGATCAGATCGTGCAGCCCTATTTTATAGCCTAAATTCCAACTTGCACTGAATTTGGATTATATGTAATGGATCTAAACAAAATACCTATAATATTATCAGATATCTAATATTATTAACATAATTAGGTAAAAATATTATAAATCAACTAATTAGCTGATTACCTGTTAGCTAAGTATAAATGCACACATTTCAGAAATCTCCATAGTTTATTTAAGTACGGCCTTAACAAATACCATCAAAAAGCCGAAGAAGCTACTGTATAAAAACTGTATAGTGAAGCATGGTGGTAGTAGCATAATGTTTACAGTTACCGTTGGCTTTTTGGTTAATTTTCTGAATTACTTTTTGTGTATGGCTTTTCCTAGGCAAGCGTTATGTTGTGACAAGTTCTTTCTATTTTGTAATAATGGATTTAATGGTGTCCTGTATTATTTTTTTATTTTATACCCTGACTGATACTCTAAAAATGTGGCCCAAACTTACTGTTGACGGTATGGTTTGTTCAGGTAACAAATTTTAATGTGTGAATATTTTTGCACTGTAAATACATATAGATAAACCCTGTTTTGTACGTAAATATCTTTTTAGACTTATAATAACTATTTAGATTTTTCTACCCAAAGCAATATTATGGGTTCCTCATCACAAAGCACGTAAACACTCAAAAAGGGTAAATACATATGCAAGCCACTTTCGCCTATAAAAAATAATAATACATAATACATTTTTATTTATTTTATTAATAAATAATTATTTACTGGCTTTATTTTTCACTTGCTCACAGAATTGACAAATTCTGCTTTCATCATTCCAATATGGAGAGTGTAAAATGTCATCAAACATGTCCACTTTCATGATATTAAAAGATGAATTTTGACATTATGAAGCAAAATGCATTCCTTTGATGCAATCAGTAAGAGCATTTTGTGACATTTGAGTGAAGACAAGGAAAAGTCAAACCAGACATCCATTAATGACATAGGCAATGCTGCTCATTCAAGATATAGAAATAAATGAAAAAAAGAAATGAATAATGGAGATAATATATTTTTCCTGCATGTAGCAGGAAATATGACAGGACTAAACAAAAAAAAACACACAAATAAATCAGTCACAAAAACTACATGGAACTATGCATCCCTTCTCATGAGTGGTAAATGTAATCTATATGGTAGGTGTGGTATGTTCAGTAAATGAGTCTTACAAGTCTCCTGTCTGAAATCTTGAGAGCATCTCTGAAAGAGCAACAAACCAGGTTAAGAGAAGTAATCATGAGAAAAATTATATCAGCATGCTCTTCTCAGCCTGCAAGAAGAAAAGCTTACAGTATTTAGTATTACACATGTGGTGACCCCCACAACTTTGACAATTTAACTGTATTTACTATAAAAATACTATACAGTATATTGTTTTCTTAACTGAATTATCCTACTTTATCCTACAATGTCTCTTTAGTAATTGCTCCTAAGCCATTTTGCCAATTGCCTCTGAATCATCCACGTACTGTATCTACTAACACAAGGCTAAATCCCTAGCACAAGACTAAATCCCAAATCCCAAAACTGGGATTTAACCCTGGAAACACCTAAATGAGATAATATTCTAAAGTAGATTAGGTGAAATATAAAGTTTCTCAGGACTGTCCACCACCTCCATTGGCTATTGTCCTCACCTTTTGGCTGCATGGTACCGGTAAGTATAGGAATTAATTTCACCACTGTTAATTACACTAACTGCCGGTCACGAACAATCGCTAGTTCTGCCAGTCACTAAAGGTTTTGACTGTACAGTGATCAGAACTCGCTCTTTCAGTGATAACTTTACGTTTCATAATTTGGAGAACCAGAAACCAGTCTCAGAAAAGTTTGTCCGTATGTCTGTCTGTCTGTCTGTATGTCTGTATATCTGTATCTTTGGATGTCTGTCACAATTTTGTCACAGCTTCACACAAAACTGGCTGGACAGAATTTAATGAGAAGTCCATCGGTATTTGCCTTTAGTTAAATCTGCGCCATACATTAAATCAAAATGTTTAGTTGAAGGGACATTATGAGCAGCAGCCATCCTTTTTTTGAAATGAACGCAGCGCTTTTGCCATCAAGATGGGCGTAGCTGTATGTGCCACTCAAAGAGCCAATCAACTGGCAAAGTATGCAGAAGACACAGCAATGCCCCTACAAAGCGCCCAAATCCTCTTGAAACACAAACAAATGCACAACTCAGCCTGGCTTATTCCCACATAAGGTATATAACTTTTGGAAACTGATTCTTTAAAAATCTGTGGACAGATCATTGCATGTTTATTCTTCCTGCTGAAAGTTTAAAAGCAGTTTGTCTCAGTCTCATATGTTCCGAAACTGTGGTGCTAATTAATGCACCCATGTGAAGCGACAATATGGGAAAAGAAGAGAAAAAGCATATCTACAGCAAGTGAGGCCGTGTAAAATACCTAAACTGACAGTGTTATGCATCTTGTGTGAAAAGTGATGTTATGAACAGTTATGTGCCAAATTTAATAATCTACTTTGAACAGGAAGTGTATTTGACTGATGTCATAAGAAGTACATCTTTGCGTAAACAAGGCGTAAGATACTTAACCTAATAAAAAAATTATTTTTATGTAATAATAATATAATAATAAGTTGAGCTGAGAGTTTTGCCATATAGAAAGACAGGCAGACATGTAATTGGGCTTTAACCCTTTAACACAGACATTTCCACAAATATCTACTGGGATTTCTCCGGCAAGTACATGTATACCAAAAAAATTTATACCTGTAGTTAAATCTGCGCCATACATTAATTGACTTATTGCCCATTTTACTAAACTTAAAAATTTTATGGATAATTTGCCAATTTGCAAACAAATGAACTATAAACATCTACACGGGAATATTTTACACAATATAAAGGGTTGTAGAAAACCACCAACAACCAGTCTTTTTTCCTCTTTAAATGACACAAAGCAAATAAGTACTGTGTTTTCAAGCGGGGCCCTAAACTAGAACCACAAATCTTGGACGCACTAACCCTTAGTGGCACATAATATAATCTGGAGACAGAGATTCGGATCCTTAAATGTCAACCTGCTATAGCCTTCTTCTCAGTGAGGAAGCCAGCGGAAGCATATGGGTATGAATATACGGCTTTATACGAAACCAAACTGTATGAACAGCATAGATTTCTCCTAAACAATGACATCATTGTATTATCATTGTGCACATTATTTATTTGTGCTGTGTATTTACAAATGTTGTGTTCAAATTTGCATATGCACATCTGAATCACTTATTGTGTATAATACAGTGAATCTACTGCAGTGAACATTTATTTGTAACTAAGGAAATCAGCCACCTTACCTCTTTATCTCCCTCCATGTCAGAAGAGCAACTGCTTAAACCATCCATGTCGTGGCACTCAGGGTCAGAGTCTGCAGTGGCTATTGGCACACAAACAGTCAAAGTGGGATCGAAGATGAAATTGTCAGAGCCACTGTCTGCATGTGATGCCTCTTTCTCACATCCTGGGTTTTTAATCAGCTCCACTTCTGTATGAGGAGACATATCTCCCAGATTCTTGCCATTTTTTTGCTCATCTTCCTCCTTTACCTTTTTTTCTCTTCTTCTAAAGCAACTGCTGTGAAAGAAGCTGTGTAGGCGTTCTTTAACGAATGCCACGCCCTTGCGGATGCGACCCATAGCAATCTGCAAGTTGT
The DNA here is from genome assembly GCF_024256425.1 of Clarias gariepinus. Classification (NCBI taxonomy): domain Eukaryota; kingdom Metazoa; phylum Chordata; class Actinopteri; order Siluriformes; family Clariidae; genus Clarias; species Clarias gariepinus. Next base: position 25,696,769 of record NC_071104.1, on the reverse strand, counting down.
TCATTTCATCATCGTTTGTGGCTGCAAGGTTATCTGCACTAAAAGAGCTTAGGAGCAAGGCCAGGAAAAGGTTCAAAACCTACAAGTGTTGAAATAAGATGTCAATACATGTATGTAATACAGGTGATCTCATGACTGTATATTAAGCACAATTTTGTAAGGTATACAAGTAAATAAACAATTATAGTTGCTGCAATGTAGACAATGTTTTTTCCTTTCTAGACATATAAACTTAGCTGGAAATAAAAAATGAACACATATTTAGAATAGGAAATTTAGAATTGCTAAAATAAAGTACAGAAAATATATGCCTACCACAAGGTTTCCAATCACCATGACCATGAGAAAGACGGTTAGGCACATGGGCTGTCCAGCCACCATCATGCAGTCCCACATGGTCTCAATCCATTCACCACACAGAATGCGAAACACTACCAGAAAGGAGTGAAAGAAATCGCTCATGTGCCAGCGAGGGAGACTGCAGTCTGAGGAAATATTACACTTTTTGATGTTGTAACTCTTCCCGAACAACTGCATGCCTACTACGGCAAAGATGAAGACAATGATGGCCAAGACGAGCGTCAGGTTGCCAAGAGCACCCACTGAGTTGTGAATGATTTTGATCAGCATATTTAAAGTGGGCCAAGACTTGGCTAGCTTAAAGACTCTAAGCTGGGATAAAAAAAAAATATATAGGATTTTCAACAAGATTTAAAGCAAAAAGTATAATTGGTTAATAAATGTTTCCATTTAATATAAATAATGCCAGGTAGATTTTCTTACCAAACGAAATGACCTCAGAACTGACATTCCAGGTACATTTTCCAACCCAAGCTCTACAATACTTAGGGTTACAATGACACTATCAAATATATTCCAGCTTTCTTGGAAGTATTTATAAGGATCCATGGCTATAATCTTGAAAATCATCTCAGCTGTGAAGATCGCTGTAAAAACCTGGACATAACGGTATACAATTATTAAGCTGTAGTTCTGACTTTTTATTCTTAGATTAGTTATATTATACCCAGTTAGTTCTGGTCCACCAATTTGCTTATATTTAGCATAACTGCCCAGTGTGTTTTATACTGTTTGTCAAATGGGGATAAGAAGTATGAATGGAAATTTTAGCAGAAGCACATTTAACATGCTATAACATGAGTCTGGTTTCATTGAGATCTATTTCCACAAATCAACATAACATTTTGCCATAATGTCTAAAATTTTATGTGAATGTCTCAATATTCATTTCTTTAGAACTGCTGTACGAAAGAAATTTCACACTCGAAATCCATAGTTATACTTAATATCACAGCTGTATTTATAATCAGGGCTAAAAAGAAAGTACACCCTCCTTTAATCCTGTGTTTTGATTGATTAGAGCCTAGTGTTGCTTTTGAAGTAGAGTAGACAAAATTAGTCTCAATAGGAAGTGTATCCCATTAAAATCAGTCCAGGGTCAAGGTCAATTAATGCTTAAAGATATAAAAAATACCTCATTTTGACCTACAGTATGTATATTTTCATGACCGGACAATCAGAAAAAAAATGACAAAGTTCTTGAACAATGTCCTTTAGACTGAACAAACCAAGGTGAAGATGTTTGGTCATCATGCACTGTTCCACATTTGCAAAAAACAAACAGCATATCAGCATATCATCACAAACACCTCATATCAACTGTTCTACTGGTGGTGAAAGGATGACGATTTGGGCTTAGGTTGCAGCTACAGGACCTGGGACACTTGTAGCCATTGATACAACCATGAATTCTACTTCATAACCAGTGTAAGGCGAGCTGTCCAGTAGCTTATGTTTGGCTGAAACTGTGTCATGTAATGGGGCAATGATCCAAGCACACTAAAAAATTAACATCAAAATGGAGAAAGAATAAAATGTCAAATTAAGTCAAAGCCCAGACCTCCACTGAGGTCCTGAGATGCTGTGGCAGAATCTTAAAATATCTGTGCTTAACAAATGTCCCGTTGGACCTTATTCATTGAAGCAATGCTGTAAAGATTAGTGGGCCAAACTGTCTCCAAATCAATAAGGCAGGGGGATGGATTATGGGGTGTTCTTACCCGAAATTCTGACTGCTGCTTTACTTCACCTGAAGTCAACTGACTTTATTTGTTTTTTTATGAAAGTTGGTGACAACCCCACATTCGTTAGTTAGAGACTTTTAAATAAAACCATAGAACTGGAGCAGGGTGTAAATCCTCTCCCCCATGAGTGTAGCTATACAGTAACACTCATTCTCTGTATTGTTGGTTAAATCTTAAACCCTTACAGGTTTACTTGGTTTGTAATGCCATAGGAATTATTGAAGTTTCTACATATAACCTTACGACATACTGATTGTCTATCATGTGTTCCAAATTAGTGGACTTTTAAGAACTTGTTTTTGTGTAATGAGTAACTCAAGGAACTCCTAATAAAGGCTTTCCAAGAATGTGTATTATATGTAAAAAATTTTGTGACTTAAAATATAAAAAAGTTGTTCTCACATAGTTGCCCACTCTAAGGACGATCACAAAAACGTCGCCCTTGTTGTGATGCTCCATGGCCATGAATATAGTATTGATCACAATGCAGATGGTGATAAACAAATCCACGAATGGATCCATAACAAACATGTGAACTAATCTCTTTATTTTCACCCAGGCCGGAAAGCAATCCCAGATTAGAAATGTTTTCGTAAACTTATACCAACATGGATGGCACTTCCGCCTCGAATCCTCCAGCTCTGCAATACAAAAAAATTTAAACAACATGGAAAAACAGTAATATTTATGATATTTATCATAATCTTGTAAAGCTAACTGGCAAATGTGTAATAAATACATAGCACAGGTGTATGATCATGTTAAATTAAATTCCAATTATTAAAAAATAACATTAACAATTTGTTTTACTGAAAATTAAATAATGTCTGGAATGCTTTAAAGAAAATTTATTTTGGAGAAATGTAATAGAAAATTCTACTGGTTTTACAAAAATCAGTTTATTATAAAACTATTAAAGAACACATACACAACACATACCCACAAGTTATGTCATAAATATGTTTATTTTAAGAACTCTTTCTTTATTGCCCTATAAAAACCTCTCCCTGATAAGACAGGCAATGGTTAATTATTATAATGTAATTTTAGGCTACATTTACATTACATGTCACATGTTAATTTTTGTTTTGGTCAGATAGGATTCATGTCATGACATTTCACATTCATGATTACAAGTGTGGATGCATCTGTCAGCTAAAACGGCACGTCAATACATCTTCGCTCATGTTATCTGGTGTAGGGCATCATATTTGTGTGGCCACTGGATAATTTTAAACAATGGGTGCAAAAGCAAGCAGTTAGTCAGCTGTAGTTGTTGTGGTCCAGAAGAGGAAAGGAAGCCAGAGGCCTCACTTTAGCTGTTTTAGCTATTGCTAACACTGCTATGAGATCCCTATAAAAACATCTGTACTGAGGCAAAAGGTTGCATGAATTCCAACCTCATTCATAACAATGTATTAATTATGTACTCAATCTAGAACTACATATGAAAGTGATTCAGATACAATCTGAAAAGCATCAGATTTGTGGGTTTGGATGGAACTAAATGAATCAGATCTGCATCAGATTAGGGTAACAAAAATCTGATCTGGGTCAATTCAGGCTAGCAGAGTCAACATAGCCTTATTCTACTCACATTCACCAGGTAAAATTCATTGTATAAAAAAGATTGTCCCAAACAATTGATTAAATAGGCAAAGTCTCTAACCTGGGGAAAATGATCAATTGAAACAGACACCAGAGTGTCTCCCTATAGTGCCTGAGGTGTTATTTCTACTAAAAATAAAGCTCCATAGCTAAAATGCCTGCCTTCTGCAACCCTTTTTCTTGGGCACTGGTACCATTTTGAACCTATTGGAAGCTCTTTTTTTTATTTACAGTTTTTGCAGGGTTATTTAATCATACTACCAATCACAAAAAATACACTACCGCTCAAAAGTTTGGGATCAATTCCAACTCCATGGTCGTTTCTGATTTTTATTACTCTACATAGTAAAGCAATGCTGAAGACGTTCAAAATATGCAATAATCTTCTTTGAAGAGTTAATGTTGAGATGTATCTGTAATGCTCACGAGCTGTAAAGTCTTTATAACAGCTCTAATCTAAAGTCCTGTTAATTGGTGATTTTCAAAGCTGGTAGCTCTAAATTGACTTCTCCTCTGCAGCAGTGGTAAGTTTTGGTCTTGCCTTCCTGGGAAGGTCTTATTGACAGCCATGTGCAAATGCACCTGACAATACTGTTGTTGCAAGAACTATTCTAGAAAGTCTGACCTCCATGTCTTAAAATGCCAACTTATTATTTTTTTGTTTGATTTATGTTCACTTAATTATCTAATTCCAAACAGTTACTTTATAGTTTTGTAATCCCCAGTATTGTTATAAAATATAAAAAATAAATCACTAAACAAATAAATTTGCAAGTGATCCCAAACTTTTGAGCGGTTGGCTTATGTATCATTATGATCTAGAGATTTCACTGCACAAGTTAAAATTGATCAGTAATGGAGAATGGGATCATGTGATCATATAACTTTGCAGGTTGTGCAAATTATGGCCTCCGGGCTTAAAACTGTGCAAGTATGTTCAATCATTATGTAAATGAATACAATGCTGATTTCCATGATGAAGTTCGCATCTTTAACATCTTCATGTAACACAATGCGTTGTTATATACGTTGTTTAGTTAATGTATTTTTTAAGACATTTTAATCAGTCTTTTACTGAAAGTCTTCTGGCCTGCTCTTTTATTTGCTGGTATCATAAATTTCGATTCTTGATATCAGCAAATAAAAGAGAAGGCCAAAAGACTTTCAGGAAAGTCCTAATTATTTAATAGTTGATTTAGTCCACTTGTTAGAATAGATTTTAAGTTTCAACTTAAAACCAAGTTCCTGTTTAGCACTAATTGTCTCTAGGAAAGAGAAAAAAATATCTTAATGATACTATTCAGCATCAGAGCACTGGTGGCTCGAGTTTGATTCCCAAACCCCAGCCACTGGATTTCTGCATCACCCTGAAGAGGATGTATTTCCATTAGAGTCTAGTTCCCCTCAGTGTTTAATATCTGGATGTCCAGATATGGCTTTGTGACCAATGTTAAAAGAACTATGTAAATATAACGCAATTAAATTTACGTTCACTATTGCAATTTATAGGACTTTTTATTTTATTTGATTATGACGCTTTCATAGTGATCTGTGTGGCCATAGTTTTTAGTTTAGCTTCTGTTATTGAGAGTGCTTAATAAAAATAGCATCCTGCCTCTATGCCTTATTCCTTCTACAAATAGAAACCTGTGATTCCTCGTGTAAATAAATTTTTATTCATTCATTCATTTTCCATAGTGCATTTGCTGTGTAAGGTTGTGGGGTGCCTGAAGCCTATCCCAGTAAATCATATGATAGCCTGGGGAGGAAAACCAGAGTGCCTAGAGGAAACCCACCAAGTACAGGGAGAAGATGCAAATGCACACAGACCGGAGGGGACAGTCAAACCCCCCTGCAGTGGAGGTTGAAGAATACATTGGTAACCAGCAAGCTACCATGCAGCCCAGGACAAATCATTTAATTAAATAATTAATAATTTGTCAACACATCATGGTATTTTTGGGGTTAATTAATAAATCAGGTTACTATGTAGGTTGTTTTGCTTATCTGCCCATCTACTTACTCACTTACTGTGAAATAGAAGCAAATTACATATAAGGGCAATAATTATTTTTAATATATCCAAAAATGTATTTCTAAATTCTGAAATTATTCCCTGTTCAAAAAGTTATATCTTTTTGTACAGTTTTACATTGACCTGCCACAGTTGCCTCATGGGATGAATAAAGTTGCACTGAATAATGATGGGGTCTTTAATGATATACTGTACTATGAAAAATAATGTTTTCTTTTATTATGGCAAAGCCTTGCAGCTCTTTATCTGATGTAATTTGAGTGCTTTTCATTTGAAACTTGTGCATTTTGGAAATAATTTTTATTCTTATTTTCTGCCTTTTCCCACAATAATTGGCCTACAGGCAATAGCATTAAAAAAACAGCCGTCATAGCTTGGAACATGAAACAGTATGTTGATAGTTCGCAAGTAACTGTGGAAAGTCTGGTTTTACCACTAAACTTACTAATACTTTGAAATTCCATTGTATTATATAGGATTTAATCCATATGGTTAAATTTGAGGTGAACTTACCTTCCATTGTATTGGTGATAATACTAGCTACACTCAGAGCCCTCTGTCTGGCTGTGTGCTCATTCAAACACCCCGGTGACAGTTGTTCAGCTTCATATCTCTTCCTGTACTCCTCTTTTTTCCTCTGAGGAAAAGTAACAATCATAGTGTTACAAAGTATTACTAGACCACTTGAACTATGACATAGTATAATAACTATTGCAAACCATTTATAAGGTGTGGAAAATATACTAAAAACCTATACTATAATACTATAAAGCATAATTATGTAGTTGGCCTAGGAGGTATGGTCTGTTTTTTCAACAGGATGTGGTGAGATGCTCATTTTCGTGCATTTTGCTTCAACTGAGTGCATAGTTGAAGTGTTACAAGACATGCAATATTCCTTACGCTGTCATCTGTAGTGGCTTTATCTATGGACACCTCGGGTAACTGCAGAACGTCTGGAGAGTTGGGCAAGGAGTTCCCTGTCACATATGACACTGTGCCATTGCAATCCACAGAGCAACGCACTTTTCCATTAGGGGACAGAAAAACACGTGGGGTCAGGCTGTTCCTGCTGCCAGTACTATAAAGACGCTCAGAGCAATGGGGAAAAAACAATGAGCCACGGCGGCTGCCTGTGTCGTCAAACGCGCTGTGCTCATCATCTGCAAATCCATTCTCGGATCCCAGACGGCCACGAAAGGTAAAGATGCTAGTCCTACTGTTGCGGCGCGGAGAGAAGACTGAGCCTTGAATGCTCACAAGTGACTGCAGAAAAAAACAGGCCTAAGGCTCACTTCACTTCATGTAAACATCACACAAGGAGTCCACGAATTGACAGTTAAGATGGCATGCAGCTCATAAAATGAACGCACTGAACATAAAATATGACAAAGGATGATGGTGATGATGTAGAGGATGGTGATGATTATAATAGAGACCAAACAAAGATCAGAAATGAAATCAAAACTGATGCTGCAAAAGTTTTGCTGGATAACTATATTGTTGGCATTGACCAACAAGTGTTAAAAAAGGAAAGTGCATGCATGGAAACCTAGAGGACGTATGTAGTATAGAAATGACAACAATTAATAATCAACTATGGCAGCCACACACAGTCATTTTCCATATTTTTAAAGAGAAATTAAACTTAAAAACATGATGATATTTGTAACATCATGAAACAGTAACATAACTCTATTACAATTTAGTATCATACTCTGATTAGGATCAAATAAATGCTTGTAACGCAGCAACTGAGCATGCAATAGGGATCAGCACAACATCAGCTGAGAATCATTCCTGACCTGATGAGGAGACGGATATGTCCTATCATGTGATAGTATGTTTCCATCCACAGAATATCGGAAGCTGGTCCTTCTAACGTTGCTCTCTGAGTCAGAATTGTGGACCTTTTCATTGTCCCCTTTCTCCCACTCCTCCTCTTTTTGTTTCCTCTTCTTTCTCTGGTTACACCGTTCTTTGGCACTTTTGGAACTGAGTCTGGAGGCCAAAGAGGAGCTGTCCCCACTAAGGTTTCCAGTCTCAAATACTGCAACTGCTGCCTAGTAGAATTGTACAAAATAGCCCTTATGGAAAATTTCAATGGCTTTTCCATTGGAACATTGGAACACCGAGTATTCAGTTTGGAATGCCATGGGAAACTGGCATGGGTCATCATAGTACATTACATTTACATTTACTATTACATTTACCATTTAATTGTTTTGTGTTTGTGTTATTCTTTGGAATATGGTCTTATTTTAGTGTACGGTTGTCAGTTTTGACTATGATGGATTTTTAATTGAGTTTTAATTCTTTACAGTATACCTTTTGCTATTTAGTTTGTTATTTATGTTTAGTTAAATGGTCTTATAATAATACTTTAGTATATATGCATATAGAAATACAAAGAAAATCTATTTTTACTATACTGTACAAAAACATAAGTTCAAATATTATTTAGCGATTGTTTGAATTTTATTAAATTTCTTTTGCCGTGGTTAATAATTATAATTATTAATAATTCAGTGGTTTAAGAATCTACTATTTTAATCACAGTGTTACTCGAAATTATTAAAAATGGAATGTCTATGCCTTAGCTGTAACTCAGTAAACAGGTATATAGGGCTTTATACAAAAACAAAGACCAAAAGAATGTCTGGAAGAAATCCACAACTCAGATGCTGGAGATGCAGAACAACAATAGGCAGCTATTTGGAAGACTGGTGAAAATGAAGCCAGGAAAATTCCACCACCTAAACTAAAACTCTTCTGGTCTTCAGAAGACCTGAGATGAGAGCAAAAATGCACTGTCCAACAGGACAATGACTCTAAGCATACTGTAAAAGCTACACTGAAGTGGTTCTAAACCAGGAACATGAATGTGTTTGAATGGCTAAGTCAAAGCTCAGACCTCAAAATTTCTGGTCACCAATGATCTCCATCCATTCTGACACAGTTTGATACATTTTTATCAAAATAAGTAGAAAGAAATATCAGCATCCAGATGTGCAAAGCTGATATATATTTTTCCCAGAAGCCAAAGATGTTTCTCCAAGGAGCACAAAAACAACCTAGGTATGCTTTTTGGGTTATGTAACCGTGGTGTCATAAGAAAACATTTTGCACCTAGGCATATAAGCCAAAGTATTTTAGGGTATTTTGTGTGTGTGTGTGTGTGTTTTTTTTTTTATCCTGGTTCAAGATAACAAAACGTTGTTAGAACCAAACCAACATTCTGTCATGCATTATGATCTATACCACAAGGCACATGAAATGTGGACTGGAGCAGAATATTTCCTGATCAGCCATACCATTAGCACTGCAAAACATTACCATGTAACACTGATTATCAATGATATTCCAGTAAACTAGTGATAGGATCATGGGCATCCAAGGCTCATCCATGCCCACGGGAACCCAAGGCCTGCCTGTTTGATCCCGCAGAAAAGTCAGTGTAGCACTTTTCAAAAAGTCGATGCTGGCCACAAAAGAAAGGTACCAGAACAGCCAAATGCCCAAGGCTGCCAACTTGGCCTCCAAATTCCCCCGATCCCAATACGTTCAAGCACCCATGGGATGTGGTGGACCAATCCATAGAGACCCAACCCCTCAACCCAAAGCACCCAAACAATCCACTGTCAACATCCTGGTGCCAGACACCACAGCATACCCAAAGAGGGACACTGGAAACCTACACAATACTGGGCATAATGTTTTGTTTTATAATGTTATAGCTGATCAGTGTTCATGGGCTATAGGCATTTAAATGGTCATACTTTTCTACTCACTTTACTGTACTATATGAAATGTATATATTAGCTATATTTACATTTCATGTTACACAATACCTGGGCTTCTGCTTGCTGCCTCCTGAGCTGCTCCATCATAGCCTGAAAGGTTTCCTCTTTTTGCTGAACCTCTTCCATGGTGGCTTGGTTCTGTTCATCATAAGCCATGGCCACCACAGCCAGGATCAAATTCACCAGGTAGAACGACCCCAGGAATATTACCAGCACAAAAAAGATCATATAGATCTTCCCTGAAGCTCGAAGAGTCTGTAAATGACCGAACATTTTTATTACATTTACATTTAGGCATTTGGCAGACGCTCTTATCCAGAGCGACTTACACTTTTTTTTTTTTCATTACACATCTGAGCAGTTGAGTCCAATGCCTTAACCACTGAGCTACCCCTGGCCCTATTACATTATTAAGTAACCGTAAAAGGTGCTCTTGAGTTCTGTGTTGGAAATTTTAGAAATCCATTTACCAGACAGAATAAAAGGATATTCTGAATATGTATCTTTTTTTTTGTCTAATAAGTTTTTTTGAGAAACCAAGATTTTGAAGATTAATTTACAATCTCACATCCTTTGTTTCTATTACATGTACAAAGAATACAATTGAAGTGGAAAAGAAAGATAATAAAACAAAACTGAATAAAACAAAGACCCACATCGCAAACCATCCCTTACACAACCTGTTTACATTAGTTTGTAAAGTATGATGAAAAAAAATATTAAAAAATGAAATCATGCATTAATCCGTATGGTTTAAATCAAGGTAATAAAGAAAAGGATGCCAGATTTTGTCAAACTGCTCAAAGTTGCCCTTTAAACAGTACCTAATTCGTTCCAAATGTAAAGTAGAAATCATCTCTCCAAGCCATAGCTTACACGTAGAAGCCTCTTTTTTCTTCCAAAATAACAGTATTAACTTCTTGGCTGTAATTAAACTGTATGCAAGCAGTTTGTATTGTGCTCCTGATAATGAATGCATACCTTCAGAAAATCCCAGAATCAAAAGTGCCGGATCCGGCTGCAATTGCACCCTAAAAATCACTGAATATGGTTCCTTTTAAAAACTATTGTACTAAACTTTTCATTGATTTCATTTAATCACCCTTATCTTTAATTAAAGCACACAATGTGGTGGCCAGTTTATGTGTGAAAATGATTCCTCGTGCTCCCAAAACTGCTCTTTCACAATCCAGTCCTGGAATATGCCCATGCTATCAAAAACTAAATTGATGTGATAACCTGGTCATTCAGAACATTCAGGTTGTCAGCTGATTTCATTTTATTGCAGAGGCATGTACAGTGTCTAATATATGCATGTCAGGTGCATCACTTCATACATGGTGCCCAATGTACAAGCCTCTGAATGCAGTGTTATGATCTGGGGTTTCTTCATTTGGTCAGGTCCACACTTTTTTTCATTGCTCTAAAACTAAAGCCCTTTTTTATTAGCTACACTTACAAGTGGTTTTCTTATGGCCACAGCTGTTAATTCACAATCCTGTGAATCTCCTCACATTAAACATGCAGTACCTATATTTTATACTGTTGCTTTTTTATTTTTTGCAACTTTAAATGTTTAAAGGACCTCCACTCATGATTTTTCTTCCAACCACATTTCTTTCACAAGTTGACGATTCAACAATACCCTTCCAGATTGTCATACTGTGATGTCTTAATCAAGTTCCAGTAATCTCTTCAGTTCTTTACTTTGCTTCAGGCAGCCAGATGATTACTTTTGAAATGATGATCATCATTTTTGGCCAGGCAGTGTATTATTATACTATTTTTAAAGCATGTTATTATGAGCCTTAGTGGTCTCCTACATGTGTCTTGTAATTTTCCACCTGAAATACAATTCAGACCATTCATTTTTTATTTCGTTTCTTATTTACTGATATTTCAAAACCATGTTTTAGCGTCCTTAGCTTTAAATGAAATGCCCCAGAACGCCTTTTTGCAAAAGAACATTTCCCTAGTCAATCAGAATGCAAAAACTGGAAATGGCTTTTTTTTTTTTTAGCTTACATGTTTTTAAGGCATTTCCCTTATATATTGAAGCTTTTTTGATAACTAACAGTGGTAGCTTTCAAAGTAAACTGGCTACTGACTACTGTACATACGTACATTTAAAGAATCAGGCACTGAATGTGTAAGAGATGCATACTATAAATGTACATACCTGTTGGTAGAGATTTTCCCAGTAGTCTTGAGTCATTAGTCGGAAAAGTGAGAGGAAAGCCCAACCAAAGCTATCATAGCTGGTAAAGCCATAATTTGGATTGGCGCCGGCTTTGTGACAGAAATAACCATCTGGACATCTGGAAATTATCATAATTTTAAATTTACATACTCCCTTTGTTAAGTACGAGTCATAAAAAACACACATAAGCAAATGTTATACTATCATCTTTACAAATTTGAAATGTAATTAGTTTTAAAAACTATATAATTATAAATTGTACGTTTATCCATAATTGGTTTAAAATGAAATGCATGAGCTAGCTATGTTTGTTTTCCTTACCCTAAATCACTGCCAACTGTACAGAGCAGGGGATCTTTCTTCCCTTCAATTGTATAATAATTTTCTACAGAAAAACATAAAGGTATTATTTAGTCCCCACCTCATAGAATAACATGTTTTTAATTTACAGTATATATATATATATATATATATATATATACTGTACACACAGGACATACAACACTGTGATAAAGTTTTAGGCAGGTGTGAGGAAAATGCTGTAAAGTAAGACTTCTTTCAAGAATTAACAAAATCGAACAGAATGGAAAAAAAATTAACAGAAGAAAATCCCAAATCAAGTCACTATTTGGTGTGACCACCCTTCGTCTGCGAAACCAGAATTGCCATCAATTCTTCTATGTACAGTACACTTGCACACAGTTGCAGGAATGCACCCTGAAACTTGCAAGGAACCATGCTTTACTGGTGCCTGCAGACACTCATTATTGTACCAATCTCCAGCCCTTCGACAAACAACCTGCCTCCTGCTACAGCCAAATATTTCGATTTTTGACTCATCAGTCCAGAGCACCTGCTCTGCCAGTTACTATGTTTTTATGCATAGTTGAGTCGATTAGCCTTGTTTCCAGCATCGGTGATACGGTGCTTGGGGCGTTATCCTTCATTAAGATCATTTCAGACTTCTCCAGACAATGGATGAGTTCCAATGGTTTCTTGGTGATGGCACTGCTGGACATTTAATGAAGTTAAAGGCAATTAAGCAAGCGTCTTTAATTTGCTGCAAAAAAAAGTTTTCTTGGACTACAGCTCTGCTTACAGTCTGCAATATTCCCCGTTTCTTTGTCCTTTTTAAAGGGGGCTCATCTTGAGCCCCCTTACACTTTGAAATTGTTGTCTGGGAGTGGTGTTAATTTCATCAATGAAAATAATGACAAATAATATTTGCTGATGACCTCCGGCATATCAGGAGTAGTTTGCGTGCGCAGTGATGGGATTTTACAAGATCAGTCATCTTTAACTCTTCGTCATGACAGCAGTATTACTCAGGCAAAAGAGAAGAGACGATATTTGGGCCTATTTTCTTTATAATGAAGCGGAGAAAATAAGCAGATGTGTAGTAAAATCGGAGGGAAAACAGTGTGGGCACAAAATTGCTGGGAAAAATACCACAAACCTGAAGAGACACATCAAGGGATACCATAAAAATCTTAAGGTAGTTTTATAGCTGCTTTGTGGTAATTATGTTTCGTTATATGTGATGTATTTTGTTTCATTTTATATCTAAACATTAAGCTAATAAACTAGCAAACGATGGTCCCTCAGAGGAGCTACAGTAAGCTACTTTAAGTTTCAAAACACTGTATTGTCCATACTGCTTTTATAGTTTTTAGTTAAAAAAAAAGGGTATTCAAAATGCAAAATCTGTTGTGATGGTTATAAAATAAATATCTTCAGCTGAAAACATCAAATGAAAAGAAACATTTTAAATGTTAAGAGAATTCCTATGTGAAAAACTAAAAAAAGAGTGTTTAGACTAGATTGACTGTATGGTTAATTAATAATAATTTTATTGCTAAAATGTTACATTTTCATTGACTAAAATTTGACTAAAATACTTGAGGGTTCCTCTGACTAAATTGTGACTAAAATGCCCAGCCGTTTAGTCGACTTAAGCTTGACTAAACATAAACCAGATAAAAAAATTGACTGTCTTTTACATGAAACTGTCTTCCAAAACCTCACTTTAGTAGCAGTCTGGCTGTTTCTCACCTAGTTTTAAACCTATTACACAGCTCTTTCCGTTTAACCTGTTTTAGTTAATGATAGTATTTCATACCTACATATGAAATTAATCATCATTACCACCTGCATGGTATAATTGTTTAACCATACACCTGAATCTGATCCTACAAAATGTAAATGCATTTGACAATACTGTTCTTGCAACAACTATTTTAGAATAGCTGACATGTCCTAAAATAATTCATTACAATTAATCACAATTTTAATATTTAGATTTACTTGTATTATAAATGTGAAATATTGGACTAAAGAAATGCATGAAAAACAAGTTAAAGGAAACAGATTATTCAGTTTTATAATATCTCCAAACATTAGCATGCAAACATTAACAAATGTTCAATTAATAAATTTTAAATGGGACCGGCACTGCATGCAGTGTCTGGGTTGTATGGGATGTGGCAACACAACAGCAGTGCTCAAACCCGAATCCTCGGACCCGGAAATCAACAACCTAGAGCCTTAGCTGTCTGAGCCACCGCTCACACATCTTACATATAACGTACACTTGTAAAAATAGTTCACTTGAGGGTAGCTCAAACACGCAACTTTAGAAACTTCTAGAAACTTTTTATAATACAACTTGCAGAGCAAGTGATTTTTTTTCTCAATTATCCTATTATTAATATTCGTGTGTGTGTGTGTATATATATATATATATATATATATATATATATATGTATACACACACACACACGTGGGGGGGGGAATTTATGTATACATCTTTCATATGATGGTCTTCCTTTTTCTTATCCTTTTATGCTTACTCATTACTTCTACACTTATACTGTCTCCAAAATGTTGACAGAACCCCCTTGCAAATCATATTACATAACCACTAAGCCATTGTACAAACAGTTATACTCTCCCCTGTGATACATTTGTCAGTCATTGTTAGCTCTTGGACAGCCCTGAACTCTCACCTTCTAAATCTAATCTATGCCTCAAGGGATCTGCAGTCTAAGCCTGATAATGCATGCTAATGGCTAAAGGGTGGTGAGGGCAAAACATGGATACTGAAAGAAAATCTCCCTGATAGGTACATTTTTAACAGGAAAAACCAAAATGTGCTCCAAAATCCCAGTTTTGGAAAAAAATATTCCTGCTGTGCGTTTACAGATTTCCCAGCTCTAACCTATCAAATGTGTTAATTAGGTGATGAGTTCAGAAAAAGAGCACATAACTCCAAATAAACAGACTGTCACATGCAGAATTTTTTAAATTGTCACTTTTTTTGTAAGTAAATCAATGTAGAATTCTGTTGGGGTTTCTTTAACTGTCAGTGCAACATTTTAACTGATTTTATACCACATAAATAACACTCACCCGCATTATTATAGTACTCTGTGAGGTTAAACCCATCTTCATTTATACTGCCGTTGGTTGGAATCTTTATACATTTATTCCTCAGGTTTCCCATAAAAAGCTGCAGGGCAATCAGTGCAAATACACTCAAACAAAAGACGGTCAGAATCATCACATCTGAAAGTTTCTTTACTGACTGGAACAGAGCTCCTACAATGGTCTTCAGGCCTGTAAGCAACAGGTAGCGTAACATGTCATACACTGATTTCATACACATAAAAAAACAATTACCTTTAAAAATTACCTTTAGATAAAATGTAAAATTAATTTAGCACTAATTAATTCCTAAAGATAAATATTTTTTAAGAATACAAATAGGTTTGTTTAGCAGTAAAATAATTTATGCACAAAATCATGCTCATTTAATGTTTTATTTTAATTTTTTTCTTTACCTGGGATAACTGATATCGTTTTCAGGGCCCGAACAACTCTGAAAGACCTCAAAGCAGAGACATTACCCAAACTGCTGCTAAACTCTGTCACATACCTGATAAGGCAGTAAGAAGTCAGTGGTCAAAGATGATTTCACTTCTTATATAAGGTTACAAAAATGTTTTCAAAAGTAAATGTTTTCAAAGAACTTAGAACCTAAACACACAAGGCATGTCTAGGTAGGTCTACACAATTACACTGGATGAACCTTGTATATGAATGTACAGATTTTGAAGACGGTTCATAGCTTGGTAGTAAAAAAGACATTGAATCTGCTCTGAGCAGATAAGTGTCTACTTAATGATTGGATTAATCAATAAGATCATGTCTGGCTCAGGCTTAAGGTAATTAAAACACATCCATCAAACCAAGCATGCTTTTATAGACTGCCTCAAAGCTGTTGACTGCAGAAAGGGGATTATTCAAGATCGATGAGATTGACTTCTCAAATATCACTCCAATGCTAGTCCAAAGCAAGCACTGAGAAAGAAGTAGATATGATTCATTATTCTGAGATTACACATAAGCAATGTTGGCGAAGCTACAGTACTTTGCAACACCTGTCAAGCTACAAGTTACCACTGATTTAAAGTAGCTGAGCTACAACCAAACTACACTTTTGACACTGCTGATTAGCTAAACTTCACTAACTACTTTTTCTTAGCACACTTAAGATATAAGTTAAATATAATTAACTGCAACATTTTTATTTAATAAAAAAAAAACGATTACTCATTTATAACTCACATGACAGTTCATGCAGTTATATGAGGTCTGTCCAGAAAAAAAGTCCAGCCATTGTTAATCTAACGACAGTGGTTTGCGTGACATTAATGAAACCTGTCAATGAGACAATGAAAATTTAACTGACACGCTAGATGCCATTGAGGGTGCATGTGTACTGAGTGGCCGTTGCGTTAAAAATTACTGAGCAAGTACAGCAACGAATCAGGGTCAAATTTTGACATACACTACCGTTCAAAAGTTTGGGGTCACTTGCAAATTTCTTTGTTTTTGTTTAGTGATTTATTTTCTACATTCTACAACAATACTGGGGATTTCAAAACTATAAAATAACACATATGGAATTAGGTAATTACGTAACAACAACAAAAACAACAGTTAGTTGTTATTTTAAGACACAGAGGTCAGCCTTTCTGTAATAGCTCTTGCAAGAACAGTATTGTCAAGTGCTCTCATGAAGGCCATCCCAGGAGGGCGAGACCAAAACCTACCTCTGCCGCAGAAGAGAAGCTCATTTAGAGTTATCAGCCTGAAAAATGACTAATTAACAGCACCTTAGATTAGAGGCGTTATGAAGTCTTTACAGAGCATAAGTAGCAGATACATCTCAATATCAACTGGAGATTAATGCATTTTTTGGACGCCTTCAGCATTCCTTTACAATGTAGAAAGAAATAAAAATCAGAAACCATCATGGAGTTAGAAAGTGACCCCAAACTTTTGAACGGTAGCTTAAACAGTCCTCCGCCAAAACTATCCAATATCAATCAGAAGGCTTTCAGGGACAATGCAGTAAGTGCAAATAAAAGTTTGGCACAAGGTGTAATAAAAATGTTATGTAGTTATACTAGCAGTACTGCTACTTGGAACTAACTCCCTGCCCATATTGCATACAAGAACTGCTATTAAGATAGGGTATCAAATCACATATACATATGTTTGACCTGTATGCATAGTCCTGTACTTACGCCATTACAATCACAGTGAAGTCCAGCCAGTTGAATGGGTCTCTGAGAAAGGTAAACTTGCCTATACAGAAGCCCATGGCTAAGATCTTTATTAATGAATCAAAGGTATATATCGCAGTAAACGTGTACCTGTAAAAATACAATCATAACAGTCATAACACAAAGACAGTGAGTTCATCTGAGGTATTATGTCAAAGTCCTTATCCAATATTAACAGTGAGAGAGACTTACTCTATATTCTTGAACAAGTATCGGCCGTTGGGGGGTTCGGTGAAAGTCATAAACACACAGTTTGCAAGGATAGTGCACATGATTATTATGTTGAACAATGTGACAGGTTCAGTTAAGAAAAACATTATGTACAAATAACATATTTTAGCAAAAACCTGAAGGCAAAGTAAGTAATTAAAATCTTAACTTATTTGTCTACAGGTTACTTATATTGCTTGCATTTAACATTTTTCCGTCAGGTCAGGACTGATATTAGCTAAGCACTAGAAGTCAACTGCATAGCGATAGATCTGAAAAAACTAAAACTTTAGCAACATATGAAAAGGATATGAATGTATCAAAATTTTATATGCTATTTTTCTGATTGGGTTGAATGGACTGAGCAAGTAGAAGGCAGAAGTGGCGTTAAATCGGAAGATTGTCTTCTGCCTGTTCAATACTATAAAGGTCTGAAAGAGAAACAAGACAGAAACAAAGTTATTGCTAGTACTGTATATATCACATAAAATAAAAAAGATTGAGAAACAGTTAACCATGTCTATCAGAACCAATTCAGGTTCTATTTATTTATTTAAGTAAGTAACTTGTTTTAGTAACTTAATGTAGTTTCTGATAAGTTTTATAAATGTTTCAGTTTAACGAATTCTTATGTGCAAACATGACATAATACGTTAATCTAGTAATCTGATTTAAAAAAATTAACACAATAAATGTAAATTAAACATGAATGCATAAAATGAATATGTAATTTTATTGTTGCCTGTACACTTTGGATATTATTCAAGTAGGGCTAGAGTTCCACAGATGTTTGTAAAAAATAAATAAATAATAATAAATAAATATATAATAACATAAAAATCGTCAACAGTAAAACCATCTAGGTTTAAAGTTTTCCTTTGTGCCACCAAAACAGCTCTGACCCCTTGAGACATGGTTTGCACTAGGACGTTGGTCGCAGATCCTTTAAGTGCTGTATGTTGGCAGATGAGCCCTCCATAAATCAGACAAAGTTCTGATACCTTTCTCTAATAGGCAACATTTTTCAGCAATTTGTACATTGGCTTTTTTTATGGGATCGAACTGGACAGGCTAGCCCATAGTCATAGACAGGCTTCGGGTCCCCATGATCCTGTCGCCAATTTACCGTTATATAACTCATATTTATTGTTATTAATTTTCCCCTGTAGTGGTGTTAATTAGTTTTATTTTAAGCCTAACTGGCCTGGCACTTCAGGTGAATTAATTATTCTAAAGCTTATTAATGCAACAATCTAAAACAGCCTAATGTCTTTTTAAAATATTACTGAAAGGAACTAGAAAAATCCTAATATGTTACAGGAAAAAATGTGATTCTATATTTTTTACCCTGTGTTCTGTAAACTGTCGGTTCTGTGGTCAGAAAATAGAATAATACTGTTCCAAGACTACTTTACTGGAAGAGGGCGTTGGCTGCAAAAACATTTGAAAACCCCTAATCTAGATCAAAAATTTTTTTAAAAACTTCATATCTAGCATGGCTTAGTAAAATATTTTGCTTTAAAAAAATCAGCTGTAATTTCATCTTTAGCAATCATGTTCATCATCTCCATGCATTATGCAAATAATCCAGCACTATGACCATTCACACATTAAGGATGTAACTGCAGTAGCCAACCACCCACATCAGCACTCAAATTCTACTAAAAGCCCATTAGACCAAGTACACCCAAATGCATTTCCAGACTGAGTGAAAACAAATCAGAACTACTTACTTTCTGATTGCAATAAAATGGGTCCAGGTCTTCCAGTGCTGTGGATGACATTCCATTGGGAATGTCCCCATATATAAATGGCAATTTCTTGCCCGCTGCCAAGTCAATGTCAGGTTGTGGCTGATCCTCATCATTAGTATTTCCCTCCTGCTCTCCTTTTTTAGGCTTTTTACTCTTCTCCTCTGCAATTTGTTTTTCAATGGCCTTGAGCGACTCCCGGGTAAATGGGCGGAAGCTGTTTGGTCCCGGCGTGGCAAGAATCTGTGCCATCTTTGCATTCTGTACCTTCTGAACTGCTAGCCCACTATATGAGAAGCAACTGCAGCAAGAAAGTACAGACATCTTATGTTAGACAGAAAGACAAAAATGTTATTTTGCTTTTTTTTTTAAATGCTTTTTGTTCTGTAATTGTTTTTTTACTCAAGACAGAAAATCTTTTACAAAATCTTCATAGTTCGTTATTTAATCTTATAAACGCCCTTTATGGGAAGAATATCTGAGTGGATGATCTGGAGCCTATCCAGGACTGGGTGAAAACCAACTTGACACCATGCACATACACACATTTAAACCTAGTGGAGATTTAGAAACGACAGTCCAACTACTGTTATGTTTTTGCGAGAGAAGTGGAGAACGCTCTTAGACACAGTGAAGGCATTAGGGGTGTAACAGTACGCATATTCAGCATTGCGCAATTCGTGTTGTGATCCAAGTAAATAAAGTCCAGCTTTATCTAGTTCTGGGGGATTTTTTTCATTAATTCGGTTAATTCAAATCACCAATGAGGAGTCGTAGCAAAATATTCAAATATCACTTCAGAAAAACAGAAGGTCAAATGAATAAGTTTATTGAAAAAATATATTTAGCATTCCATTAGAACTGGTAATTCACCCTACAGAATAATGTCATTTCTGACGTTGGCCCATTTCCAGACAAAGTGAAAATGCTAGGCAGCTAACTCGGCTGAGTAACCTGTATGAACATTTCTGTATGTTGATGAATCTAAAGCTACAGTAATACTTGAATATACAGTATATACATTTAAAGGTAATAAGTTCTACTTAGTTTATTTCGGATCCTGTGCACAGCCATGTTGATTTGATGTCACTCTGTAAACGAGGGAAAAACTCAGATTTAGGAATAAAACCCTAAGTTAAATCCAGATCATGATATATATGAAAGAACGGTTTTTAATATTTTAAAAATATCAGTTAAATATCTATTGTTCGAAAGAACAATTGTTTCCACTATTTGCTACAGATAGGAGTGTTACTACTAGTGGTACTTCAACAATTTAGCACCTAGATATCTAGACGCAGGTATGTTTTGTCTTTTTTATAAAGAAAGTCTGTGCCTTTTTGTGTGTTCTGTAAGTGTTTAACCATGTATAGTCAGTTTGCCATTTTTCTACTAGTTTATGTGTATACAAGTTCATTCATGATAAATTATTGATTTTATGGCTTTTTTCACTTTGCTGTACTGCAAATAGACCAAACCGTGACAAAACTAAGGTACGTACCAACCTGTGATTTAGACCCATAGAGGACATGCAAAACTACTGTATATGCGGACAATAATCTCAAATCAGGATCAAACCAGGGAGGACTGAGCTGCGTGGCCATGAGTTGCTGTGCTACCATGCCACAAAGAAACAGTGTCATCACGTTTATAAAACATTATATCATTTTAAGCTTGTGATATGTTTGCTCGTGCTTAGAGTCTCTATGGCTGTACAGATAACTGAGTTATGACACAGTGCCAGCATTTTCTTAACCCAATTAGATTGTTGGAGCGGTGACACAACTGGAAAATGGCACAGTTTTCATGTTAGACAAATAACCCTTGTTAACCCTAACAAGGTTAAAGCAACAACAACAACAAGAGCAAGTCAAAACAAGATATTTCTAAAGCGTGACATTATTTCTCAGATTCCAATCCACAAGTAAGACAGGGAATTAGCTGAATTATACATAAAAAGAAAACCTTACTTTCAGAACTGAATGTACAGTAATTGATTGACAGTCTCAGTGTTTACGTCTAGGCAGAATACATCTTTGTTTAGTCACTCCTCTTGTGAATAGTTTTTCATAAGCAAAAGAGCAGATGTGGAGGTTTTACAGGCAGGAATGGTTTGGTGAATAGGATTGCTGATGGCGGAGTGTCTGGCCCCATTATGTCCCAGGGTGCTCTTAAATCTCTGTTACCTTTCGACTCTTCCTTTTATTTATGTTGTTATAGCTAGTCTTGCTGGAGTCATTGCTTGCACTCTGCACACAATGTCCTTAACCCTTACATGACAATCAGCATAATAATCTCTCTCTCTCTCTCTCTCTCTCTCTCACTTTCCATGAAGTTATTTTTGTGGTACAGGTGATCCTGACCTCTTCTTCTCTCCAGACCTTCCTGATGCTTTACTCCTATTACTGTTTGGAACTAACATCATTAGGAAACCCCTCACTAATGCTGGGGTTTGCCCTTTGAACTTTGGACTGTAATTTATTTAATGACCATTGGATGTCTTTATGGTAACACTATAATGAATTTCATGTTTAAACAATTGACTTTTTGACTACATAGGACACAGTTATAGAAGGGAATTCGTTACACAGCTTAGCCATAACATTAAAACCATCAGTCTTTTCTGGTGGCTTTGAGTTCCCCTTGTGCCACCAGGGCGGCTCTGGCCCCTCTTGTTTGCTCAGCTTAACCCATGGGTGATTGATCAGATTCGGAAATGGAGTATTTGAAGGTGGGGTCGCTGGGTATTCTGGTGGTTTTCTATAGTGGCCAGCATTTTTTCAGCTCTTTGTGCTCCACAGGCTTTTTTGTGTGTAGAATCAGACTGGATGGCTTTGCCCTTGGTCCCCGCAGTCATGGGTGAGCCTTGGGTGCCCATGATCCTGTCGCCAGTTTACTAGTACTATATATAATTGACAATCAATGTTTTAATGCTAGGTGGAGTTAATGTTATGGCTGATCACTGTTTAATCGTGCTATTCAGTATCACTCAGCTAAAGATGACTGCTCTCAAGGTGAAACCCACCAAGTACCAAGCATGGGAGAGCATGCAAACCCCACACAAACAGAATTAAGGCACAAATCGAACCCTTAACCCTGGAGATGCATGGCCACATTGCTAACCACTTGCCACCATGCACCATCCATAGCACTGTGGATAATAAGATAGTTATTGGTTAAGTCCTTGTACATTTTACATGAGCTCCAAACTCACTTATATTTCAGTGAAACAATTTAAATTTCTATATATTAGTGTTGGTTTCGATATGAGTGCCATAGTGGCGCAGATGGTAGTATTGGCACGTCACAGTCGTTGCTTTGGGTGCTGTCTGTGTTAACTATGGCATATTCTTCCCATGTCTGTGTGGGTTTCCTCTGGGTTCTTCGGGTTTTCATCTACTTTCCAAAAACTGCCAGCGGGTATATTGATTGTAGCTAAATTGCCACTGGGTTTTCCCATGTCAACCCAAGCGTTCCTTAGATTTAGCTTTAGAAATAGTTTTATTTTCTACACTAAAAAACTTAAACCCAATATTTACTTCAATAGCAAAGCAACGAGATGTACTGTACAAAAGATAGAACATCTAGACAAAAGATATAATTACTATGTACAGTTTTAATAAATAGATGATTAAATATTCAGTAGCCAGTTAATGCTGAGCAGGGGTGTGGTGGATCTGGAAGTGGATTCTGGTACTGTACTAGTATTGAATATAGGTCTATCACAGGCTATCATGCACATACATTCATCACACACTGGGGCAATCTGGCATTTTGGCAATGTGTAATTCTGTGCTGTAACACAAGCTTAAGCTCGAACCTGGGACCCTGAAACTGTACAGTGCCAACATTACCCACAATTATCTGTCAATGATTTAACATTGTACTTTCATATTATAAGTGCAATATATTAAACATGAGTGTATTTGTGAAGTAGCTTAGAACTGAGCTCAGTTTTTCCCTCCACCTGTTCTGTGGAGTCGCTAAATAACAAAACTCCATCCAACTACAGTATATTAATCTGTTTTAACCACCTTCACCAATCTCTACAGATTTCCCTTTTTAAATCTTTTTATCCCATTGGACAACTACAACCTGCAAAGAAGAACATATGTGCCATGATGGAAAGCAGAACAAGTACAGCAGAGCAATAAGGATAAACTAAAAACAGCCTGCTGTGTCCCTTATTAAGGAGTGTCCACTGTGTTGTTGTCTTAGATCAACATCTCATTGATGTGCACCCCATGGGATGGAAATGGGAATGGGAGATAGGGACATTTTATTATTCTTATATCAAACATACAAATACAAACAACTGACCGAAACAACAGATGTGGTGCATGCAAGATTGTGAGTGATGTTGCTTGTGGTCCTGAAATCTCCTCTTAGAAACAATAGGTTTCTAATATAAATCAAATGTAAAATACATATTGAGAAACAAGAAGCCCAGCGTAAGTGTGGAGACATTTCCTGGAGTGAAACTAAAAACCACTAATAGAGCACTTGGCAGCAAATCTCCGAAACACTCACTGCATAATGGGTCCAACCACGTAACGTACACACTCATATGTGATCTAACATAAAACAACTACAGATGTAGTGGTTAGAATAGAATAATATAGAATAGAATAGAATAGAATGAAATATAATAGAATAGTAACAAAAAAGAACCTTATTTTACATATAAACACTTGTTTCCTTGTTAAATCTCTTAATCAAGATACTTAGATGCACATTAACAATTCTTAAGTTATATATTTAATGGTGATATATTTAATGGTGAAAAGAATAGAGCAAAACAAAATTCCTAAAATATAATTTACTAGAAAGTTAAAGTTTAAAACACATTTGAGGTACAAAGGCTATTGGACATTATTATCTTTATGCCATAAAGGCAGACTATGTGCACATTTATCATAATTTAATGAACATTTTTCTTATGTTGTGCAAAAACTGCATTGAGACATGCCCCACTTGAGACATCTGGCATAGTCATATAACAAATAAAACCAAACATGGCATCACTTACTCTAGATCAATTTACATGTGACGTGCTATTTCTCGGGTCTATAACCGAGCACAACATAGTCAGATTTATAAAGCTGTTGATATGTCAGAAATATTACTTGTGTGACCGACTGAAAAAAAGTGTAACCCTTGTTTCAAAGCTCACACAGGAAAGAAAATTCCAGGCTGCAGCATGCACATGCAAATAGACAATGCAAAAGCAACGTCAATGCTTTAAGTGTCAACACTGGTTCAGCCAGGGCACGCTGTACAGTATATACTGTATAAATCTATATTAGTTAAAATGCAGATTACTACAGACCCTGCTGTACACTTTCAAAAAATGCCCAATTTCTATTCCAAACAAAGCTATGAGCATCAAACACACCCATACCCTTAAACATTCATTACTTTTCAAATATACATTTCAGAGTTTGAAATTTCTTATCTCTGTAAAAGAAATCTGATGTGATTTGGCAAAAAAAAAACTAATTATTGAAAACATGTTAACAAAAACACATATCAAAAACACATTTATGCTCAAATGCCTGCAAGACTGGAACACACCAAACCCACCCTGTACAGCACCTGATTTTGTTTTGTTGCCAGATTGATTATATACCATCTAATTGATCTATATTTAATTCCATTGGGATGGGAAATTGTCCCTCTGGTGATAGACACAATCTAGTTTCGCTATAATTTAGTTGACGGATATAATTTATAATTTCATTTGGGCTGTTTTATTCTGATTTAGTCCTTCAGACTAATATGGCAACCCCGGCAAGCTGTACTGTCTGGGCTCTCTCCTGGCTCTTTATGGCACAGAAAATTCTGTTAATAGAGAATAAAATAATGAATAATTCAAGAAGTGTAAAACCAGAATGGCTTTGGTTAGGTTTAGCCTACAAGTCTGACAGTGTATGAATTATTATTCATACATATTTTAGGATCAGGTAATATTTAGAATATATATTTTATATTTCGATTGGACCTATTACTTATTTATTCAACCATAAAAAATATTACTTTTTAGTTAGATTTAACATTTTGAGAATTAAATAGATGTAAGATAGATACTGTATGCAACAGGATCTGCTCTGGTTCATCAACTTCATTTCACATAAAGAAACAGCAAATAAATAAATAATCTAATAAATAACTACTTCTAAAAAAAGATTTTTTTTTCTTTAATAATGCCAAGATGCTAGATGCTTGAGTCATATTAAGTGTGGAGTACTACTGTACATGTGCAGGTCACATCTTCTCCAGCATCTTCAACATCAAATCAGCAAAGTGCTCTAGCTTTAAAAGTGCATTTTAGTTGTGTAATTGCATACAATAATCTGTTTACGATTTCCTTTGAGATCCCACCCGTCCACACTTTTGTCACTCACCATCATCATCATCATTCAGAAAGTCAGTGCTGAAACAGGCTGAGAAGTAAAACGCCTCTAAAGTCGGATTTTACATTCAAAATCCAAGGCAAATCGATGCAGAACAAGAGCGCACAATCAATAAACAGAAGTCGTATTGTATGCACAAAAGATGATGGGGAAAAAAAAGAAGAAGGAAAAAGTTTAATCCGTGTGTTTTCGAGCACAACAAAGGAGTGGACCCGAGCGAGATGAATTCTTAAGTGAATGAAGACGCGCCTGAGAGAGAGAGAGACAGAGAGAGAGAGAGAGAGAGCGCGCGAGCACAGCGCGAGAGCAGCACTTCCGCTTCTTCATTAGGCTGGGACTGGGCGCTGACGCCACGTCCAAAAACCGCACACTCGTGTTTGGGAAGAGGACACACCACCTGTGGTAGACACTGGTTAAGCTCTGTGTGTGTGTGTGCTCTTCTGGCTATATGTAATATGTAGTTTTGGACATATTTTGCACAGGCATGTGTCATATGACTAGACTGATGTAAAGTTGTGATACATTATACTACATATAGTGCATTACTCTGGCACAAGTGGAAACATAAAGCCTCTTATCCAGTACAGTACTTTTGTTCTGCAGCACATCTCTGGGAACCTACTTCTGAATTTAGATGTTGAAATAAGTCGCGTGTGGATTCTGTTTAAGGCTGTAAATGTTTTCACCTGTGGCAACTCTGAATATCACCCACTTGACTTCAGTGTTACAGTGACATCTTGTGTACAGTGACATCATTTACAGCTATTGTAAATGGCTGTTTTTAGAGGGGAAGAAATTAGGTATTAAAAATAAAATAGGTTATTATCACCAACTAAGCTTGGCTCTGTGGTTTAGTGGTTAGCACTGTCGCCTTGCACCACCAGGTTCTGGGTTCGATTCACGCCTCGAGTCTGTGTGCAGGGAGTTTGTAAGCTCTTCTCGTGCTTGGTGGGTTTCCCCCGGGTACTTCGGTTTCCCCCCACAGTCCAAAGACATGCAGTTTAAGCTAATTGGCATTCCCAAATTGTCCCTGTAGTGTGTGGGAGTGTGTGTGCCCTGCGATGGATTGGCACCCTATCCAGGGTATACTCCACCTTGTGCCCTTGTGTCTCTTTGAGGCCCCCCGTGACCTTGAATACAGAATAAAAAGGTATAGACGATGAGTGAGTGAGGTATTGAAAATAAAATAGATTATCACCAACTAAGGGCGGCACCGTGGCTTAGTGGTTAGCACTGTCGCCTTGAACCACCAGGTTCAGAGTTCGATTCTTTTGCCCCGGGTCTGTGTGCATAGCATTTGCATGCTCTTCCTGTACTACTTAAGTACCACCCATGGGGAAGACAGTTGTCCAGAAGATGATTTGTATCTGGAAGGAAAAGGCTGCACCCTTCAGAAAATTGTTTAGCAATCCACTTCAAGAACAGGGAGAGTATCATAAGGAGTGGAGTAGAGCTGGAATCAGTGCATCAAGAGCCATGACACACAGACGTCTTCAGAAAATGGACTACAACTGGCACCATATTCCTAGTATTAAGCCAATACTAAACCAACCAGAGACAATGCCCAGTGGTCCACAGTTCTCTTTTCAGATTAAAGTAAATTTTGTTTGGAATTGAAGGACCCAGAGGCTATATAGTGCAGAAGCAAAGAATCCAAGTTGGTTGAAGTTACCACAGTTGATGATGATTTAGAGTGCCATGCCATCTGCTGGTGTTTCTGTATTTTAAATCCTTAAAATGATTTTAGGAAATATTTATGGAAATATTTTTTGTTTTCATGAGCTGTGAATAATTAAAAAATAACAAATGAAATTAAACCATTAAGTTGGATGGAAGCTTATTTTGTTTAGTTACATTTAGGCAAACCTTTATTCAGTCCATATTATATATCTATCTATATATATATATATATATATATATATATATATATATATATATATATATATATTCATTACACATTAAGTTAAATATTTCAAGCTTTTTTATTTTAATCAAGCTTAGTGATGGAAACAAATGATCCTTTATTGTCAATTGATTAAGTCATAACATATAATTTATTAATTCATTCACATGACATCATGCACACACTAATTTTAGAGAAATTTATAGTTGACAATCCACCTGTCTACTAAATTAATAAGCGATATTATGTAACAACATAGTTGGTATTTTAAAACATGGAGGTCAGCCTTTCTGGAATTGTCCTTGCAACAACAGTATTGTCTGTTAAAAAACCAATCAAGCACCATGATGAAATTGGCTCTCATGAAGACCCTCTCAGGAAGGCAAGACGAGAACCTTATTTAGAGTTACCAGCCTCAAAAATCACAATTTTAAATAATAAACAGCACCTCAGATTGGAGTCGTTATGAAGGCTTTACAAATCATGAATAGCAGATACAGTAAATCTCAACATTAACCATTATCTGTTCAAAGGAGATTAGATTTTGAGAGATTGAAATGATTTACAATTTAGAAAGAAATAAAAATCAGGAATGAGCATGAAATTAGAAAGTTATCCCAATTTTTTTGAGTGGTAGTGTATATATATAGCATATACACTGTTTAAAATGCTTAAAGCCATGCATGTAAACAGTTTCTTTTTGTCAGTGTACCTGTGTTTTGTTTCCCATGTTGTAGGTATTAATATTTTTGTAATGTGCAACCTGAAGTTTTCTGAGTCTTTCCAATCAGTGTGATGGAACCTGCAAATCTCCAAGGAAACGTCTGACAGACCAGTCAGCTGTCACATGACAGTTGCTTAGCAGCAGCAGTGACAAGGCAAAGCTTAAAGATGCAGAGAGCAAAGAGAAAAGAACAGAGAACAGGCCAGCTTTGCTCTTTCTGTCAACTATGCTTTATAGGGATTTGGAACGCTTTTCCTAATTAAAAAGGGATGATTATATAAAAGACTAATGCTGATAGACAACTGATAATATGAGAAGAGTATAAAAGTAAGAAATATAGTGATAGATAGATAGATAGATAGATAGATAGATAGATAGATAGATAGATAAACTTAAGATGTTCACATAATCAAATAAATTAAAATTGTAAATTGTATACATTTTAATAATCTACTACATTTTTTGTTATATTTCCAATGTTTGAGCCGAATGTTTTATCTAGTGTACGTTAAAAAAAGAATTTCAGTAATCTGTAACGTATATGTGACACATACAGTATAAGCTTTCTATTTGTTGTTTCTTTATTTCTCCATGTGGTCATGTGGTTTTATTGTTGTTATTTGAATGTGCAATTTCATGACATAAAACTGAACAATGCACAGTCAGTTGGTTTTCAAGAGTCCATACTTATCACATAGTCACGTGTGAACAAACGATCATGTGTTAAATGCATGTGATTTTTCCATAAAGCAAAGGAAAGGCACAGAAGTAAAAATGTAATATTGTTTCAGTGTTATCTTCATCTCTATGTAGATGCTTACTCTGAGGGGGGGAAATAGACAGGCCTATTATACACATATCAGTATAAAATGTAACAGAATTTTTAAGCACATTTAATAGAGCGACTGTTAAAATAATACAGAAGAAGACAGAAGAAGAAATACTAAGTCACTACAGTAGGATACCAAAATATAACTTAGCACAACAATCTATGTATTAATTTAAGCCACCATCGCTAAGTGATGGTTGACTACAATGACCTATGACTTATCACACACAGACCTAAGGCTGACCCTGAAAGTGTAAGGCGACAAGACTGACCAGTAAGCCACATGGCACATAAGTACACTAATTCCACATCAGTATTAAATAAGGCTAAATGTAGGCTATATTAAAAAGTTGTTGTGTCAGCAGTTCCCATCTTGTCGAAGGAAGCCTCTGATTTCTGCTGAGGATGGTCCTGTCTGGTCTGCTTGGGATGCGTGTGGTGACAGGATGGCTCCACTTGACCATGAAGACGGTGTAGGACTCAGCTAATGCAGGCAATTGTTTTTTCTCTGATGACTTGTTACTACACTTGCTCAAAAGTTTAGGACTGAAAATTTCACCTTCAGCCTCGTGCAGTAGCACACAGTATGACAAATTACATTTGTCACATTTGTCAGTCCCAAATCATTCCGTTGAATGAATGCACCCAAATGAATTTCCTGTTGAGTCCGGTTTATCTCACGGTTACTACCTATTGGCATCTCAGGAAGTTTTTTTGCCACAATCGCCCTCGGCTTATCAGTCATAATTATAATTTCTACACATTTCCTCTTTGGACTTATTTTCTTTTTCTTTTTTTTTTTATTCTGTAAAGCTGCTTTGTGACAATGTCATTTTCTGAAAAGTAATAAATAAATTTCGGGCAAAAATACTTTTAAAAGTGTGTTTTGTTTACACTTCTAAATAAAATATTTTTCTATGATACATACTTTGTTTATATATATATACACACATATCACAAATACCAAGTAGTTTCTTATTGGACTCAGACCATACTTATTGTAAATCATTCTAAAAATCATTCCCAGCTGAAGCATGAGTGGAGACCGTCATCGTGTGCGTCATCTTCGTCATGAATCTTTGCTCGAGTAAAAAGAGCGACATCTGTCTGCTGATGCTCTTCAAACTTTTTACGAGTTGAAATGGAGGAGAAATCGATTGATAGGAGTGGAATTATTCACAAGGTAAGTTCCATTTTTTTTTTTTTTTTTTAATAGCGAAATGTGTGCTTAACATTTGCTAACAACTGCTGTGTTTAGCGGGAGGAGGAGGAGGAGGAGGAGGTGCTGCTCTTACCGCGTACTGAGGGGGGCACGAGCTCCAAGACGTCTGCCTCGTTCAATTTCATTAACTCCATCATTGGATCAGGACTTATTGGTAGGGATAGTCGTTCTTCAATATCTACTCTATGTCTTACATTCTATAAATAGACGTAAATTTTAAGTTAAGAGCATTTATCTGAGATAAAATGTGATATATGTAAGCTTATCACACTTGAAAGAGAAATAGCTTCTCTTCTGATCAATATTACATATAAAGGACTGTATAGTCTTTCACTACTTATAAATCTGTAGGTACGTTGTTATTTATTGATTGATTTATATATTTATTTGCGCTATTTTAAGTCCTCTCTATAGTGCCTGGGGATGTGATTGGAATTCTTGGTCAGAGTGTCCCTCTGCCAATATACTTCCTCAGCTAAACATGGACAGTAGCTCTCCCTAATAACATACTCACTCTTCACAGTCATACTTATTTATCTATCTCCTTACTGTATGTCCCCTTATTCGCATTGACTTACACTACCTCATTCACTTTGGCACTGTGTCACTTTCAATGGCTATAACTCATTGCACATCCCAATTTTTTTGTAGTCTATCAACTAATATTTATCCTCAATCAGCAATATTTTCACATATTCATTTTATTTATCTTATTCCCGTGGAATTTAAATGCACACAGCGTGTTTTTTTATGTTTAAATGTACAGCGTCTTCTGTTGAATTTTGAACTCAAATTGTTTCGAGTTACTTTTGAAGTGCGCGGAATAAAGGTGTGAGCTCGTGTTTATCAAGTAGATTTCTATTGCACACTCATAAGCGTTTTTAAAAATGTACAGCGTTATCTGTTGAATTTTTAGATAAACTAATAAATTTTTTCAATGTTGATTTTTTTTATGCTATAAGGGCGTTTTCCATATAATTTCAAAGTAGCATAGCTTTTCTTCCCGTGGGCAGATTGCAATGAAAAGCCTACACGTTACCTTAAGCTCGGCCAAATACCCATGTGAAAATCTCATTCAAATTCTTTTAGTAGTTTTTACGGGATGCATGCACAAACAAACAGACAAACAGACAGGAAATCCAAAAAATATTTTGATGTGCTATCTATTACTTATCTTACGTCACCCCAAATTATTTTTCTTAAATATCTTTAATGTACAAACACACCAACTTTACAGTTTTATTATATGTAATATACATTATGGCTCAAATGTTTGGGATCACTTTCTAACTCTTTGGTCCTTTTTGATTTTTATTTCTGAGTACATTGTAAAGCAATGCTAAAGACGTACAAAATATGCAGTAATCTTCTTTAAACAGTTAATGTTGAGATGTATCTGCTACTCATGATCTGTAAGGCCTTCATACTGTAACAGCTCTAATCCAAGGTGCTGTTAATTGGTGATTTTTGAGACTGGTAGCTTTAAATTAACTTCTCTTCTGCAGCAAAGGGTAGTGTATTTTTATATATACTCTTATTATCCTAATAAGTTCTGTTGTAGTATGGTTGTCTTCCATGTGCTTTTTTTTACTATACTATACATAATTGATAATCAGTAAATGCATCCATTCATCTAGCCATACATATACATACATACATACATACATACATACATACATACATAAAAACATACATAGATACATAGATACATACAGTACATAATAAATGTTTTGGTTTACACTATTACATGTGTTAACACATTTAGTCATGTATGTCAACATAAAACCAATATTGTCACCATTGTTTATGCATTAAAAAAATTACTTTTTTTTTATTATTAGACTTCAGATGATTCCCTAGGCGGGGTCGTGTGGTAGTAGGGGACTTTTCCAGATAACAGAAAATCTGTCTCACATTGCCCCCTGGTTCAGGATCATATGACTGAGCATGAGGGTCTATTAGTTCTTAATTTATAATATGGGAAAATGTGACATATTATACATAACATTGCAAAAAAAGATCTTGCAGTTGCATAACTTTGAATTCACGAGTGCATTGCATGTGTGTGTCTGTGTAATAAACTTGACCACATTTTATAATGAGCTCACCACTAAACAACAAAATAATAACAATGAACAATAAACAATGTTTCACTTTCTCCAAGAGCGGGTTGACCTGAACTTGTCCTTTACTCTAAATCTGTTCTCAGAAGTGTTGCAAAAACTCTCACAAGACTGAACATCTGAAAAGCTGGATCAGCTGAAAAAATATTAATCATCCATTCATTCATCCTTAGAAACCTCCTTCTTCCAGTCAGAGTCACAGTGAATCCAGGGACTATCCAAGGAACACTGACAGAGAGGAATACATCCTGGATTAGACTCAAATTTAAATTAACCACTTTACAATATAAAAATAAAAAATGTATTATTGGAAAATGCATTAACCTAAGATGAAGTGAAAGGGCTAGATGAAATACATTGTTAATAATATGATTCTCCCTGATAGGCTTACCATTCTCAATGTCTCAGGCTGGCCTGCCTCTGGGACTGCTGCTGCTTTTTCTGGTTGCATTCATTACAGGTGCCAAGTCTTAATTCTTAATGGCTAATATATCTAACATAGATTGTGTTTTTAGTAAACCTTTCAATATTTATGTCTTGATATCAAGTGTAATATATTGTTTTATATATTCCTTCAGACTACTCAATTATCATGTTAATAAAAGCAGGAAACTTGTCAGGGACACACAGTTACCAGTCTCTTGTACAGAGCACTTTCGGCATAGTTGGATATCTAATTTTGTCAGTCCTGCAGTTCCTCTATCCATTCATCGGTAATTATGCTTTTATGATCTGTTATAGACACAAATGCATTACATGTTAAAAATTTAGTGATGAAGGACCATATACTGTACATATATCCTGTACTGTATCTTCAATCTACTGTATGTTTTTGGCTGTTTTATTAGGCATATGTATGCAGGAAAACTTTTAAGGTATACATTTCCTGACAATAGCCTATTAAGTTCTATGTATACTTTTTGCTATGCACAGTTTGACGTGCTTTGCTTCTTTTTTTTCTAGATTTTTTTTTTTTGGTTTATTGCATACTAGCCATTGTTTAGTGGTCAGTTTTGGACCACAGGGCTGCTAATGCCTGGGTAATTTTTATCCAGCCCAGCAACATGTCAGTAAATTATCCACCACCTAGGATATACCGAGTTAATGGTGTTCCTGTGGTAGGTCCTTTTATCCAGAGGACAGAATAGAAAGCCCTCCATCACTATTTTCTGATAAAATGGCCAAAACACACTTATGGGGAGTGAGAAATTAAATGTAACATTCTTTCATCACTTTGTTCAGCAATGATAAGTTACAACATCATCACTGGAGATACTATGACCAAAGTGTTTCAGAGAATACCAGGAGGTATATTCATTTATATAATAGTAATGACTTGGTTCTTTTTCTATTGCTACTTGCATTCATGAGATTGACTACGTGCTACTGTTTCTAATGTTCCTTGCAGTTGGTCCTGATCATATTCTAGCAGAGAGGAACATTGTCATTTTGGCTTCTACCATTCTTTTCACAATTCCTCTCTCAATGTTTAGAGATATGGCTAAATTGGGAAAGGTAGATATGCAGATTATTACTCTTAATTACAAAAATCATTTTAGTTAATATGAGGTTACTCAGATTCAATAGTTTACTTATCTTTACAATAAAATAAAAGATATTTATGTTAACATGTAATGAAATATTACAATTAACCTCTTTTTCAGGTCTCATTAGTGTCCATGCTGCTAAGTCTGGCCATTATTGTCATAGTAGCAGTGAGGAGTGTAACCCTGGGACCACAAATGTACTTTGCCATGCACAAAACTATATCATATAACACGCTTTTCTGTTTTTCTCATACCTTTAATGTAGTAACCCCAATTATTTTTTAGTAACTGCTATAAAACTAATATAACATGTAATGTATAGAAGTCTAGGTTTATAATATTATAGTATTTTTTATTATAGTTTTTTCAGTCTTAATTGAAACGTATGCATACTTATTCACAGTAAATATTTATTACTTAGTATCTTGATAATTCTTGACTTTCAAACACAAATTGTACATAAAATATGAAAGAATTTTGCATGCCATAAATTAAATGTTAACACTTTTTTCATAGCCCGCCCTCTGAGGATGCATGGGTGTTTGCACAGTGGAATGCAATTCAAGCAGTTGGTGTCATGTCTTTTGGTGAGGTAGCTCTGAACTGCTATACAATCTTAAATGATCTTATATGCTCTCTTACTATCAAATTTTCATTTAATTTTAGAATCATTTGCATTTCATTGTACAAACTGGTTTATATATATATATGTTTATATATATATATATATATATATATATATATATATATATATATATATATATATATAATTTTAGTTTATATATATATATACAGTATAATTTAATTTATTTTTTTTTTTAGCCTTCATCTGCCACCACAACACCTTCATGATCTATGGGTCACTCAAGGAACCCACTCTACGTAACTGGTCCCAGATCACACATGTGTCTGTAGGCTCAGCTGCTCTAGTCAGTGCACTGTTTGCTGCTACTGGCTATGCCACTTTTACTGGGTACACACAAGGTAAAGCCAATTATGTACAGCAAAATTCATATATTTATTGGATTGTTTTCATATGCAAATGATCTACATTTTCTTAAAGCAGAGGTGTCCGAATCCAGTCCTGGAGGGCTACTGTCCAACACAGTTTGGTGATTCTTCTTCTCAAACACAGCTGATTTAACTAATCTGTTAATTACTAGGTTCAGTGGGTGTGTTTAGTTGTTGGTGAATTACAAACTGTGCTGGTCACTCGCCCTCCAGGACTGGATTTGGAGACCCCTGTCTTTAAGTATGAGATGTATGTGAGTGTCCTTTTTCTCATTCTAGGTGATATTTTTGAAAACTACTGCAAATATGATACCCTGGCCACAGTTGGCCGATTCTGTTACGGACTTAGTATAATCACCACCTTCCCTTTGGAGTGCTTTGTGACAAGAGAGGTACAACACTATTTTTATATTTTTGTGTAGAATTAATGTAGTACGAAGTCATTATTTACTATAAGGCTGTATAGTTACAAGGTGTTTTTCATGCCAAAATGTTCACCAGTTGTAGTACCCAGACACTGTAGATTTTCTAAAGAATGTATTTTACTTCTATAAAATATGAAGGTGACCTACTGTACTGTAACTGATTGGTTTATCAAATTTTTGTAGTTTAACATTTTTTTAATTATACCAAATCTTAGAAAATAGAATAGAATCAAATAAAATAGAATAGAAAAATATAATTGACCCATAATTTACTTATAATATTAATCTAAAATTGCTTCTTCAGACATATGCAGTGTGCTACCATTATTTTAGAGTGTACAATTTCATGCTTTAGCTTCCTGACAAAGAGCACCCTGAAATTGTTGCTCATTTATGGCGTCTCTCCCATTTTCTATCTTTCAGGTGGTGTCAAATGTCTTTTTTAATGGACTACTTAGCAGCACAGCCCACATCGTGGTTACCTTGGTGATAATATTAGTGGTTACAGCAATATCCCTCTCATACGACTGTCTTGGTATTGTGTTGGAGTTGAATGTTAGTATTGACTTTTTTACAATATGATTTTCAAAATACATAATTCATGAATATAAGTGGATTATGTATTTTAAATATTGCAATGAAAAAAAAACACTGAATGTGCTCGTGACTTTACTTGTCAATCAGTATATTTCTGTTGTTGTTGTATATGTCTAGCTATTCATATAAAAAAGCATGTGTGTGTGTGTCTGTGTTTTTCAGGGTGTTTTAAGTGCCACACCTCTGATCTTCATCATTCCCTCTGCCTGTTTCCTTAAACTCTCTAGTGGGCCTTGGTTTCATATGAAGAACCTTATTCCAATACTTATTCTCATGGCTGGAGTTTTTGTTATGCTTGTTGGTTTGATTATGACAGGACTGTCACCACAGGACTGCTCACATGGAGCTGAGATGTTTTACTGTGCAGACCTTAACTCCACTGCATCACTAATCAAGACTTCAGTTAGTAGTGTGCTTCCAGTTATGAATTCTACCCAGAATATTAGAATTTTCTAGTTTTAAATAGAAATTTGAAGTGTAATTTTGAACATTCTGTTTATATGATTGTCATGCCATAGTAGACCTACTTTGTGACTATATTGTGAGAAATCACCAATGACAAGTCTTCTACGATCTTTTGATTAATAGACCTGTTTTATATATATATATATACAGTGTGGAATATATGCTACAAATTCAGATATAAAAAATAGCACTTCTTTTGCCAGTTGCATCACCAATACCGATAATACAGTTGCACCCTGTTGCTTGTCCAGATGTGCTATATTTAGGCCACAAGGTGTCGCCAAATATATAAGATGACATTTCATTTGCTTGCTGGTGTAACATTGAAGAGCATTATTAGTGCCAAATTTCCATCAGTCCAAACCAGTTAATCATTTGTGCCTAACATGTGTCTGTGTGGCATGCTTACACAAAATGGTTAAGATGTTTATTAAAGCAAGAATGTCCAGACTTAAGTCTATCAATATATTGCAAGGTTTAGAACTGTATGTTTCTAAACAGATCAAATTCAAATTATTAGCTAATTAAATGGCTAAATTAGCTGTAAGAAAAAAAGAAGTTCCAGTGCAAGTTCCAGAATTTACAGTGTTTCATTTACAGTAGTTTCAAGTTTTATTGTCATATACAGATAACAATGAGGCATCATTACTGTAATTAAATTCTTAGACCCGTGTTCCCCAACTTTACATAAATATATAAATATAAAAATATAAGAAGAGGAAAAAAAAAATTTTTCAAAGGTATATGTATGTGCAAGTAAGCTAAAGATAATTTAGTATTCACATATAACAGTGCAAGATGCAATTAAGTATTTTGAATATATATTTAATTTAATTTATATTGCAGTGTGACATCTGTACATTCTAAAGAACGAGGTGGAGAATCAAAATAAGATTAATGTTTAGGCAGAATGACACACAGTCATGCCACTCTTGTCTTGATTTATTCTGTCGGTAAATAATTTAAAAAATTGGTCTCACCATTCCATGCATACCTTTCTTTGTAATCAGCAGGAATGGGCTTGTGATCATGAGGCGACTGTAATCCAGTAAGTCTGGCTTCCCGGAAGCAACTCTGATCTCATGGATTAGAGGGCAAGAAAGAGCACTGCTCAACGCTGTGAGTTTGAGAATATCAATCAAAGGGCTCAAAATAAAAAGCTGAAAAGTAGGCCATATGGTTGAAATACACTGCAGGATTCAATTGTTATGCAGTACACCACATCAGGTACCTTTGCTCCTTTAATTAGCTTAGTATCCGTTTTGATGGTGATTAGACATTGTTGATTTGAATTTGACAGTTTCAGAAAAAATAAGTCACATATGCTATGCATCTATGTAGTGAGTATCTTTGCTCTTTTTATTCCCCTTAATTTATCACGGTCTATGGATTATACAGTAGTATCTTTTAAACATGTGGCACACAGCAAGTTATGGATGTCACATGCCAAATGTGTTGCATGCTATTTCATGCAACCTTACAGTAGTTCTAAACAACTAGCTATATTTTCTCTTCATATTGCTACCCTGACACAGCCATGTCTTTCTAACATCTAAAGGATCCAGCAATTTTGCTCCATTGAGCCTCTTGCCATCTTAAATACTACGACTAAAGCTTATTCCTCCCTCCTGTTATTCCTCTGCATGCCATCTGACTGCTACAATTGATCCACAATGCAGCTACTGTACATGACTTGTTTTCAACCTCAGCAAGTTTCCCGGTTTACCCAATTGCTGTGCTCTATTCTTAATATTTATTTAGCTGCTCATGTCAGATTTAAAACACTGATTTTTGCTGACAAAATCTGCAAAACAAATCAGCCCTCAGTTACTTATTGGTCCACCTATCCATAATATAAAAGGAAGACATTCATCAAGGATCTTTGGCACCCACATGCATTTCCACTGGCTGCCCAAATAGCCGAGTCACTGGCTGTCTTCAGAAGGCTAAGGACCTACCTCTTGACTAAGCACTATGTAATATCAGTCATTTTAATTGTACTGCATTTAGCTGCGTGGTGGTGTAGTAGTTAGCACTGTGGCCTCACACCTCCAGGGTCAAGGTTCGTTTGCTGTCTCGGGTCTGGCTGCATGGAGTTTGCATGTTTTCCCTGTGCTTGGGTTTCCACCAGGTACAGTGATTTCTTCCCACAGTCAAAAGACATGCAGATTATCTTAATTGGTGTTCCCAAGCTGCCTGTTGTGTGTCCTAGTGTGTAGGTATCCTGCAGTGAATTGGCATCCTGTCTACGATGTACCCCACCTTGTGCCCAAATTTTCTTGGGGTATGCAGCATAAAAGATCAGTGAATGAATGTACCACATTTGTTGTTATACCAAGCATCTGTACCAAATCTTCTCAAACATGGTTTTAGCTTGATAGTATTTTAGAACTTGAACTCCTTGTTGTTGTTCTTTCGGCTGCGACTCTCATTGCGGGGTTGCAGAGC
Organism: Clarias gariepinus; assembly: GCF_024256425.1. NCBI lineage: Eukaryota > Metazoa > Chordata > Actinopteri > Siluriformes > Clariidae > Clarias > Clarias gariepinus. Next base: position 25,657,720 of record NC_071104.1, on the reverse strand, counting down.
GCACAATAACTTGGCAGAGGTTTAATGCCAAATGCCCTTCCTGATGCAACTCACTCATCCGAGCTTTGGGACCAGCACAGCATCCAGTGGTTTGAGCACTGGGTGGGAATTGAACCCAGGCCTTATCCATAGCTGGTGAGAAGGCTACAGTACCACTAAGCCACCAATCCGGCCAGCCCTGAAACGAGAACTCATTGCATTGGCATAAAAATAGGATTTATAAGGATATGGTGGACAGAATTGAGCAAATCTTTAATATAATTCGCTCTGGATAATCTGCCAAATGCTAGAAAATACACATTTACAAACAAATCAGCAGTTAATGCAATAGTTATGACTGCGAGACTGTGCTTGTTATCATAATATTTACTTGATTCCTTCAGAAACAGCACTTTTACTCTCACTCATCTTTCATACCCCTGTATTCTGTATTCAGAGTCGCGGAAAGCCTATGCCAGGAGGATAAGGGCACAAGGCAGGGTACACCCTGGACAGGGTGCCAATGCATTGCAGGGCACACAAACATTGGGAACACCAATTACCCTAACTTGCATATCTTTGGGAGGAAACTGTGGGAGGAAACCGGAGTACCAGGTGGAAACCCACCAAGCACAGGGAGAACATGCAAACTCCATGCACACAGACGGGAATCGAGCCTGGCCGGGAATCGCACCCGGACCCTGGATGTGCAAGGCATCGGTGCTAACTACTACACCACCGTGCCGCCCAGCAGCACTTTTAATGTGATGAAAATATCTGCTTACGTTTACTCTACAGCATCACTGTTACCTTGGCAACTAAGAGACCGTTCTCACGGCGGCTGACATTCTCTTGGATCGTACCAACCCCGAGTCCGCGGGGGGTCCGCAAGCGCCGAATAAAAAAATAAAACACGTGTTTTGCTCAGGAATCGTGAGTTAACACGCGAACAAAAATCTAAAAGGTGTTTAGTGCTTTACCTCGCGTCGCGTGTTTATTAGTATTTTTTCTTCGAGTCTCCGGTGAATACCGAGTCCCAGTTGCCGCCCCTCCCCGCTTTTCAACTTGGGAGCTCTTCCTGAAAAACAGAGTCAAGCTGTCAAATGCTTGTTGCTCGAAGGAAAGTCGCCGCTAGTGTTTAAACATATATATTAAAAAGAAGTATCGCGTTAACCGTAAACGACGTGTTCGTGCTTTACGTTCTGTTCGGACGATGAGATGATTGTTAGCGCGTCGAGTTTATGTTTAAAATAAATTCGGTGGTGTTTATTTTCGCTCCCAGTTCGGCTGTACTGGGTGGGCTGCTGTCGGTTCGTGACTGTCGGTGTGGCTAGCACAGAGAGAGAGAGAGAGAGAGATTTCGTGGCGATGAGGTAAGCAGGTGTTAAAACTGACTGGGAGTTATTTCCGCTAAATAACTCTTGGTTTTCCTGTTGTTTTCTGTTTTAAACTTTGTGAGCTGTTGAACAAGTTATCCAAATACACCGAGGTTAATTTGTTAATGAAATGCGAGGAGAACTGAGCTGAAGTGAATTTTACGCCGGCCGGCGGCATCTAGCTGGCTAGCTCCTCCACCATTAGCCGTCATGCTAGCTGAGCTGGGCAACTAGAGTAAGTTTAACTCGCACACTGTGTCGTGTTACTCGGCTAACTTACACACGTGTACCGTATCTGTCCATGGGTTGTACCGACTGACAATTTGAACAACTACTGTCTAACAACATAACATTCGATATTTCAGCCAATTCTTTGCGTAATTTTTGCCCAGTCATTATTGGCTGCTGTATATGTATCATTTCCAGGTCACAACCATGTAATAATAATATAATAAGGGGTATAAACTTTACTCATTAACTCGCGCAGGGTTTGAAACGATATTTCCCGGAGATTTTACCACTTTAACAGGTAATGCCTTCTGTTTTCACCTGCAGGCCTTTATTTAGACTTTAATAATCGTGGTTTAGTTTATAAGTAGCTTTAGGCATGATGCACAAACACACACAGATCTGCATTAGAAACGCAAATGCTTTCTGCACCGTTTAACAGCAGGAAGTGCTTTTCAGGAAACAGGAGCAAAAGGAAGGGTGAGGTCTGGTAAGACTTGGACAAAAAGGCAGACTTTCGATTTCATGTCATGAGATACAATACTAGATGTTGTTTAGGACACGACTGAGATTGTGGTTCAGTTCTGACATCAGTGGTTTAGTGCTAGTTGTTCACTGAGATAATGTGCTGTTTTATATTCCAGTGGATTTTTTTATTGATTTATTTATTTATTGCCAAAATGTGTGCACAAGTGGAAAAAAATAGATAAGAGAATTAACACTTTATTTGCTTTGGTTATGCTTCATGAGTATCTGGATTAAATCCAGATAGAGTTTATGAGTATAAAAGTCAAAGTATAAATGTACGTAGTTCACTGTTAAAGCTGCTCCGATTTCTCAGATCTACTTTGCAAAATGGCCTGAGACATTTTAAATTATGTATTACAAGAGTATGTTTTCACCACATTTAACAACCAAATAATTTATTATAATATACAGTAAACAGCATGTTATATCTCAATGTCTGAATTTTTTTTGTTGATGACTTTGGAGAGTTTACCGATATAAAAAACAACTCACAACTTGTGCTTTCTGTAATAAAACAGACTTCTTCAATATAAGTATAAATGCATGCAGATAACTTTTTTAGTTACTGTTCAGATCCAGGATGCATGAAACAACCAGCTTGTGAACTGGGTTTAAACTGGGTCATGTTAATAATTTCATCATTGCTATTTACTGAGCACTAAAAGGCAATAAGTGTATAATTATAACCACAGTGTGTGTGTGTGTGTGTGTGTGTGTGTGCCACAGCAGATACAGCAAGTTCAGCCATTTTCATCAGTGCAGATCGGTACTGGCCTAATTTAGACACAACGCCTCTGGCTCAGAAAACTCAATTACAGCATCATTTGACCGTTTCAACAAAACCAGAGATCATGCATTTGGGGCTTTTAGCATGATCCATAATTTCTATTTTAAGGCACATTTTGAGAACCTTAAGCAAGAAGTACCAGCTCTCGTCCACATAAGAACAGGATTAGCGTAGGATATTGCACAATATGTTCCAAGGTTAAAGGAATAATATATGTATCAGGTGTCAGATGTACAGTATACAATATAAACAGGCAAAATAAACTGCATGGCATCGTTTAGTTATAGTCTATACAACTACACAATAAGTAAATAAGCAAAGATACTAAATAACATTTTTGTCCGATTTAGATTTATGTGTATAATATCTCTAGAAGGACATGGAGACCTGACTATGACAGCACACAAATGTTCAGAAAGTCTAGCATGATGGTGCTCTTTTGCATTAAACAAGGTCTATAAAGACATGGTGTGCCAAGGCTGGTGTGAAAGAAGTGAAGTGGCCTGCATATAGTCTTAACCTCAACACCGCTGAAAACCTTTGAGATAAATCGAGTAGAATGCCTTCCCAGAAGAATAGACATTATTAATATAGCAAAAAGGGAACAAAATTTTTAACAGGATGTTAAAAAAACACATACTGCATGGGTGTGATGGCAAGCCTTTGGCCATACAGTGAATCATGAAGTGTATTTGAGTACATGTTAAGTTATGGTAATATTGACCTAGCTGCTAAGAAAGGAGCTGTAGGGTGATTCCCAGAATAAACCAGACATAATTTAGGCCAGGGTTTCTCCTGGGGAGACACTGCCCAATACAATTTCAAGTTTTTTTTTCTTCGCAATAATCTTCATCTAGCTGATGAAGGGCTTAATAATTAACTCAACTCCCAAGACCCATCAGTAAGTCCAGACTTAGTTCCTTACTCTTGTAACTATGTATGTTTTTAGCTTGTTTCACTGTAGTTACTGAATAATAGATGAATATTAATCTCCTCGATTACATACTTTAAGATGAATAACTGAATAATAAGCTTGGAAGTTATTTGCTAGATCGAGTGTATTAGATCAGCAAAGTTAAAATTTTTATGCTTCTTTTCTATTTTAACTTGTTCTTTAGCTTCAGCCCCTCATCTCTATTCTTTAAACCCGGGTGAGCAGTATTTTTATCTGCTGTTTTTATATTTATGTCCTTGTCCTTGAACCAGGTCTGATAATATAGCTCATATAACAATAACATGCTGACTGGGAAAATAGTACTTTTTTGGCAGATTATTTGTATTGATTTTTTCTGGATTTTCTTTCTAGATTTTTCACAACCAAGTGATGTTTATTTTTTTCAGGATTTTTATGTAGGCATCTGCTTTGGCAAATCCTGAGTGTCTCAGTAACTCTTGATTTCAAATCTTCCTCAAGGTCATAATACTCACACATCAGAGCTAATTAGTAAAGCACAAAACCCTGGCACACTCACTGGTTTCGGTGTTGCAGTCCCAGTGATGCTGTGAAACAGCAGCAGGGAAAATGCTGGAACGCCTACACAGAGCCAAAGGTCAGAATATTGAGCAGCAGAATGTAAAACAGTATCTCTGCCCACCATCAGCCAGGCCGATATGCTGTTTACATACACCTACACAGTAACCATGCACATCTTAACTTTTTGCTAATGATGCTGATTAACAGGCTGCCTCGTTTTTAGACATTAAACACATTAATGCGTAATATGTCTGGTGGAAAATGCTTTTTTGCTCTGAACAGAGATTTAGTTTTTTATTGTTTTGTTCTGTCACTGAGTACTAAAAACACAATTGCCCCAATTATGTTTTAATCCTTTGGGAGAACAAAGCAAGGTTCATTTAAATGAGTGAGTTGATGCTCATCTCAAATAGGGTAATGCATGTGGCCTACTTACCCTGCCACCATGTTCAACTGGCTGATTAACTGAATAAAAACCTTTACAAGCAAAGATTCAAGAGAAAGATTCCTGTGAGAAATAAGTAGTAGTCTTAAAGTGCAAATATATTTTTTTTTGGTGTTGGATTTTAGGCTAAATTGTGCAATACTGAGATGCAGCACCACAATAAAATCAATATCTAGCGCACATTCTTTAAAAAATATATTTTTATATATATTATTCAGAATCACACACATTATTTATGCCATGGCAGAAATTCATCTGAATCATATTTAGTGACTAGCCTATGGCTGAAATGAACGCACAGTGAAAGCGAGTATATCACATGGGATGCATTTGAATAAGTCATTGTTATTGACCAGGCAACATACAAACCAACCAGGTCATAGGGTACTTCCTAAACCACAGAGTATTGTTCTGAATGTAAATCTTCTAAACCCGTACTATGCCTGTACAAATCATAACTTTACATCTAATATGGCAGTAACAGCAGACAGTTTCCCTGGGTCATGGCATTGGTGGGACCTCTGCTGATAAAGCAACAATAATATATCTTTGGTATTTGTATGGAGATAAAAAAAAAATACATTTGAGGCTCAAGTTACCATGTAGTTAGCTAGCCATATTTAAGCAACTATAGAACACAGCCAAGCTTGGCTATTTGTGCTGTTAAAGCCATAGAGTTGCAATCATAAAGATAAAGTGGCTAAAAAAAGAAGAAGGCTAAAAAGCTGCAAATTTTTACCTGAATTTGGGCTGGCTAATATTGAATTTCTTACTTTATAAAGTCTGTTTAATTTTTTTTTTTTCATATTATGCTACATTTTTTCTTGCTGGTGTCAAGATTGGTGGCATTCTTACAAATAGTATTTGGTTAAGCCTTTTCTATTGAGAATAACACTCAGTGTCTTCCTGTTATTCAACCTCATATGTAAACCCCCGGGACACAGGACATGGTTAGAAAGACAATAACAGTGTTCCTGGGGACTAACAGCAAAGGAAAATTGCCTTACATTTTTTTAAGAATGACGATTTATTTAAATTTATTTAAAATATAAGGACAATACATTTATAAGGATCAATACATTTAGTCTGTTATTTTTTTAGAGAAAATATCATTATTCTAAATAGAACAGTTCTAAAGAGAACCAGCTTTGTTACAACATTATAATACAACATGAGCAGTTTTTTTTTCTTTTCTTGTATGCAGGTTTTAATTAACATGATGTCCTCTGGATATGTCCAATGTGCCCAGTTTCTTGACAGCAGCTTACAGTATATTGATAAATTATTACTTTCTGATGGACAGGGTTGTTTTTAACAAAACATTAAATTTGAAAATCACATACTAAGAAAGCATGGCATGTCGTCGTCTGATTTTCCAGCAAAAGCTGCTGCGCTGTGACAAGCCATTCTCGATGATCGTTTCTGTCACATGATTAATCAGTACATTTACATGCACAGTTAAGTTAACCTATGGTTATGGTCCAACTAGGCCACTTAATTGGGCTACGGTCCCTGTCTCATTATAGCAAGGAGATAAATTTATTGGTATGGCAGGGAAATCAATTTATCGACCAAAGTATGTCCAACTCCAATGTCCCCTTTCAGCTTGTCAGGATTGTGACCTATTATGACACAGACCAGTCAACAACAGTCAATGAACAAGTTAGCTAGCAGCAAACAGGTATCATGTGAAACTTTGAAAACGTGAAAAACTTTTTGTACAAATGAAATGTACACTATCCTTTGTGGTTCTGGTGTTATTATAGGCAGACGACATGGTCGTATTGTTCGACTTCTTGCAATGTTCATTTTATATCCCAGTGTGTTCATTATATAATCCAAATTCTTTTTTACTTTTATGGCCTCCGAGTGGCACAGTGGTAAAGTGCTCGCCCTATAATCCGGAGATAGCTGGTTTGATTCCCGGGTGATGCTGTTACCTCTCACAGCCGGAGGTCTAGAGGGAGCTGATTGGCTCTCTCACAGGGGAGGGATGAGTGGTACTTTGTGCTCCCACAATAATCACGGCTAAATCAGGGGCATCTGTGAACGAGCGTGCGCACGCGGAAGGAGTGGCTAGCGCTTTTCTCCGAGTGTGTTACTCCGCCCCTAAAGGTGTGTGAGCAAGCAGTTCGAAAAGATGCCGGCTGTCGTCACTCGGTTCGGAGGAAAGGTTCATGATAGTCTTCGGCCCTCCTGGCTGAATGGTAGTAGTAGCCTTAATGTGGGAGCCCCCTAGTGACGGGGAGGAATTGGCCACGACTAAATTAAGGAGAAAAATCGGGAAAAAATCCAAAAAAATTATATTTAAAAAAAAAAGAAATTTTAAAAACCTTGTGACCCCAAGAAAACATGCTATCAGTTTGTAATACTTATTGTTTCATTTGAAAAAAAAAGTTTTTCTCAAATCTGCAGAAATTGAGTTATCTCATTTTACTGTTAAACTGTTCATTCTGTATATACAAACCGACTGATCAGCCAATGTATGGAATAGCATCAGTCTCAGATATATCTGATTCTGTGGTGATCACAAAAGGGCTCCCAAGTAGTGTAACAGAAAAGTATTCGGCCTATTAGTCAAATATCATGGTTTTATTTCCTGATTAATGCTGCAGCTATCTGTAGCCAGGAATCTAGGGTGCAGATTGGCTGTGCTCTCAGGAGGGAGGGGTGTCATACTTGCAATCCCACATCAGTGGTGCATAAGCAGCAGTTTGAAAAGACTTGTGTCTCAGAGAAGGCACATAATAGCTGTCATCTTCTCTGGTTGGTAGCTGTCACCTCATTCTCAGCTGGATATTATTTGTACAAAAAAGCTCGGGCCAGTTTTTATTCTGAGTTTTTTTTTGTTTGAATGAAAGGTCCTGTAACCTTGTGTAGTGTTGGGGAAAATGTAAAGTTCATGTTTTGTTATGAGCATACGTTAACAAAAAAACGTTACAAAATGTTTTCTATGCCCTCAACTATAAACCGATCTGCCATGATGTTAACACCACAAAATATTAATACTGATTATCAATGATATTAACATTGATTATCAATTATACAGTTTACCAGAAAAGTGGTAATAGGATCATGGACTCATTCATGCCTGTGAGGAGCAAAGGCAAGCCTATCTGGTCTGATCACATAGAAAAGCCAATGCAGCACGACTCGCTGACAAAAGTCAATGCTGGCCACGATAGAACAGCACCAGAACACTCAGTGCACCACAGACTTCTGTGCATAGGGCTCAGCAGGCAAAGACCTCAAGACTGCCGAACCAGCCTTTAAACTCCCCAGATCCCAATCCAATCGAGCATCCATGGGATGCACCAGACAAACAAATCTGATCCCCAGAGGCCCCACCCTACACAAGAGGACCTTATGCAATAATAGCCATAATGGTTTGCCTTGTGATGTTATAGCTAATCTGTGTAGTTTTTAGAAGGAAGGAAAATCTGAAATGACCAAAATCAGAACTTATGTTACATGAAGAGGTGCTTTTTTCCTTTACTGCATCAATTGTTGAGAGACTATTCAGATGACAATTCAAAATAAATAAATAAAAAGAAATAAAAATAGAAAGAAAATTATAGGGAATATACCTGTGGATGCCGAGCTTTAGGCCACCCGGTTTGAATACAACTGTAGTGATTAAAGTAGATTTTATTGATCATTCCACCTGAGATTCACCAATTTAGAAGATCTTGTTTGGTATTAAAATTTTAGAGTCAGCTGCGTGTTTGTGTAATAGACACATAACTTGCAGTCTTGCCTGATAAACCGTACGCATTGCAGTTTCATTGTCAATGAATGTTATTCATCTTACCACAGCAAACACACGCGTACAGTACTGTGCCTCATAGTTTGACATACTGGATTTATATTAATCATAGTGGACAATATTTTGGGCAGGGGTAGTCCCCTAAAATAAACTCTTGGCCTTTAGCTGAGGTTGTCAGTTGTTCACATTGCTCTCTTTTTCAGACAGTGTGATTGAGCATATTAATAATTGACCTGCTCTGCTATCCAGCCATTAGGAGCTCAGATTTCTCAGAATCACTCAGACTGCATTTTACCACAACATGGTCTCTTCTGCACCAAGCCAAGTGTTCTGGGCCAGGCTCAAATAGCCTTTAAAAGGTTATAGTCACTTAGTAACAAGGCTCAGCCTAGAATTGCCAGGGTTGATGGTTTGTTTTGAGGTTTCGTGCAAAAGCAACTTTGGCTAAATATAATTTGTGGTTTGTTTATACAGTGCCTGGTTGAAACGTGGCCAGGATATTACACCCATGTCAGCTGTCATCTGATCCATATGTGATGGTAGAGCACGTAGGCCTTTATCAAAGATTTCTTTTTACCAATTAAGGAGATGATAACACTGGATTGCAGGTTCGATAGCATCATTGTCAGCTCTGTGTGTTTCTGTGTTTGGCTGTTGCCGGGCAGTCTTAGCCTGATTTCTCTGAAGTAAGCGCTTGCTCTGTCTGTTCACCAAATCCCCTTGGAGTATGTGATATAATAGGATTTATGCTGTCCCCTGATCTGATATAGGTCTTGCAGGCTGCCGTTTGTGTGGAGATCTCAGCCGGGTGGGAAGGCCTTATCACCAAGCCTTGGAATGCAACAGGAAATATATTAAAATCAGCCAATTTGCGTACGCCTTATGGTTCATCATGGTGATAAGTTGGCTGGGCTGTTCATCGGTGAGGTTTGCCTCAGTGAATAATTAGTGTTTTTGTCTTTTTCTTTCCTAACAGACCGTTATCAAGAAGTGCCTTTTGGATGACTCCCCGTGTTGCTGATCTCTGGTCCCTGCCTGCCTGTACCACCCACACGCCTCTCTCTCCACCTCAGTCAGAGTACTAATCCTCCCACCTCAAACTGTTCCTTCCTCCACCTGACTGCAGCATTCAGTCTCACCCACAGCCACAGGAAAGCATAAAGAGGGGAGGAAATTACAAACTGAGTCTGCTATCAAAGCATTCAGAGGATCATGCTATGCAGGAACATTACAATTCTTCAATAAAAGCAGACGTGTGATTCACGATACGGCAACAAGTTACAGTGTCCTTTAACAGTAAATAATTACGCCATACTCGGACAGCTTGAACGTAGTGCCCATATATCTCATTTAGTGAGTTTCACTGTGGCTGTCAGCAAAATGTCTGTGGCATTGCCAGCTGTACGCGACACTAAGTGGCTGACTTTGGAGGTGTGTCGTCAGTTCCAGAGAGGCACGTGCTCCCGCAGTGACGAAGAATGCAAATTCGCTCACCCACCCAAGAGCTGTCAGGTGGACAACGGCCGAGTCATCGCCTGCTTCGACTCCCTCAAGGTAAGGAGCTCTGTGATGTGATTGCTGCATATCATCTGTATAAACAGTTGCAATGAACAGTTCTAGCACATGACTTCCTAAAAGGTACAAAAATCAGCTTCAGTCATATCACAGAATATTAGCATTATTTAACATCTTTATCTTAATCTTGGTAAAATAACTAATTTGGATACAAATATTTAGATTGTATCACCCAGTACAAAATATTCTCCATCTAGTTCACCCTTAGTTCACCAGAGAATACCTTAACTTTTCAGCTTTTTCATTTTTGGCAAGTTTGTAATATTTTTGTAAGCTTATGAAAGTATTTCATATTGTGTGCTGCGCTGCAGTTTTTTTCTCCACCACAAATCGGTTAATCGTATGGTTGCAAGTAATAAGTATAAAAAGGCAAGTAATGCATATAAAATGAGAGATTAAAGGTGTTTCCAAACCACATTATACTTTCGAAATATAATACAATTTAAACGTCATTGACGCCATTAGAGAACTGGCAAACTGTAGTTACCATGCAGTTTAGGATGTAGTCAAGTAGTTCAGACTTAGAGAATATGATTATCTGTGGTTCTGTCATTTAATTAGTATTACAGAAGCATTACGAGAATAAAAACTTTATTCTGACAGTTGTTTAACAGTTATTGAGTACTATGAGAATGAGAAAACCATTTTAAAAAGAGTCTGCCTTTTAGCTACCGCTGTAAGGTTAACTGACAAGATTTATGCCATAACTTGTTTGTGCACTCTTTTTTTTTTTTTTTAATTTTTTTTTTGGCCTTTTTTATTATGGTTCATCAGCAAGCTCCCCAGGTTCTGGTTAATTTATGAATTATTTTTAAATTCTGTGGATTGTCTTTTAGATGAGTAGTTAACGTTACAGTAATGGGCCTATCCCATAATCCTTTAGGGTGTGGTGGTGTAGGACATCTGATCTGACATATCTGTGTAATGAGCGAATTACTGAGTTAGAATTACAAGATTCCCAGGACGACTCACAGCAACTCTGAAACATGAAGTTATATAAAAAAAAAATGTTATCTTAGTCTAGCTAAAAGAACTATTTTGGATACACATTTTTAGATTGTATCACCTACTATGAAATATTCTCCATCTACTGTAGTTCGCCCTTACAGTACACCAGGGAATACCTGATTTCCTCAAAGGTGTTAGAAGTACTGCTTAGAAACAGGAGAGGATGTGGTTGTCTGCTTTGGATCCTTCACAGAGGCATACGAGAGACATATCCCTGTGTGTTCAGGAAGCCTTCCTTACTATGACTCATGTCATTTTAGGTTGGTTAGAACACTTCTTAGAGACTAATGGCGTAAAATGCCTGGGTGAAGTGCTGGGTAGGATTCAGAACTACACAGGCAGGCATAGCCCACACGCAGCCCTCAGTCAGAGGGACAGAATACTCTCTACCTCTCACGGTTTAATTGTGTTCTGCTATTATGTCTCGCTTCTTCTCTTTATTCCCCTGAAACCCCGCACCACCACCTTGTGCTTTGTCATAATGTTGTTTGCCTCTGTAATGCTGCCTGTCAATCACTCTTTGTTCAAAAACCATTCTAGTGAGAGAATCTCTGTGAAATTTCGAGGATGACAAACTTTGTATACAAGAATATTTATTTGTATTTATTTAGACTAGACTATGCAGACTTTTAACAGTGTTAATGTTTGCACCAATTTAACAATTTTTAAAAAACTTTTAATAAGCTTAAGGGCCATCTTATTACACAGATACAATACATCACATAATAAACCTACAGCTGGATCTTGATATTGGACAGCAAGCACATATTAAAAATCAGCTGTAATTACCGCGTGGGTGTAGGACTGTCACGATTAGTATGACATTTGGTTGAGAAATTATTGTCATACACATAACAACTTAATGGTTTATATATAATATATATATTTTTTTACTTCATGCCACTGTTATACATCAAGCATAACATCTAAGTAATAGTATACATACACAGCTGTTTGTCAGCAGCAAACTTGTTGATAGATATAATTTCTCTGCCTTTTAGACTGTAAGAAACAGTTAGAAAGAGAAAAAGGAGCATAACTTAATAACGGTACAATATAAAACCTATTACAGAATTACACAAATAAGCTACCTGCTAATTAAAAACTGTTAGAACTGATTATAAATGCTAATGATAAACTGTAGTCACTTGGAAGAATAGCGGCAGTAATAACGTCACAGAGAGAGGCGGGTGTACAGCAGAGTACTCAATCATATTTATGTGGAAAGTAGATGTATGTCTCAACCTTAAATCCTTCCTTATTGACTGGCATCTGAACAAAAAAACATTTGGGCATTTATTATGAGATTTAAAGTGCAATGAACAAGCCATTCTCAAGTGTGGATTGAAGTACTGTGCTTTCATTATTGTTTTTTCACATCTGCATCATAATTAGCATTAATGTTAAGCAGATTTATTCTCTCGGGAAAGGATGTGTTGTGTATTTTCTCCATGTGTAGACTTCCTTTCTTTTAATCTCTCTCTGTATCTCCTCCAGATGAACGATGTCCTCTCATATCCTCTTAGTGATAATGTGTAGATTAGTTCTGCACAGTTAGTCGCATCAAAATCGAAATCGCAGTATGGACCCTGGCAATTATTTAATCATGTTTATTTATAATTTATTTATGCATTTGTCGAAAGTTATTTATTAGTAATTAAGTAGTTACTAAAAATAATTTTGAGGTAATATATAAATATTGGAAAACATCCTTTACGTAAGTAAGATAATTTGTGCAATCATTTGATATTTGCCTAGATAAATACACTTAAGTACAAAATAGTACATTTAATAGTTAAATATTGCAGCTTAAATTGCAGTCACAGTATGTGTCAAAGTAATGCTAAAAAAACACGCAGCCCTAGTATAAGTTTAAAAAGATATTTTATATGCCACAAGCTCTACCTTGTAGTTATTGGAGAGGCACAATGACTTGCCATAATATAATAAAAGAAAGGCTAAATATAATAAATGAATAAGATCAAATATGATGTTGATATAAGTGTATCATAAGGTGTTTCATGTGTTTTTTTCCCAGCTGGTTGTTTTGACCTTTATGTAGAACAGTCTTGCTGGGCTTCAGGCAGCATCACCTGGACATGTTTTTTTTCTTCTTTTTTTTTTATGCAGGTTTCAGTTTCATACAAGGAAAAGGAAAAAAAACCCACTTGTTTTTATCAGATGGTGTGGAATATGTGACACACAATGACCATCATTATTGTAAAGTGTCAGAAGCATAGCAGATGGTTGCTGTTGGTTCAGGTGCTGCGTGGCTGCATAGTTTAATGTTCAAATAATACTCTTCTCCTCACCATAGCATGCGGCTTTCACTGTGCTGTCACTCCCTTTCAGTCATGACATTTGCGATCACTACACATCTCTTTTGTTTTCCATCCCCCCACGCCGTTTAGCGGAACTGATGTTTGTTTAAAAGCATGTGTAAACCATGCATCACATGCCTGCCAGGTCTTACCTTACAAGACATACTAAAATAAAAGCTAAACCTGTTTCATTACGGCGACTCCTTTCATTACAGATTTCGTTACAACTTAGTGACAGGCTGACTAATGTAAAAGTGTAAACCATTTAACAGTAGTATACTGTACAGCAGATCGTTTAACAGCAAACAACGTGCTAAAGCGAAAATTATGTAATTGTATAATGCTATGCAAATGCAGGTCATAGCTTTTCTTCTACAAGCGGTTTTAGAGATCTTGGTTAAGTTACAGCTCTCACTAAATATTACATCTTCTTTTTTGTCTTTCGGCTGTTCCTTTTTAGGGGTCGCCACAGCGAATCATCTGCCTCTCACTAAATATTACTGCATTACATAACAAATTCAATTCATAATTTAAAGTGCTTGAATAAAAAACATTATATGTTTAGTCAGTCTAAACAGTGCTTGTTCTGTCAGACTGAGTACATATACAACACACGGTTCAGGAAAGAAAGAAAAATAATATAATTCACTCCAAGTAGAACCAATATTTTAACATTTCCATGCATATGTTTTAGCCCCATCATTGCACTTGTAAACATGGAAAAATAGAAAGAGAGATAGATATGTGTATAATTTTTAATGAGTGTTAAGGTGCAAAGTGCTTTTATGCTGTAGTGTGTGTGTCTTTGTGATTGACTATTCATGTTCAGAATCAGTGATCAGTTGAACTGGAAGGTAATTCCTGGGAGTTTTCTCTGTTGCCATGTTTGTTGGCTGTGCAGAGTTCTGGGAAATTACATAAAGTAAGTCAAGCGTTGCTCGTACCGGCAGTAAAGTAAAAGTAAAAGGAACTTGAGTGTTACACTTTGTCAACATTGTTAGCATTGTTTAGTCTAAGCCTAAATTATAATGTGCATTGCTAACTACTTGTCCTTAATTTCTATTAACTAAGCAGTTTTAATCTTATTTTTACAAAAGCAGTGCAACAGCACACATTTCTTGGTTATATGTCTAATGCAAACCTCAACAAAATGAGGTCTTATGTTCAGAGATGACTTGTAGTAAGTCTTAATTTAATTTTCTGCGCTGAGGCAATGTAAGATGATATCCTGTAATTCACGCTATATGTAAAATGATATGTTGAAGGAAATCATGTAAGACATAAATATTGATCAGAAAATATTCTGGACCATGGAGATGTAGATATAAAAAAGCAAGTGATCATGCTGTTTGAAGAGTAAAAAAAAACTTTATTAACTGGCAACAGATTTAAAGAGCTTGACAATAAACCATATTTATACATATATAAAAATGGGAAAAAGAAAAAAAAATTCAATTTAGAATGGCTTACCCCACAGATTTTTAAAAAAGCATATTTTTCCATTTTAACAGACAATCTAGACTATTTGCCTATTTTTGGCTGTATATTTTAAGTATATTTAAATATTTTATCTGTTCTGAGAAGAAATCAAATCAGGTGATAGCCGCCTGGGAATGGTAGTGGTTGTGAAAACAGCTTCACTATTATTCTATTCTGTGCTATTTGTCAGAAAACGACATAATTTTGAGTCGCATTTTGTTTGGAAGAAGTATAATACTTCTTTACATGTTTTCTAAGGTATCTCATGTGCCAATACTGTATTAATACATTTTCTGTATCAGCTCACAAGTGGACAAAATAATAATAATAATAATCTGTCACTGAAATACTGTGAGTTTAAATCTCAGTGACACCACAGCCAATTTTGGCTGAGAGACAAAAAAACATAATTAGCCTTGCACTCTGGGCGGAGACCAAATTACTCTCTCCCCTGTCGATTAAGTTGACACAAGCCAATTGTGGGCGTCTGTGAGCAGTTAGCATACCCTCCAAGCATATCCGGCTGCCCAGCAGGAGTTTGAAATGATGCAGTGGAAGAGCAGCACATATCTCAGGAATTATGTTTTACCTATTTTTCTTAATGTGTTTTTAGTCAAATCCCTTATTTTTTTCTGCAAACATGCAAATATATAACATGCGAAATAATAAAGAACTTGTTTTATTGTCATGGGGCAATGTGTAAAAGTACCTAATTTTAGCTTTAGCAAATATAATATGTAAATGTAAGCTTGTGAATCTACTGTGTGATGGGTGTTCAGGGAGTAAGAACATTATAGAAACAATTGACAATCTTAACCCTGTTGTCTGAGATTTGTCGCACGCTGTACTGAATATCAACTAACCAGATTGTTGTTGTAGCAGTGTAAAACCTGATGACTGCTCTTATGTCATCATCTCTACAATGAATAGACTGATGTGTGAAATAGCTTTGTGCCTTTAGAAAAAACTTTGTAAAATACAGTATTTGCCATAGCACAAAGAAACACAGAGACCTTATTTTAACCTTCTCAGACCCAAACTGTAATTTTGTGCACTGGGGACAGAAATCACCAGGGACCAGCTGATACAATGTTATCACGATACCTGGATGCCCATTCAGTTTGTATTGCGATTCTGTTAGTATTAAATACTGGAAATATCCTAATACGATATAGTAACAATCCTAAACATACTGCGCAAATCATTTGCTCCTACCACACAGGATGCTCTGCTGCCTGTGTGAATAGTTTAGAGTGTGCCACCTGTTGGATTATATAGGAACTGCAAGATTTTACCACCTCGAATTCAAACATAAATAAAAGGAAATGAAACAGAAAAATGTATTTAGTGTGGTGATACATGAATTAACACATTAGAGAATTGCGATAACAAACTGAATTAATTCTCTCTATCTTTACCGTGCATCTTGCAATTTCTCGCCTTACATATTTCTGTTTATTATCAGATGATAACATTTAAGGTTAATCAACGTCTATAAACAGGAAGAAGTTCGGCCAAAGGAATCATCATATGAGGACCTTAAAAATATACACTACTTACAATATAGTTGGTAGAAAATGTAATGTCTTATATGAGGACGGTTTGTTGAGGTTAACTTGAAGCAGGTTCCAGGGCTGCTCTACCGCTAAACACTGAGTTTATGTGGCTTGGCCTTTTTATGGAGTGATCGTGCTGCTTCGGCAGTCAGTAATATTATTGTACTCTCAGTGTATTCTTTACAAATACATTCTAATTAGAGCCACTCCTGTGTAGGGAAAAATCACCACCCATGTTTTATTGTTGTTTTTTGCGCTATTCCCTTACTTACTTTCCAAGTACAAGAAATTCCAGTTTTGCTTCTATTGTGCTTTCCTTCAGGCGATTGATTACCTTAACTGCTCTTAAAGCGAAACTCTGCCCTAAAAGATTTGAGTTTTAAAGAGTTATGTTATGATTTTTTTCTAAGTTAGTAATTTTAATTTTAAATATTTTTTCATAGTGCTGCACAAATAATCACATCATAATTAAAATCGCAGAATGGACCTGTGCAATTATTTACTCACAGAAGGCTGCAATTTATTACAGTAACAGAGGTGCTGCTTGTCAACAGGTAAGGCAGGCGACTGCCAGTAGAAGGCCCCCTGAGAGCTGACAAACTTATTTATTATTTATAAGATGATGGTGATGAATGCTGGTTTGAAAGGCCCCCTGCTAATTTTTGCATAGAGTCTCAGCATACTGTAGAATCACCTCTGATAAGCATAGTCATGAATATATGTAGAGTTTGTGAATAATTTAAATATTTGATTTTTTTTGTTAATAAAGGTGATAAATAAACATTGGCAAACATCCTTGTAATGAGATCCTTTGTCCCATTTTATTTTTTTTCTGTTAGTCTATATAAATAAGTTTGAATACAAAATGGTATCTATTTAATGGTTGCATGTTGCAGTTTAAATCACAGACGCAATATGTTTCAAAATAATTTAAAAAGGCTTTTTTTATCAAATTATATTTCATTAACCTTCGTATCAACATGCATTTTATTGCTTACCCAGTTCCTTACCTTTTTCTCACAGGAATAACTTGAATAAAGGAATAATATAAGTAAATCAACCAACATACCAGTTATGATGAACAAATTATTCATTATAAATGCATGTAATATGTTTTAGAGTGTTTTTATATCGAAGTGTTAATCCGCTAGCACTGAAAAAGTTGATGTGATGTAAAATTCTATTTTTACCAGCACTTTATATTTGATAATCAATTTTCTTGCCTGCACCATATAACATAACTGTGTATCAGACTATTTGGACTAACTGGCTAATCAGTATTGTTAAATATGAAGTATTTTTGGGTGTGGATTATTCTACTTATGTTCCTACAGCGAAATGCTTTTGATAGAACAAACATTGCAATGTATATCAAGCAACATTTATATATATATATATATATATATATATATATACACCTCAGAATATGCCTGGTGCTGATAACGCTGTCTACTGTTTCATATAGTAGGCTGATGTATTCGTTTGTGTTATGGACAACGCTGCCTACTGTCGTGGTCAGCCAGAAACACCTGTGACTGGCTGACAGTGTGAGATCAAATCTAATAATGACGTTGCTCACTGCCACAAAAACCTCCCGTGCATACAGCACTTTTTGTATGTTTTAACATGGATTACATACATAGGTGTGTTAAATTTCACACACACAAAACCTACTTAAATCTAATTGCATGCCTGGGGCCCTCAAAGTAAACTGTATAGTGTTTATTCAAGATCAACCCCTTGTTGATCTTGATGAGCCCTGCATATTTTAAATAACGATCATGTGAACAGCCAGTGTGAACGCTGAGCAACGTTTTGCTGGCTGAGCTCTAACATTGTTTAGTCCAATGCAATACAGATTTGCCTATCTATGTGTGTAAGAGGAGAAACAGTGGAGAAGGGACAGTACTAAATACTATGTTAGCTGAGTCAACACACACACAGAGGTTGGGACAGAGAGTCATTTGGTAAGCTCCGTGTAAATTTGCTCATGAGCCAGTTATTTAGTGGGGTGTCGAATGTTATTCTAAATGGCAAATTATTGCTTAGCTTGTAACACTGAATTATATTTTAAACAAACATGTTGATCTGACTTTTTTAAAACCTGTATAAATTCCATATGTCTCATGTAAAGTATCATTTGAATATTTTACTTCAAGTCCTCATAGATGGCGTTAATGGAGAAAATCCCTTCCCAAGAGACGTAAATGTTGATTTCCTGTACCAAGTTGTACAAACTATAATACGCGTACCATTGCACGCCCAGTGAATGAAAAATCCAGGGGTGACATTTGTTAAGGTTGAGATCCTCATTTTTCAGCATAAATCTGTTTAGCTGTTTTCCTACATAATGAAGTGATCGTTGCAGCAGATCTGTCTCACCGATCTCAAGCTCATCTGATCATACCAGACTTCTGATTGCTTGGTAGAGGTGGACCTTTTCCAAAGAGCATAGGATATGAGTTCACAAAACACACACACACACCATTTCAGCCCCACCTTTTATGTTCTCTGTGTAGTTTGGTTCAAAGCTGCTGACTGGTGTGACAGCATATCAATGTCCAGACTCTGAACTATAACTACAGTATACCTAGTTCTGACCTCTTCTGTATAGTGTGCATATCTTTCTGGTCATTAAAACCTTAGCGAGAAGGCAAGTTTTGGTTTTATTTAAGAAAGATTTACTTTTGGGGGGGCCGAATACACGCAGCAAACTTTTAAGATATTTTTTTGTAAAAAAAATTGAAAACAATCATTTTTCTTCCACTCCACACTTTGTGTTGGACTAACAAATAAAATCTCAGTAAAATACATTTACATTTGTGGTTGTAATGTGACAAAATGTAAAAAAGATCAAGGGGTGTGAATGCATTTGCAAGCCACTGTAGATCAAGAGCTTCAGTTAATGTTCACGTTAACTATCAGAATGGGAATAATGTGATGTCTATGACTTTAAACATTTCAAAATTATTGTTACCAGAAAGACTGGTTTAAGTATTTTGGAAAGCTACTAATCTCCTAAGATTTTCAAACACAACAGTCCCTAGAGTACAAAACACTCTGAAAAACAAAACAAAAAAAATTTTTGTAAGTAAGGTCAAAGGAAAATAGGACGACTGATACAACCTTCCAAGGAGGAGACTTAATCACTCACTGTGGTGAGTAAGGGATAAAAAGCAAGCAAAAAGCATGTCGGTATGCACCAAACATTGACCCTTCAGTTGTATGGACGACAACAGTAGATGATCACATAAAATTGAAAACTGGAAAGACCTAAATGATTTTTCTGTTCTTCTGGTCTTGTAGCCCATCCACATTGCTGACTGTTCTAGATAAAAGTTTTACAAATTCTGTGGCATTTGTTCTTGTTGAACTTCTACTTAAAACATTACCACACACATTTAACTAATTTCATGGCCTTTATTCCAGGGTCGGTGTTCACGGGATAACTGTAAATACCTTCACCCTCCTTCTCACCTGAAGAGTCAGCTGGAGATCAATGGAAGAAACAACCTGATCCAGCAGAAGACGGCTGCCGCCATGCTGGCCCAGCAGATGCAGTTCATGCTGCCAGGATCCAGCTTGCCTGCTGTGGTACGTCCCACCCTATTAGTCATTTCATATTGGGAAGGCTCCCAGTGTCTGGGACTCTTTTACATTTCTGTGTGTATGTGTGTGTGGTCTCACACGAATATATAAAATCTGTCTAGTTGCATTGGACAGGTTTCACAAAGCATCTTGATGTCACATCCACAAAGAGTACTTTATTTATATTTATAGCATTAACAGTGTAATGTAGATGGAAATATAGTACTGTATATGCTATGTGCTCTGTTGTTCCAAATTAATCATTTGAACATCTTTGTTTGGCACAATTACTAAGGCATCTTGGCTTGCCTCCGCACAGTCAGTCTGTCAGAGTACGTAAAAGAAGCAGCCATCTTGCACATTGGGATTGTACGCTTGCCAGGCTCTAGGTGAAACTCAGAATCCTGAGGAGTGAGTTTAGCTCAGCTTGAGCCCTGTAGTTTTTTTGGCAGTCCATTGCTGTTCTTCTTGGACGGAGGTGCCATTTGGATCTTTAGGCCTTTGCATATTAGTCTTGTGTGGAAAAAAAATGCTTATATTTTTTAAAATATGACATTAAAGAGCCAGTATTGGCTTTTTGTTTTTGTTTTTTGCAGTCTTCCTTTCCTGTTGGTCAGAGTCTGGGGCCAGGACCCGGGATCAGCTACTCGCCCTACCTCTCTCCTGTCACTCATGGGATGGGTCTGGTTGCCACGGAGATGCTCCAGAGCAACCCTGTGATTGTCTCTGGCAGCCCTGCTGTAGCAGTGCAGACCTCAAACTCCTCTTCATCGTCTCAGAAAACACTGCGCACTGACAAACTGGAGGTACAGGGACCATAAATGCAATTACAATTAACAGGTTTCACTTTCTGCGTTGCTCTCAGACCGTATTGCATGGCGCTCTCAAAGCACACTAGCACTCACACAGAGGCACAGATATATCCAGGCTTGAGTTCTTACATTGCATCGGATCTAAAAGTTGCTATTTTTGTTGTTGGCTGATGCTGTATGTGTAGGTGTGTAGAGAGTTTCAGCGGGGGAACTGCTCCCGAGGAGAGACAGACTGTCGGTTTGCCCACCCTAGTGACAGCCCCATGATTGACAGCACTGATAACACGGTGACGGTGTGCATGGACTATGTGAAGAGCCGCTGCTCTAGAGAGAAGTGCAAATACTTTCACCCTCCTGCGCATTTGCAGGCACGCCTCAAAAGCTCTCAGAGCACCCAGAGCACTGCTGCAACCGCTGCTATGGTGAGGCTCTGTCAACACACGTGCATTTTACATCTTATACACTGAACTCAGAAACTCTCATCGCTTTTTGTTTTGATGTTGTGCACACCCACAGACATATGCTGAACACTGAAAATCAGCATTCAGAACACTGCTACTATTGATTATGATCTAGCAAGCATTCAATCACACCCTCCAAACGTACTGCCTCAAACCCCACACACACACAAAAACACATATGCATACACACGGGCAGACACACAAACCTCGGCTACTTCCTTCTTACAGATAAATTTAAAGCATCGACTGGCAGCTCCTGTCAGACCAACAATCATGCTTCATTAGTTTATCTTTAGTATTTCAGTATTATATTTAGTATAGTTCCAGAATTAATTTCTGGAAGCTATTGTGTGGTGTGTTTTTACGAAAAATTAATTAACATCCTGATTTTTCATCAAGCTGTTGTGGTTTTGTTGAGCAACTAATGAAGCATCATGCAATTTTGTGCCATAGTATTGTTTTCTGCAGCTTCTTTTTTTTAACAGAACTTTTGTAGGACTTAAGGAAGATAACACTGATTAAACTTGTTTTGTGTGTGCATGCATATTGTTTATGTAGTAAACAGCATTCCGGTTATTTCATTTTTTGTGTTTTTTTCCTCTCACCTCTCCACAAATGCAATGCTGTTCCCATGATGCACCTGTGCTTGCTGTTTGTTAATACGCTTGACTCCCATTGGCCCACTGCCATCATGTGTTGGCTGCGTGCTGTGTGCAGACTCAGTCAAGTGCCAAAGTGCTGAAGCGACCCCTCGAGGCAACTGTTGACATGGTACTTCACCTTTCACCTCTGGCTTTGCATGGTCTTAAATCACTGTTATCGTACTGTGGCTATTTTCAGATTTGATTTTGCTTCCTTGTTTAAAAATTCTCGAATTGCTCATCCTGTTTGTGTGGACATCCTGTGCTCTATGTAAAAATTTACCCACAAATCCTCAGGTCTGTCAGGTCATATTTTACCTCTTTAAACTATTTCTTAATGGTCATGATTTAATTATTGTGATTTGATATTAGTCCTCAACATAGATAGGCTAGTTGTCATTTTGATGATTTCATACATTAAATTGACTTACCCTGTCTTGCTTTCTTGCTCCTTCTCTCTCTCTCTCTCTCTCTCTCTCTTTGTCTCTCTTTCTCTGTCTCAGGCGTTTCCTCACAGCATGTTGCAGCCACTGGCTAAGCGTGTAGCTCTAGAGAAAAGTGCAGGGCCTGGAGGTCTATTAAACCCCAGCGTTCTTCACTACCAGCAAGCTCTCGCCAACACACCTCTGCAGCCGTCTACGGCACTGTTCCCCACAGGTACACACACACAAACCTGAATGTAAACATATGTATACATTTTATTTTTGTTCATGTATTGGCCACAGCGTCATCCCTTGGGCTGAATGCACCAAATGTCAGCAACTGCACACCTTCTTAAACCTTTAGTCTAGCCAAAAGACTTTTTTTATTCTCTGCCAGTATGTGGGCTTTCCTGCCTCTCATTACCAAGACCTCTGTTATGCCTGTGCAATGAGCTTTGGCTTTTATAAAGTAGAAGAATATAAAACACTCTAAAGATGGGTGCTTACATTAACCCTGTCTTCTCTCTACTGCTGCTGTAGGCTCAGTCTTGTGCATGTCTCCTGGACCTGGCATTGGTATGTTTTTCTCTGCTGTTTCTTTATGACTTTTCCTATTATTCGAATGATCTCTGTCTCTTCTGCTCTGAATCTCTGTTTTGATAAAATAATGATGCGTCTCAGCTGGACTATGTATTAAAACTCCTTCTGTGCATTATAGTTTTAGATCATTTCTTATGTACTTGACAATTTTTTAATGTAGTACATTATGACATTATAGCAAAACATCGCTATCACATGTATTTCTGTATGATACTAATGTCTTCGATTAAATGTTTTCTACCCTAGGGCCACAGAATAGTTCACTAATTGTAATAATGAAAAAAACATGTATTTATTAAATATTTTTTCATTTTAAATCATCAGCAGATCAGTACACTCACATACTTCTGCATACTGGACATCTCACAAATATGGTGTCCAGCTTGAAACACACAAAATACAATATTTATATTTTATTTTTCAGTGTATTCCCATAATCTTTCTCAAGTATAGCATACTGGCTTTATGTTTCAGGCTTAAGAGATCATATATAGTAGTGGTACATGTTTATCCTAATCTGAGTTTATATATTTAATAAATTGCCATGAAATTAACCTTAAGAAAGTATGCCCAATGAAACATGGAGTTTAACTTATTCGGCCGATAATTAACTAATAATAATATTGATAATAACAATAATTTTAATATGAAGGCTGTTCACGTCAAACTGGGACTTGTAATTAATTTTTTTAAAACCTGGACGTAGCTGTAAAATCCATTGACATTTAATAAGGACTTCAAGTATAGCATAATGATGATGTCTTTTAGTTGCAGTAAAACATTTGAATGCTGCAAATGTTTTAAAGAAGGCTTTACGTCCATTAAGATGATCCTGGCTGAGGTGGCTTGGAGCCTACTGCAGTCTTTTCTGTGCATATTTGAGCAAGTGGAACACCTGGGGCCTCATGTACAAAGACTTGCATTAAATTCATACTAAAACATTGCGTACGGACAAAGCTGTAAATGTGCGTACGCAGTAAAAAAATCTGATGTATGAAACACTGCGTATGCGGAATTCCACGCATATTCTCTTTGTACATCTAAATTAACGTGAAATTAAGCGCGCATGCACAAGCGCAAAACCCCTCCCTGCCTCCTCCTCCGTATAAATATGTTAATGACTCCACTTTGGCAAAACCAAACGAAAAAGCAATGGCATAAACAAGCAAGAAGAGAAACTTCACAGAATGTAAATTGGAGGTGCTCCTATCGGAGGTAGACCGGAGAAAAACTGTGTTATTTGCAAGTTTGTCCTCCGGAATTAATAACAAAATTAAAAAAAAACTTAGCTGGAATAATATCTTTAAATACATCACTCACCAAGAAGCCACCCATCGCGCACCCTGCCACCTTGGAGCCTCATCCCAACCATGCTGTTTGTGAGGATGAATGAATCATGGGTTGTCCCAAGCCACCTTGCCACAATATTTGTTAGGCGCATTTGAGCATCACATATTATTTGCACATTTATTAATTGGAAATGTTTCTGATTCACGTATGCAAATTCGTCTTCAGATGGCGCCTTTATAGTAATGTGCGTGCAGTCGATCGCTCCGATTACATGAAGGGAACGGGTAATGCGTGGCTCCTCGCTGTCTCTCTTTCCAAATTCAGACCCAACTCAGCACAGAGCTCCAAGAAGATAGCTCTTGGAAATCTGAAACGGCTAATAAGCCAGTCATCAACGTGGGCCAGAAAACCACTGTGATCCCTAAAAACGCGTCCCCTTCGGATTCAGCCATTGACAATGTCCTCTAATAAGGCCAACACTGCCATTGCCATATACTAAGGGTTGTATACATTTGCAAATGCTTTTATATGTTCTAAATCACATAATTGGCAGAAAAATATTGTGTCAATTAACCCATTTTATCAATTATAAATTAATAACAATGTTTTTTACATGTGTTGGTGCGATACTTTGTAGTGTGCAATTTAACATAATTGCCTCTAGGAGTCGCCAACGGAAATAAAACAAACACACACAAGAAATACATGTACGCCAGACATGAAGGTGGCGTGGAAGAACGCACATTCTCACATTAATTTCACTGTTAGTAAATCCGACCGTGAGCGGGAAAGTTTTGGTGCGTACGCAGCGTTGATACATGAGGCCCCTGATCCTTTAAAATCAACGGATAAGTTGTTGCGAGAGAGACATGTCTGTCTCTGTGATCTGTACACACAATCATTTGACAACACCACTTGCACATTACAGGAACTTAGCTGGGACTTATTGCCACATCCACCATACAGTCCTGACCTCAAGCCAGCTTTAAGCCATTTCCACATGTTTGGGCCATTAAAGATGTTCCTGGAAGGCCAGCTTTTCAGACTCAGACAGTCTGATCTTGGATCTTGGTTCTGTTGTTTTGCACAATCACAAGTCCCAATTTGACTTAAAAGCACTGTTTTTTTAACACACTGCTTGTGCTAAGTACTGTACAAGATTTGACACTTTTTACTTTAAATCATGAGGTTTCTCAGATTGATGGTTTTTTTTATAAATTCACCGCAACTCAACGTAAATGAATATTGATATTTTGCTTTCAACCAGTTCACATGACATTTATATTTAAGCATTTGTGAAAACAGTTCAGTTATATTTAAGCATCAGGTAAAAAACAGCACAGAACTCCAGTTATGTTCCAATTATCACCCACTTTACCACAGTAACCAGACTTTTTCAGTTATTTCTTTCCACATGCCAAAAGTAAACATATGTAATAATGTCAGAATGTTATAATGTACTAAACATTGTGTGCTTATGCTAAGCTGACGAAAATAACTGACACAATTTCTTAAATGTTACGAGAGAAAAGGCAGTCTGTTTGTTGCATGTGTGCCACCATGACACTCGCTCATGATTTACTTTATTAATGCTGTTGACAGGAGTAGTGTAACCGTATTTTTGTCTTTTCTAGCCATGTGAATAAATATCTTGCATCTGCTCTAAAAATTAAATCAGAGTTTAATATCTACAAAACAGTCACTATTAATCGTGGCTCTGTCAAAATAATCTGCATTTTAATTTGTGTTGGGGTTTTGGTTGCTTATTAAGACTGGGTTCAGTTCACATTTTTGAGTGTGTGCTTGCATTTGAATACATCTGCGCTTGTGCTTTTATGTGTTTGTCTTTCTTTTCTGAGCTTGTGCCACTCTTCAAATTGATTGTGCTTTCACACTGTTTGATCATGGAGAATTTCAATTTAATTCCCAAGTATAAACATTAGTCTTATTATCTATTATAGTCTGTTGATTTTCTCTGTCTTGAAGTACTGTAGTACCCTTCTAAATCATAACTAATTTAAATAATAAGGCATCAATTCTGTCTAACAGACAAGTTGAGTCATTTTATCCCTCTCTCTTCTGCTTTGCTCATTGTCTGCATGCCATCTGCTGGTCTGATTTATATAGTGGCTTTACCTTTTTTAATAAAAACAAACACATATACAGATATATATATATCCCACACAGTTCTATGGTTACCGTAACGCTGCTCCTCCTTGTTCATTGCTTTCATGGTTCCCTTCCTGAAAAAAAGTTCCCATGATGCTCAGTGCCCCGCCTGCTACCGCCTCCGCTCCTGCTGCAAGCCCCTACGCTGCTGCCGCCGCGGCAACCGCCAATCAGGTTTGCTCCTTTACAAGCTCTCTCTTTACTGTTCCCACCCTCCTAGTTCAGGAGCAGAATACCCTCTTTTACCTGAGTTCTTCCTTTTATACAGATCAGACTTCTCTATTAGCTGTCTCGTAGCTCAAATGCATTTAAACACAAGCTATCAAGAAATCCTTCCTGATAGCTTATTGGCTGCTTTTCTAACACAAGTTGCATATTAGAGCTAATTCTTTAATTGTAAGAAAGATGCGCATGTATATGGTTAGAGTATCAGGTGTGAAGTGTGTCCTTGTTTTCTCAGCTTTTGTTGGTTTGGCTCTTGCTGGCTCTATATTGCTGTTAGTAGCCTGGATCCATAAGCAGCTCCTGTCACCTCAACTACTCACAACAGCTGTTCAGAGCTCCCTCTACATGCAGTGTGTAGTTATGTTTTATGCTGCTTCATTGGCATCATTGTTTTGCATGTGTTTGCCTTTAAAAAGCTGCCCTTGTCATTAGCACACAGAACACAGTTTCTCTGGTTGGCAGAATCAGAGAATACAATCAAAAACAAATTAATGCCATTAATGAAAGTATGAGCTACTCCAGCAAATTCATAATCCATGTATTACTGCCCTCTGCTGGTCACTTTATAGACTTAGCACATGAGCATCAAAACTTAACGTGAGATAAATAGTAACTGTAACAGGTGTGACAGCTCCTCAGTCTCCTTGACTGATTTTATTTTGACATCCACACTTAAGATTTTTTTCTTAAGAATAAGAAAAAAATTACCTTTAGCCTGGTATTAACAGAAAGATTTACTATACCTACCTAATTAATGTATGCCAGATGTCATACGCATACAGCCTAGAGATCAGTTTTAAAAGATTTGAATATTAAGCATATTGAAACATAGGTGCTTTTTGCCTCTCTCAGGAATATCTGTCAGTGCAAAATCCAGTCTATGCCTGAATGGGTAGTGAGAATGGGTCAAGTGAGTACAAAAGTGGCATCACAACCGAATTACTCTTTGGGCATGGGACAGCAGTGCTTCCTTATGTGCCCCTGATCTAACACGGCTTCTACAAATCACTGTCAAAGGGCACAAACACTGCAGGATGGTCCTGACTTTATGCTTAACAAGTACAGTGGAAGACTAAGTACGATATCTGAGCTGGTCAAAATGACTAGAAAACTGTTGTAGTTGTAGAAACTTAGAGTGCTGCAGAGATCACTATTTTCTGTGTTAGAATGAAAGATACAGTTCTAATTATATAATACATTTTGTTTAGTTCAAAGAGGCTATGTCTATTTTAGCAATAATTTCATACCAAAATAGCAACAAAGTATGATGTGACTTGTAGCCTCTTGTGTACTGTATACAGTGGCAGGCATGGATTGCTTGGAAATGTTAAAAGAAGATCAGCCAAATCTAATGATTTTTTTTTTTTGCATTTTGTCAAACGTGGACATACCACACTATTGCACTAAAGGGCTCATTTGGTAGTAAGATCTGATGCGGAAGCACTGGGTAATACATATTAATTCATATCAGATAGTTTTCAAATTTCATCTCCAATTCAATTTAAGTTAATGGTTAATGATATCAGTCTGCCAAATGCCTAAATGTAAATGTAATATCAGTGTACTAGTTATAATTAAATTGGTATATACAGTATGTAGAAAAAAAAATCTTTGGTTAAAGTCAGCAGTCAGCCCAGAATATAAGAAGTTGCCAGAATTAATAAAGAGGGCAGTTTTAAGTTGTAAGAACATATGTAAGGAGGTGTTATGGCATTTGACCTTTTTGTCTTATTCATAAAGTTTAGAAATGTACATGGATTATGAATTTGCCAACCAGTAGATGAGGAGTTTCTGGTTTTACACATAAAGCTGATGGTCAAGTCATGGTGATTTGTAAAGCACTCATTATTAGACACAAATGAAATTTCAGATAATGAATTCCATTTTTAAATTGGTATTAGTAAAACAACTTCCTTCACACAGGTCCTACATTCATTTCCCACAATGTGGTTCACTTTTGGTGACGCTTGGAGTGAAAAAACTAAGAGCAGTAAGAGCAGGTTATTACTTAGATTTCCCATTGCAGTTTGCAGTTATTAAAAATTGTTTTTCCCCATTCACAATTTCTTTGTTGAAAGTCTTTTATGAATATTTTAACATGTCCTTTTGTTCTTTCTGCAACAGATCATATTGAAATAGAGCACAGGAGCGGGACAGAGTGCCAGCACAACATACACACACTTCTTAAACAACGAGTGTGTGGTTATAACATCCTCAACTCTACAGAATTACTGCAACATGCATGCTGATACACTCACACACACACACACACACACACACACACACACACACAGAGCCTAATAATGTTTCCCCACAGTTATGTTACAGAAATCCATATACAGATATATAAATATATATATATATATATATACAATATATACACAACAAGAAATTAATCAATCATATTTGTTTTTAATTAGTTTCACTGGAAGAAAATCATTCTCTTTTTTGCTTGTCTAAGTACACTATATAATGATACAGTTATACACAATATCTTCACCAGTGTTGAGTAGGAAATCATTCAACACTTGTTTAACTGTGTGACTCTATTTGCACTTCTTTTTTTTTGTTCAAGAGAAAGGGCAACATCTTGAGAAAGACTATTAGAAGCCCAGTTTGAGGATTAACACAATTCTCTCCAAGCTGAGTCCAGAGATTCAGATCTCTCATGAGAGTTTATCTGCCTGCGCTGGCATCAGAAAGGACTGTATAACCAAGCACGGAAGCACGTCGAAGCCATGCAGGAGGATGACAGGCAGCATGTCACAACCCTGTAGGAGAATGTCAAACAGCAGGTGAAAGCTATGCAGGATAAGGACAGAGTGAGTTCACCTCTCAGCTCCACACTTAAAGCTTTGTCTGAGCACTGCTGCAATACAGCAGCTTGGATAAAGAGAACTGTGTTAGCCAAATTATTAATAAAGATAAAAACATAAAAAAATTAATAAAAACCCTTTTCACCTTTAACAGTGGCCAAAGTGAATAGTGACACACTAACCCTTTAAAACTTGATGTGAATCTGAACTTTATTACTTTATTACAGCCGTTCTTTTATAAATTGGTTAGCTGGAAAATTTTGCAGTAAAGTTTTGCCACAGCAGAGGTTATCTCTTATTCTCTTGATACTGTGTCGTTGAAAGAGAGTGGAAAAGAGACAAACAAAGAGATGACTGCGTGCACTTGTGAGTTTATATGCACGTGTGTTTGTGTATAGTAACAGAGCATGACATCTACAGCTAGACTTGAGCAGTTTGAGCTGTGTTTAGTTGAGCCGAACTGGCCTGCATTCGTCCTGTTTTTTTGTTTGTTTCTTTCTGTGTTTATTCTGTTCTGATTTTGTATAAGTGCCTAACAATGTTCTTTACAAGTCTAGTATGGATACAGATCTGAACTGTTCATGTTTAATTTAGTTGCTGCAATCTGTCATTCTCTCTTTCTGTCAAAAAAAAATTATTGTGGATGTTATGTTCACTGTTGAAGTTTTTTTTTTTTTTTTTTGAAATTTAAAGGAAAAATGATAATTATTAATACTAACACAAAATGATGTCATGTATAAAAGAAGTCTGTGATTGCTGTCTGGGAAAACCCTTTCTCTGCTCCTGCGTATAGAATTGTCAAGCTCTTTTACAAGGTGAATTTGAGGTGAGTTCTACTTACAGTACATTTGTTTCATTTCCTAGAGCAGTGATTGACAACAGTGTGACCTGTAACTGACCTAATACTTAATAGCTCAATTATTCTAATCCACATTAATTTAGAAGACAGTCAGTCAAATAAGTTCTTTTTGTATGTGCGTTTGTGTCTTTTAATGAGCGTTTTAATTCAGGGCGAGGGAGATAAAATGCCATGTGAGAACCTAGACAATCTTTAGTTTAGATACACAAAGGCACTGCTCAGACTTGTAGTCATTTAACTTCTCAGCATTGCCTGAGGATAATTTATGTTGTGATCTATAAGATATATGAGAACTATTATGTATTGTTACGGTATTGATTGTGGTTAATGGACCATTGTTATGTTTTGTTTTGAGATGAATGTAATTTATTTGATGTAGGGCCTTGTTGTTTTAAAATGCCAGCTTGGTGCCACCTTCTTCTCCTGCTTTACCTGACTTGTGCAGGAAGAGAAAAGCAGGGTGCTTGACTTTGGAAAGTCACAGCGTCCTCAAATGAAAAGCATTAAGCATTATGTCGTATTACACAGTTGTTTGTGAATCTAATTCTTCGATATAATAGTTGTTTGTTTGAGGTTGTGTAACTGTGGCAAAGATCGAGTTTTGCGAAAGAGAAGCCTAGCAGTGAGTAATACAAGGTAGCCAGCTGAGAGAAGCACTCAACAACCCATGATGCACCAGTGCAGGTCAGGCTGCAGAAGTGTTCATGTTATGTCAATTAGAGTTAAAACTGCATTTCATTTTATAGTTCAATTTTACGTGCTAATATTTTAGAACATTACTAATGTGTTGATGTGACAGTTCAAACTTGCTATGAATGAAAATGTTTTTGTAAGTGATGTTCTTGTTCTGTTTTTTTTTTTAGTTGTTGTTGTTTTTAAGATGGTAGTTTCAAGTATATTTTCCTATTACTGGAAAAGTACTTAGTTTCAATGCCTTATTGTCATGGACCATACTATTTAATGATATATATATATATATATATATATATATATATATATATATATATATATATTAGTCTTAATTTTTATAAATTTTTCATTAATTCTAATAAATGTTTATACAGATTTATTTCCATTGTCATAGAATAAATGCACATTATTTGGAATTTCTTATAAAACAACATACTAGTGCTAAAAATGCAGTCATGACTCTGGATATGAGCACAGAATGTCCTCCTGTAACACACCATGACAGATCGAAGATCACCTACATTACTTACAGTAGTGGTTTTGTTTTGGAGTAGATAATAGAAAACAACATGTTTACTGATTTGTCCATATGTCTGATCCGGAGTCAGAGCACCTCATGTTCTGTCTCACATTACACAACATATACTAAACATACGAATGTGTCTCATCATCAGTGTGTATCAGTGCGTCTCTTGCTTTTTTAGTGTCAGTCCGATGGATAAGAATTTCAGAATGTAATTTATCTCTTGACTGTTGTAGCACATTCTGGACAGGTTTATGACTCGAGGGCTACAGTGCACTCACTACCTTAGTCTGTTCACATGTGATCTTATCTTGCCTTATCTTCTTTGTGTTGCTCTGACCATTTCATGTCTCTTAATATTGTTTCAATTTTTTTTTTTTTTGTTTGTTTGTTTGTTTGTAAAACAACAGACTGTATTTGCTCTCCATAAACTAAATATAAAATAACTATAGTGAAAGCATTTGTTTTCTCCACAACTGGAATAAACATATACGTTTAGAGCCCAAAGATTGCTAATGCAAACAGAATAAAATGCCTGGATAGGCTTTTTTCCTTTTTGTCGTGGAGAACCAGCTTTTAAATAACAGATGTAATAGGCTAACTTACCTTGTTTTCTGAGCACTACTTTGTTCCTAAGCTTCATTTTACACCACATACAAGGAAGAATTTACACAGTCAAATTTCATGCAGATCAATTAAGCCACACATTATAAGAATTTAAAGCTTTTTTTAATGTTTCTTTATGTAATATTAAGTAGGTTATTGCATTTTTTTTTTTGGTTCTGTAAACATAAAGTTTGTAAAATATATTGTCACAAAGTGAATAAAATCTTTTAATGACCATTATATGTTTTATTTTTATGAATATAAGCGGCTTGTGCATGCAAAACACAAATGCCAGGCGAAGACATCACTATGAAGATGATCTTCAGTCATACTTTTAATGTCTGAGCAGATAACTGCACAGAATTGTACAGAAAACCTTTTAAATACTTTAATGCTAACAAAGGGGAGTAGGATTAAGAATACTTTACAAACAATATGTTAACATAAATAAAAAAAAAGTGCTAAATAATAACATTCATTATTAAATCTTAGCTTAAAGGGGGCTTAGCTTATTGTTTTTCTTAGAAACTGGAGACAGTGCATGCCCAGGTAAGCAACACATACTTGGTCTTGGCACAGCACACCTCTAAATAATCTGGCACATCTGTGTAGTGTGTCCAGTCCAACTACAGCCACTGGTACCCACAAGTAGACCAGCTTTTGCTTTGAGAGCCTGACATTTTTTCTTTCATGCATGCCAGTTGAACAGTGAGGATGAGGAAACCACCTTACAGTTTAAACAGTAATTAGTACCGTAGTGCATAAAGCAGACACAGCAATGTCCCTGAAAGAATATTCAAAGTCAATACATTCACAAAAGTGAATGAGTTGACCTTTGCTAAGAATTTTGTTTTAAAAGGCAAGAAACCACCACAGCCTTGTGTAGGTTTTCTTACTCCTAGTGCACGCAGTTCCTTTCTGGAGCAATTGCTAGCGTAAGGTCTTCATGGAAAGCCATTTCGGTTCTGCATCTTGCCTAGGTTTGTTAGAAGTGAGGGCTTAAGGAACTTTAGAACATGTGGGGGATATGATGCCTGACTTTAAGCTACGTCAGGTTGGATGGATCCAGCTGATGAAGATTTAAAAAAAAAAAATTCTATCTGAAATATAAATGTGGATTAAAACTGGCAGCCTCTTTTCAGCCTCATTTTCTGATAAAGGAGGTAAAGCTAGGAAGATGATCCACACTTTTTATCTTAAAGTCTCACTTTGTCCAAAAGAGAGTTACCTCTGTGAGTTAAGGCAAGAACTATCCTGAATATATTGTGATTCATGTGGTAAGGGGACTAGTAATGCAATATAAACAGCAGGCATGTGACCCATACCAACCTGCTAGTGATCAATCATATTTCACTACAGAGCATACCATAGAGTTTGCTCAATCATTAAACCAATTGTACAGTGGCATATTGAATTGTGCTGTGCAAGCACCATGTACACTAATGCATGGAGCACCATCCAGTCCTTTAGTAACACTTGCAACTACATGGTACTGACCTAAAACTATTTTAATATGTTGCTGAGGGCAGAGTTTAACTAGGGGGTCATTGCTGGCTTAGTAGAAGTCCTGGATGTGACAGCAGATGTAGCATCCTTTTAGGGGAAGTAAAGATAGTGACTCATCATTGGGCCATGAGCCTAGCAGATAGAGCTGAGTCATTACATAGCTTTGAAACTCTTTTTCTGGGCTTTTTATGCTTATCAGTTGATGCTGGACATGGGAATTTGCAAGTAGCAAGCTATTTAGACTGCAGTGCTCTGAAGGGTTCGAATCTGCCAGCATCAGCTTTGCTGCACTTAATGCAGGAGGTGTCCTGGTTGGACAGCTGGGTGGCTGGAAATAGAGGAAATTTGACTCAAAGTAGGGGGAATGAGGAGTAAATTGCATGAGGGGGAAAATCAACTCCAGAGGTAAATATTGTTGGAAATCAAGCCAATTAAACAGCTAATTGAAAATTGAAGTTACCTGACACCATAAAAATTGAAAATCTTTTGTTTCTTTATAAAAAAAAAAATAGAAGAGATATGATTAAATAAAAGCTGTATATATGAATTATGACTTTGCCTCAACCCTAGTCAAAATCTTTGAAATGAGCGAAAGTGCTGACTCCCTCTATGCCTCCTCACAAAGCATGACTGCATGATTTGGAGTTTATTAAAACAGATAAGAGAAAGTAAATCTGGAATGTAACTTTCAAAAGGCACACATGGATATGATGGTCAGGTGTCCATATACTTCTAACAATACAGTGTAGTAGGATTTGGCGAAAGAATACTTGGGGCATGAGACAAAGGGAAGCGTACGCTGCACGACGGTGGAAGTATTGTAAATACTATATTAATGCACAAAATATGCAGGTGATCACCACCACCATTCATGACATGGGTAGATCTAGCCATCTGGGGGACTGGGCAAAATTGAAATAGGGGTTTAAAATTAGAGTGAAACCATATAACAACAATCTACATCTCTATAAGTTGAAACAACTACGGTGAATGAAATTACAGCGAATCAACAGTCTGATGAGCATCTACTCTTGCCCTTTTAGAAAGCCTGAGCGTTTCCATAGCAACAGCATCCAGCGCGCTGCTCTTTTTGGCGCGTGTCCTCGATCTCGTTCGCTATTGGACGGCAGCGCCGTGTCCCGCCCCACAGACGTCGATCTCCAAACCCTAAGCGGAAATCCGAGTTTGGAAATCATCTGCACTCCTTCCGCACGGGGTGCGGATGCGGTTTGAAGCGCGTGGCCGCGCCTATCAGGCTCCCGTCGCAGGTCCGTGCGCGAGACGCTGATGACGTGCTTCTCCTGGCGCTGGCTACGGAAGCCGAGCAGGGCGAACGGGCGGTAACGCGGCGGCGGCGGCGCTTGTGGGTCTCCACCCGAGAGCATGGCGGCCGCGGATGTGTCGGTGCGCGGAAGAAGAGGCGAAATGAAAACACAGATGAGACACTGTTTTCTCTAAAACTGCGAACACTCGACTGCTTCAAAGACAATCTCGTTTTTTCGTTTTTTTTTTTTTTTTAATTTTGCAGCTCTGAGATTCCGGGTGAAGCTTTGTTAGCTTAGCCAGTACCGCAGCTAATGTAACTCTGCGCAGGAGTAGCGCCGTTTTTCCCCCCACACTCGGATGATTTAGGACCGTGAGCTCAGCAAATGAAAGAGCCCGAGCTGTCTAACGCAAAGACGCAGGAAACCGTGCAGCAGCAGACTGGCTTGCGGTAAAAGTGGACCGCGATAATGCGCCGCTTCGTCTCCGTGTCGTTGTTCGGGCTCCGCGCCTTTGTGCGCCGCTTGTTTACTTCGTTTAGCTAAAAGCGAGCAGGGCGCTCAGGAGCAGCATGGGACCCGCTCCGTCACTGGCACTGTAGCTAAAACCCAGCTTTGCCTTTTATTACTTGTTTTAAATGACGAGTCCCGGGTGCTAGTGCGCGTTTCTCTGGTTTATCCCCCCCTCCTCCTTTCCTTGCCTTCTTTAACGCTCCGTTCAGAGCTATGCGCGAGTACAAGGTGGTGGTGCTGGGCAGCGGCGGCGTGGGCAAGTCCGCCCTCACCGTGCAGTTCGTCACCGGCACGTTCATCGAGAAGTACGACCCGACCATCGAGGACTTCTACCGCAAGGAGATAGAAGTGGACTCGTCGCCGTCGGTGCTCGAGATCCTGGACACGGCCGGCACGGAACAGTTCGCCTCCATGCGCGACCTGTACATCAAGAACGGCCAGGGCTTCATCCTGGTCTACAGCCTGGTGAACCAGCAGAGCTTCCAGGACATCAAGCCCATGCGGGACCAAATCATCCGCGTGAAAAGGTAGCGGCCGGAGGAACCGAGCCTGCATTGCACTGACTCAGCACTGATGGGTTCTGCAGTAGTGCTTTACTGCTGGAGCTCACTCTCTTTCTCTCTCTCTCTCTCTCTCACACACACACACTTAAATACATATACTGTTTATACACACACAGATATGTATAGGTAGTTTCTTAACTGACATATAAGATTTGAATAGCATCACCTTAAGATTTACATCAAAGACTCCTGACCCTTGGGCAGTGATTCGGGGGTTTAGCTATAGCGTGACCCACATAGTAAGGTCTACTGTTAAATTCGTGAAACACTTTGCCTTCAGGACTGATCATTGTATGATTAAATACCAGACCTGCTCAAGATGGCAACCACACAGCGAGACAGAGAAAGCAAATAGTGTCTGATGTCTCCCACTGTGAGCTGGTCAAACCCTAACCCCCCCATTCTAGATCTGAGGTGTGTGTGTGTCATGTGTCCTATAATGGTTTGGGTTGTGATCCTCTATTTTGACATTGTTTCCAGAGTGTGTTATACATCAAGGTTTTTGTTTCTAATTATTTTTTTTCTCCAGTGATTTTGCAGGGATTCTGTCTAACATTTGCATGTAGGTTCTTGACCGCTTTTAGCCGTATATCAGCTGATACACATTACTAAGAACTTTAGTCATGCGGGAAGCTAGCTCGATCTTATAACAGTTAGTCGTTGTATAAAACAAACGTAAGTTAGATTAGATTAGATTCAAGTTTGTCACTGTGCAAAGTACATGTGCAGAGCCAATGACATGCAGTTAACATCTAGCCAGGAATGTACTGTATAAGTGGCCTGTTTACAAAAAATAACAGCGTGATAAATAAAATTATTGGGCCCTCCAGCGCTCTGTTGTGTTGTGCAATGTGTTACCTTAGTTTAAAATGCGTTTTAAGGAGGAGATTTATTTCTCGCCAACTATGTGTTTCTTGATCTTATCTCACCAACACCAACACTTTTTTGTATACTTCGTCACGGCATGTAACGTAACAGGATGATAACATTCAGCAGTGCAATGGAATAAAAAGGCTAAGTAATATGATCGATACGATATAGATAGAGAGATAGAGATGTAAAAAGATATGTTTATAGGTGGCCACTGTTTTGTTTCTCATTTGTCATGAGGACATATTCATAAACAAGTATTAAAATAAAAATAAATAGACCTGCGTTAGCAAAGTTGTTACACTGAAGGAAAGATGTACATGCACAAAAAATATTCCAGCTACATGTGGTGATGTGGTTGGCTTGTGGAGTCCTATGATGTTTTGTGATTGGCTCATAGAGCTGTGAGCTGTGTTTTGATTGGCTCATAGGGCTGTAAACAGTGTTTTGATTGATGCATAGAGCCGTTCGTGTGAATTGATTGGCTCTTGGAGCTGGGTGTCAGGATTTGACCTTAAATAAAAATCAGCATAGTTTACTGTTTCACAGTGTGAGGTTGGAATTTTTCATCTGTTAACTGCAAGTGTGGATTAGATATTACAGGTGACTTGTTGACATGACTGACATAACAAGGTCAAAATTTCACAGCAAGGTTTTGTTTTTATAAAACAAAACCTTTTTCTGGGCTTAAATTATGGGACGCAGCACTAAATCATATAAATAAGTCGCTGTGCTCAATTTGGCTACAGTGTAAGGATGCCAAGAGCGCTGAACTGGGACTTGTGGCTGGAGCTGCAAATAGTACAAACTGTTGATGGGTCAAACGCAACATGCACAGAATTGCTACAGACATTCAAGACATTGCTTGTGGTTTGTATTCAGTAGGAGTGTCTGATAGCATTCATACTTTTCTCAAACTTGCTGACTTTCTTCACATAAAACTCGAAGCTTCTTAATTGCTGCAGTGGTTTTGTTTACTGTTAACACTAGGATTATATGAGAAATGATGTCATCAGCCTTTAACCTCTGGAGGGGTAGTGTTACATGATGGGGAAACTCCAGCAGCTGTGGATAGCTCTGGAATCAGGTTAATTGACATACTTGTAGCTTGCTGAAAAGCGTTATAACATGTGCAGTACATGGCTGTGTGTACACACACATACTGCCACATGTGCATTTCACAGCTGGAAGTGCACAAGAAACACTGGAAATGCTTAGGCTCCCTTGTAGGAAAGTCTGTGTGTTATGCAGTTATAAAAGTCTTATGTTTTTTATCTATTAATAGAGTGGCTATGTTTTTTTTTTGCTCAGGGTTTATGAAATCATAATGAGCTCCATAGATTTTTTTCTTTTTCTTTTTGGAGTGTTACAGTAGAATGTGTATTTTTAGTCCACAGGGACTCTAAACTTTGTGACACGGTGTCTTTTACCGGGTTAACAGCACTGACAGCCAGATGTACAGACTATTCATAGATGTAGCTGGACCTTATGCCTAGACTGTCTGTCATCAGTAGGCTTGGCAGAGCATTAAGAGACAGACTGTACAAAGTCATTTATGCAAATTCATTGCTTGTCATTGACTTGGATACATTTGGATCGGAAGGCCTTGTTTGAAGCGTTTCAAATGTCCAATGCAGAAAGTATTTTCTCCACAGTGTATGGTTAAAATTGTAAAAATATTACTGTCCTTCAGTAATATTTCAGTAAAACAAATATTTTTTGCTGCCATTTAAATCTATTGGTAATGTCCTATCAGGATTCTCAGCATGCTTTTCCCCAGGTCCCATTCACTTGATACCTAGCACAAGTCTGGTCCCCCAGTCTTCCTTATCACACACGAGTTACCATTTGGGATGGTAAAGGCTACCACATGCTTTTTTTTGAGATGCCAGGCTCCATGTTTTTTTAAACTGCTGCTCTTACTGCATCACAGGGTAGCATAAGCACAAAGGACAGTGCTAACTGCAGCCTTCCACATACACAAGCACACTGATGTCTACAGAGGGCTGGTGTCACTATGGCAGGGCACGCAGAAGTATACCATCCCTCCTGCGCATAGAGCATAAGCAGTTTGTGGATTCAGAGCAAAGGGTCTAAGAGTGCAATTCGGAGGTTTGACAAGAAAATGGTTCGTTTATGCTCAGGTATTTTCCTCTTGTAATTCATTTTTTCTGTCATTTTTAGTCTAGGATTTAATCAAAGAGATGTACACTAAACACCTTTTTTTATGTCTCGATGTTCCTGTTCCAATTTTAGGAAGTGACAAAGCTAAATGCATTCGGTGACAAAGGAATCAGAGTCCAGAATGTCCAGACATTTATCTTAAAATCAATCGTAACTTTGCATTCATGTTCTGTTTTTAGTAAAGAAAACATTTTAAGCTCGGATCAGATATACCAGATATGTAGTTCAGAGCAACTTGCTTGATCACAGTCCATGTTCTTGCATTGCATCTTTTCCTTGATTCTCCTCAGCAACAATACACAACACTGTGTGTTTTTAGAGGCTATGGAGCTGACAGTGTAAGAGACGGGTCATTAGCACCAATGAAATGTTGTTTTTTTGATGCTTTGGTCTGATCTGAACAAGACACTGGGTTGTCTGGTCAGGTTTAGGACCAAAGGATGATCTTTGCTTTTCCCATCCCCCTTAGCTTGTGTGTATCAGTAGAGTGGTTATGTATTATATATAAGGTGTGTGTGTATCACTGAGTCAATGTGAATCTGGGCAGTGGCAACTGGGCTGCAGTGTGCCTCAGACAGACCTGACTTGTGCAGCGGGAGTAGCTGAATGTAGTTGTAAGCTAAAAACCCATGGATATTATATCAGATTATTTGCTGATATCTGTTTACACATACACACTGCTGTGAGTGTGTGTGTGTTTGTGTGTAATCCTATCCATCTTAATACTTTCATGAAAACCTCTCTAAAGATAATCTGTCATGCTATATACAATGCCTTGGTAGAACATATGTAATGTATATGTTGGAGCTGGGAATTAGCAGGGAACACCTGATACGATATTATCACAATACCTAGGGACCAATTAGGTTTGAATTGCGATTCCGTAAGTATCATGATTTTACAGATCCTGATTTGATGTCCAGGTTTGTTATAAATAAACTTAGCATATAATTTGCTCCTACCTCACATGACTCTGTGCTGCCTACCTATGAGCAAAGAAAATTAAGCACACCACCTGTATGATTATAGAGGAACTGCAACAGTTTACCTAAAATGCAAAACAAATATCATTTTTTTAAAAATAGATTTTGGAGTTAGTGCGATGATGTATGCATTGCCACTGAAAATAATTCCTACAGTATAGCTAACAATTGATCCCCCCCCCCTTTCTCTAGTGTTCATATATGCATATTATTTAATGATGAAACCATGATGAAATAGTGTTAATTGGAATTTCGGAGGGTTAGGAGGTTTGCTTGGGAAGTTCTTTCTCAAACATACTCGCACACACACACACACACACACACACACACACAGATGCACACAATATTCATCAGCATGCAGTTCTTCTTGTGCTGTGCATGTTTTCATCTTTTTATTTAAATGTAGCATTCATAGAGGAGCAATTTGTTTTTAGTCAACCTCCCAGCATGGCTTGACTGCTGTGTGCTTTATTCTGCTGCTGTGCAGGGCACTAGTTATATCTCACATGAGGTCATGCTGTTGTGCTAAGTATCAGCACAGATCTATTGGCTTTTTAAAACAGTTTCACAAAAAAAACATTAATCATCAACAGATTATGGTCTGTTTATTTAACCAGTTATTTTTGCCAACACGTACCTTCCACACCTGCGAAACTAACTAATTGCGGCTAGAGAAACTGCAACTGACAGTTAGCGACTATGAGAGTTATTTTTATAAAACATGCAGAGTTAACCATGAAGGTGGTGGAAAGTCCTGTAGATCTCCTAGGTTTCTCTTTATATTTCCACTTATTACACTTTAGAAGAGCATCTGAAATGCCCTTAAATGGAAAGTTAATGCGCTGTGTAAGGTGTACAGTCCACTTCTCCCACACACACACCAAGTAGTGACCTCGATCAGGGGTTAGAGAGGGACTTGGGTTTCAGCCGTGCGCTACAAGCTAGTTAGCTTAGTAGCTTGCCTAAGCCTTAAATAAAACAACATGGATGGTTTACAGGTAATTCAGAGTGACTTTGAAGCAGTTATAAAGGAGAGAAAGTGTTGTTAAAGATTATATAACATGATCAGATGAGGTGTCTTGATGAAAGCGCTTCTGTGGGTGGTTTTGAATGTGGGACTGTACTGACCGTGCTTTCACCCATGCTAGCGACTGACTATTAGTGTAGTTAACAATTCTTAAAACTGCTGTGACACAGAGTAATGTAATTTAACATATAGTTAAATGTCCCAGTGCTGTTGTGCTCTATATCAGCACTCGTGGGATGCCTCCGTCCAATCAGATTACTCAGTTGTTACTAACAGTTGTATAATCTTTGTTAGAAGGATGATAAATGATGATATAATGAGTCGTTAAATAAATGTCATTTGTAAAATATTTTCGCTTTTTTTTAATTGCAAATTTATATCAAGCAGAACCTTTCTGTCCATTAAAACATATTTTATTTGACTGTAACTCTTTTACTCCTGTAAGGAACTTGTTTTCTTTTGGTAACACTTTAAAAAAAGTTTTTAAACAAGTAAATCCAAATGTAGTTTTAGTTTTTAGAAAAAAAATTTTTTTTTTAAAACATCTTATCTAGTTTTAGTATTGAATAACAAAAATGACTCTTGCCATGATTCTAGCCATAGAAGCTGGCATGGCGTTAAGAAAGAATAGCAAATTAATATACATTTTACTGTATTCTTTTTAGTGATAAATGGGTACTAAATGAGGTAATTCATGGAACAAATTCCATCTGGATTTTCACATGATTTTTATTTTTTTTTGTGACTCCACCTCAGATGAAATTCCATTGGGTCATTCGGTCCATTAATTTGATTGAACTAGTGGCGTTCGAAGAGTGCTAATATTTAGTATAACATTACACTGTTTGAATTACTCCACTTGACTTTTTTTTGTTGCTACATAGTAATCCAAATCTGACAATAGCTCATTACCCTGAAACCCTTACTACACTTTTACAATATGGACCATCAGGCAGTCTGTGCGTTGGCATGGCAACATTCAATGCTTTACCCAGCTGTGGCCTCTTTGAGAATTAGCTTTCTTGATGGTAAAACTAAACAATATATTTGTTTATTTTGTGCCTGAAATTCCAGTTAACCAGTATTAATTTCTTGATTATAGAAGTCTCGACTATAAAAGCAGTATCAGCACAGATGTGATTACCTGTGGCCCAAAGCCGAATCACAGTTTTGCTGACGTTCATTATACCAGCACTCTTGCTAATGCGATATTGCTCAAACAGCTCACTGTTGTGTTAGAAACTGTGTAGTGAGCACATGTACAATAAGTAGGAAAGCATTTGGGATTCATTCAGTTGAATTGAATAGTCAGGTTTTCTTGCAGAACTTGAATTCGGGTCAAGTGAGAAGTTTAGAACCCTGCTGCGTAGCAGAAAAAAACGAAAATAAATCAGTAGGCAAATGCAGAGCATGTGGCAATCCTGATCCTGAGTTTTGGCTGCAAGGAGGACCAGGATCGACCTGCATTTCATGAGCTTTAGCTTTGTATGAGCTTTAGTATTGATGATCGATCAAAAATGCAAAAATGTATGAGCATGGGCTCTCTGGCGAACAGGTATTATAAATAAATTTGCTGATGGGCTCAATAATGTACGAGTGCATTCACTTATTACACCTTTCAACTGATTAAAATGTCGTTACAATTTCTTAAGGAGTTTGACAGCCACAGTTTCAGAACAATTTCTCTCTCATTTCCTCACTCGTGTGTGTGTGTGTGTGTGTGTGTGTGTGTGTGTGTGTGTGTGTGTGTGTGTGTGTGTGTGTGTGTGTGTGTGTGTGTGTGTGTGTGTGTGGACAAGACGGTTGTAATCAGTAATAAGTAGTGACTGGGCTTTTCATCGTGATGGCCACCATCTTAGCACATCACAACCACTGCCCCTCCTACTCTTTCCCTGCTGTATTTTCCCACAGAAGCACACACACACCAAACAACCGCATGAAAGACGGCTCCCTAAAACCACTGCCATGTCCACACGCCCTCACAGCACACACTGCACAGCACGGCGATCAGTCCACCACTATAATCAGTGATGTATTTAAAGAGCCCCATCGTGGGAGTGTGTGTGTATGTGTATATATATGCGTGTGTATTTATATATATATATATATATATATATATATATATATATATAAAATATGCGCGTGTGTGTATGTCGGAGAGAGAGAGAGGACAGGATTTTATGCGTGTGGGTAAAAATAGTTAGTGCTAAGGCCTGATTTTCACACAGCCTCCCTCACGCCCACACAGCAATCTCTGAGTGTCTGTCCTGTCATAAATTCAGTGGTTTAGTAACACAGTGCTCAGAGCTGAGGTTCACTTGTAAAG
The DNA here is from genome assembly GCF_024256425.1 of Clarias gariepinus. Classification (NCBI taxonomy): domain Eukaryota; kingdom Metazoa; phylum Chordata; class Actinopteri; order Siluriformes; family Clariidae; genus Clarias; species Clarias gariepinus. The sequence goes on along the minus strand of NC_071104.1, from coordinate 25,614,262 downwards.
GACGTGAGAATGTGATTGTTTTGTGTGAAGGACCTGTTGGGTTGTGGCATAAAAAAAAATATATATATATATTATTACTGGCCCAACATTGTGTAGTGTGGTGCTTCTATTTATGTCAACTAGGACTAGACAAGCTTCTTGCTACTTCACAGTCCAATTTGACATTCGAGAAGTAATTTACATCACCATAGCAACCATAGAAAAGACAAAGTAATTTTTTTTTTTCTTTATTTGTCATAGTCTTTCACTGGATGTTCTCCCCACTCAGACTTGCACACGGCTTGTAAGGTTCCATTACAGGAAGGAGAATTTCTTAGACCTTTACCAAAGTAAAATCGCCAGTTTACATGTCCACAGTCAACAGTTTGATCGTGAGCTCAGGTTACTCTGTGTCTATGAGTTTTGTATGTTTTTTTCCCATGTTGTGTGCGGGATTTTTCTACATTCTCCAGTTTCTGCACAGGGTCACTGGGATGTGTGGTACCATGCAATTCGTTGGTGTCTCGTCCAGGGTGCGTTCCATCTAGATCTACCAGCAGCTTCACCACAATAAACAAATGACTGAAGTTTTTTCATTAATGGATGAACTCATGATTTTTAATGCCACAGAGTCAGTCAGTGAGTTAAAATACCCTATTAAAAAAAACATTTGGAAACATTTCGTTTCACAAGAAAATGTTCTGTTTTATCATTAAAATGGGAATGCTCCCGCAGAGACTTTGCTAACATCACATGTTCTAAACATTATGCTGAGATTGCTCCTACGTTCCTCTCAAACAGGAAATGACCAAGAAAAGGAGAATGCAGTCCATAATAAAACAGCATGCTCATGGTTTTACAGTGCCAAGACTTTCCCCACTTCCTTACACTGATCACTGATGGAGTCTGAGATCCCAGCTCTCCTTCACGACACGCAGTCCTGACCAACACATCGCCATGCCATAGTGTGTCTGTGTGTGTTCGTCTGCATGCTCTCTTCACAGCATGGGGCACGACTTAATGGCATGAATATTTCATACAGAACAACCAGAGCCTAATGAGAGCCGAGAAGTCCATTTTGTTGTCATACTGTTTGTTCTGTCTGACAGGGGGCTAGGGAGGAGGATGAGATGGGCGTTAACACTCTGGTGCTCTGTGCATCTGAAATGAGTATACATTAAAGCAAACTGTTAAACCCTCAGTCATTTCTCTTAAGATTACAGCTTCAAGGAGCATTAGTGCTGTCGCCCTGCTGATTTCTCATGCTCTTTGCATCACTGTGACAAGAGAGCGAAAGGCAGGAAGCTTACTTCTATTCATTTATTTATTTATTTAATGATCTACCCGACTTTGCCTTTGTGTGATGTACGGATATCTTTCCAGGCATCTGGCAGCTATTTCACACATGCACCATTTAGTTGTCCTCTTTGGTGCAGTTTGTTTAGGCAGATGAGACGTGCAGCGATCGCGCTTGGGTGCCGACCAAAACAACCGGTCCCTGACCGTCTGAACAAGTTGCCCTCGGTCTGGTTCCAAGAGAACTTTTTTACATGAGATCATTGTGGTGAGAAAGTGATTCAGCTGAACTCGCATTAACAATGCTGTGTATCTTGGTTATAGATACGAACCATTAAACCAACCTGTGAGTGAGAAGCTGAGAAAAGTTCTGAGAAAATAACAAAAACAGAAAAAGTCTAAATGTAATATAAATTTAAATAAATTATTTATGTATTTAATTAATATGAACAGTACTGTGCAAAAGTCTTAGGCACCATATTATATGCTGTACCAATTCTTTTTTTATATGTGTTTATCATGTCTGCATAATTATGTACAAAATCACATGTACAAAAATCCCAGCAACTGTTTTACTTACAGTACTGTGCAAAAGTCTTGGGCACATACAAAAACATGGCATAAGCAAAAGAAAACATTTCTGCATGAAAGAAACTTCTATTTAGAGCAATAATGAGTAATAAAATAAACAGTCAATATTTGGAGTGAAAACTCATTGCTTAAATTCAGGAGTTTTAGACACAGATTTGTGCAGTTTTATAAGAAAACCCTAACCCTAGCTGTTAGGTTTTACTGAGAATGCTGGAGAATATGAGTTCTTCTGGTAACTTTGTCACACTCACTCCTTTCTATTTTTATGCAAATCCCAGGAGTGTACATTAGGTTTGTTTCCATCTGAAAACTGCTCTGTCTTGAACTATATATTTTTCTTTACAGCCATGCATATATTCTCCTTATTATTTTTAAGTTATATATGGAAATACTGAATGACTATGTACATGATAAACATAACAAAATTGGTACAGGATATGATATGGTGCCTAAGACTTCAGTGCACAGTACTGCATTTCACGCTAGCTTTGTGGTTTTCATGCTTTAGTGGTCTTTAGTGTTTAAACTTGATAAAGCTTTGTTTATCATTTTCTTTATTTCAGATTAAAAAATAAAATATATTTCTATGTACAGGATGTTTTCAGCTGTACATGTATATCCTTAGCCCTCTTTTTTTCTTTTTTTTGGATTTTGTTTAAGTAAGTGCAGTATGAAATCAAACCAAACAAACTCAAAATTATTATCTCAATAATTCTTATATCAAGGAAATGGTTTTATATGTATGAAAGCTTGTTTAAAGCCATTACAGTCATCGAAAGATGTAATTATGATGATATGGCAAGAATAGTTTTGTCTGTATATCTTCTTTGTAATATAAAGTGGTATAATGCAAAGAATGCAGTCACTTCATGTGTCACCATAGTTCAGATCATTCAGCAACACTGTGTTTGTGAGAGTAGCTAATTAGACTATGCTCACATTACCAGCCTGATGTGACTCGATTCGATTATTTCCGATTATTTTATTTTTTTGCAGTGTGTGGATTTTATAGAAGGGCTAGCAATAGCTGCTTAAACAGCCAAAGCAGCTAAAGTCTGGCTTTCTTCTTTTGGATTGTGATGGCACAGTCAAGGCCATATCGATGTAAACATACAGTACATGACATTTTGGAGGACAGACACGTTCACATTAGAGTCGGATAAAAGCTACTTACGAATGTGAACCGTCATAGCACGCAAATCTAATCTGACCAAAAAAAATCGTAATTAAACAATGTGTCTTGTAAACATAGCTTTAGAAAATAATACCAACACTTAAATAAATTGCTAATATTTTTCGTATTCTTCTCACTCTTTTAAAAAAAAAAAAAATTTTACCAATAAGAGAACATCTATAACTTCCGTTCCTTCATCTGTGGTGTCAGCTAACCTCTATTTTTATTTTTATTTTTTTCCCCCTCTCATCCACAGGTATGAGAAGGTGCCGGTGATCCTGGTGGGAAATAAGGTGGATCTGGAGAGTGAGCGGGAGGTGTCAGTGAATGAGGGTCAGGCTTTAGCAGAGGAATGGGGCTGCCCCTTTATCGAGACCTCAGCCAAGAGCAAGACCATGGTGGATGAACTGTTTGCCGAAATCGTCCGACAAATGGACTACGCAGCGCAGCCAGACAAAGACGATCCCTGCTGCTCTTCCTGCAATATACAATAACCCTCCATCATGAGGGCTCGTGCAAACACTCGCACACATGCACACATGCATACACATACACACTGCACAAACATGCAGGCACAGTCATATACATTTACAAAAAAGACTCAAACATTTCAGTAGGTGTTTTTTCTGGTGCATCGGTTTTCTCATAGTGTAATTCATTCTGGCGTATAAATGTCCGAATGAGATGTTTTTTGTCACTTTACCTGACTGACTCACAAAAAAAGTGCACTGGCTTTATGAGTAAGTGCCCAGTTTCTTGATGGAGTAGGGGGCTACGCCACTCCTGGGGTTTGTTAACACTATTTAGCCATTTTTTTTATTCTTAAATTGTTTTCTGTTGACTTGACCCATTTTGATTAATTATATGTTTCTAATCATGTAACTTAGACAAAGCTCTAATAGCCAAGGGGTCGACATCCACAACCTCAACATTGAACTTTAATAAAAAAATGAATAGAGGTAGCGAAAGATAGGATGAAACACCTACTCAAACACTACCAAAAATACATTTTAAACTATACCTTTCCCTCCTTTGGTCTTAGTTATTCTGAAGGATGGCTCTGTGAACAATTGTTTTTTTTTTTTCCTTCAACATCAGTGTGATGATGTGTATCAGTTGTGTGTGTGTGTTCTTTTTCTGGGAGATGATGACGGGACTCTTGCCACAGAAAATCCTTTGAGTTTCTGTGGAGTTTTCATCATCCAGCATTTCAATTTTGCTTCTGAGTTGGGTTAAACATTCTTCACATCGTGCCATCAAACTCCACTCTAGTGCTAGCGTTTCACAAAAAAAGGTGCACAGGGAGAAAACCAATTTCAAACCGTAATGAAAATAATGCGTAGTAGTGGTGGGTGATGGTGATGATGCTGGTGGTCTAAATACAAATGTGGACTTTGCCAGTTCCACTCCGGCTCCTCCTTCCTTTGGCCTGTGTGCATGGCCTGAAGACTGAACCGCTTGAAGCTGATTTAAAGAGTTTGAGCCAAAACGACGATCACTCCGGTCAGACCAGAGCAGCGAGGTGCTGTGTATTCATTGTTGATTTTATATTTTTTTATGTGAACATTTACTCTCTCCTTCCTGAATGAATGGTGACACTCTTTCATTTGGCACCTCAATAAAGTGTGTTCAACACATCATCGTTGTTCACGCTCCTTTAATGAAAGTTTTAAGTGTAGGGAAAGTAAATTTACATGAGATCATGTACATGTACAAGCTGCCTTTCTATTTTTTTCAGTAATGTGTTAATTTATACATGTGGGTGTCTAAAAAAATTTATTATTAGCATGATCAGATGATGTCGGTGTGTATCTATGGCATACTTATATACGCAGGGTGTGCAAGTCAAACCGGGAAGTTTTTATGAATGAGGGCATAAAACCAGCTGACCAAGACTTCAAGCAATCATGAGGCTCTTAGCTTTAGTAAAATATTTGAATGAAGCAAACATTCTGAAGAAGGCAGTAGGTCTGAGAATTACGAACACAGTAGAAAGTTGAGAACTTGTGGCCAAGAATCCCACCAATAATGCCATCAACTTGCGGAAGAGACACACATGTCTGTGAAAACTATACACACAATTACAACACAAGTTGCATGTTACAGGAACTCAGCTGGGAGTTAGTGCCTAATCCGTCATACAGTCCTGACCTCGCTCCAAGCCATTTCCATGTGTTTGGGCCATTAAAGGAGTTCCTAGGGGGCCAGCGTTCCAGACGTGAAGCAGACAGTCTGATCATCACTCCAGCATACAGAGAAAACTTTCTACCTTGATGGTATCCAAGCACTAGTGAAACAGTGGGATAAATGTATTAGTGTAGCAGGGGGTTATATAGTGAAATAAAGGTATTTCTTTACTCCAGTACATGTGTTCTGTTATTATGTACAATGAAAAATACCAGTTTGACTTGAACATTCCTCAGATTTTGGTGGGGACCGAATCCAAATGTCCAGACAAGGAAGAAGTATCTGATAGTTTTGGCATTATTTTGACATGTATCTGGGCTTCATGAAGAAAACTGTTTTTTACAATATCTGTGGCTTTTATTTATTATTATTATTTTAACTTGTAATCTTTGATTTCTGAGATAAAGTTAAAAATTAGATTTTTTTTAGCAGAGCATTAATGAAATTCTTCACAGATATATTAAGACAAACCTGTATTTGTATGTGTGTGAGAGCCAGAGTTATATATCCAATTTTGCAGTCTTTAAATATTTGAGGGTGTATTTATTATATTTTATTCTTTTACACACACATGCACACACAAACAGATTTCCACATTTAGTGGTGGGATTCAGCTTCAGATTCAAATCTCACAGATAAAGTGATTGCAGCACTAACAATTAATGGGAAACCCTGATAAAAACCGAGTATGTGTCAGAGGGTCCAGAAGCGCTCTGGTTGTGAAATATAAGCCCCATTTAGAATGTTTACACTACCAGTAACAGTTCGATTATGTCACAGATGGTGAGAGTAATCGAGGGTGAAAGAGACATGTCAATGTCCTTTTCCGAGACAGTAGTGTTAGTAGATTTGAATGTGTGCAGTCAGGATAGTCTTTTATATTAGATGTCTTTTGTATTGGGACAAAAGCAGGTACAATGCAGAAGCTGTGTGTGTAAGCCGCTGATGACGTTCTAGAACATTTCTTTGACCTCGCTACTTCCCTTTGAAGTTAGTTTTGACATCATTACTATTTTATATCTCTGCTAGCTGTTTGATTGTCTGTCTAGAATGGCATTGCATTAACAAGTGGCTAAAGGTTTGTATTAATATTAAATTACCGTTGTAATCAGAGGAATTAAATACATTTTGTTATTAGTGCAAACAGGGTCAAGTTCACCTCAAGGTCATATATATCCAAAATATTTTTTTTAGTTGCCTCCTTCTTGTCTGAAGTATTTATAATAGTATTTCAGGCAAACTAATTAGTAACAAGAAGGACATGTTGGCGGTAGAACTTGATGACCCATTTGCTGTCCTGTTCAATTTGCTGTGGATTTTTTTTGGCTAAATTATAAATTTAAATTGTTGAGATCAAATTTATAGGTGGATTTTGGGAAAAATACAAACCTTGAGAAATAAATCTGTGCCTGAAATCCATCCTTTCAGTCTTAAAAAAAAAGATGCACCATAAATATCTGTTGGTGAGCTGTGTCCTCTCAGTGGTGAAACAGTAGAGCAGCGAGTACAATACTGGCCTGCGTCAAGCCCGTGCTCAGGTTACTAGCTGTGTGGAGTTTAGCCACGTCACCGTGTCTGAGTGGGTTTTCTTGGGTTTCTCCAGTATGCTCCCAAAGCAGTGCCAGTTCTCAGCAGGTGTAAATGGATTTATCATTGTATCCCATCACTCTTACTGAAGATGAACAAGTGAATGAGGTCTTTTTTGTCTTAGTCTTAGTCCAAGTCCATGTGTATATCCTTGCTGACAACTGTGATATGAAAATATCCCATAATTACTGAATTAGTTATCCACAGTAGCATCGTGGTCAGTACAGGCTTTTGGCTGCAGTGTTTTTCTGAGTGCTTGAATATATCAACTATACTGACAGGATGGGAAACATCGCCTGCTGGTCAAGAGTCAGTGAAGATGTCACTTCAGATTCCAGATGACCTACAGACTTTGCAAGTGAATGCCTTCTACAGTGATAATGAATACCCATAAATAATAATGTTAAATTTGAAGCAATAGTGCGTTGGAAAAAAGGGGTAAAAACATGAATTTTGTAGGTGGCTTATTGGTCAGATTTGGACCACAAGCTGTAACGTCTGATGCAAGTTGTTAAGTTTATTATTACAGACATTTTTATTTTCATTATTAATAACTATGCCCAAAGCAAGATCCATGAGGACATTTTACCAAGAGTGGGGTGGAAAAAAAACTTGACTGGACTGCACAGAGACCTGACCACAGAGTTCCATAGACCTCCAGAAGCCCACCATCAGTGTCTGATCACACTAATGCTCTTGTGGAAAAATGAGCATAAGTCTCCACAGCCACTTTCCAAAGTCCAATGGAAAAGCCTTCCCTGAATAAGGAAGCAAGGGCAAGCAGGCCTAATGGGATAGTTAACAATCATATGTGGGCTGTTAGGTGTCCACAAATCTGTGGCCATTATTCACTCTGGGAGACATCATAAATCTCAGCATTAGTTTCATTCTCTCTACATTAAACCTAAAAAACAAACACTTTTTCGTTGATTATCATGCCAAGCTGTAGTGTTGCTTTTGCCTTTTTTTTTTTTTTTTTCTAAGCTAGCACCCTTTAAAACATCAGAGCTTTCAGCCACGGTGGCTTTTTTCTGATTCGAACCTGATTATGTCCAGGATCTAAACACAACGGTGGTTTTCCATTGGTTCAAACCCATTCATTTAACACAAACATGGTGGGTGCTGTGGTGTGTTTTCAGTCAATGTCTGTACAAGCGTTGAACAGTTCAAACCAGGGTTCAGCCAATTGTCGCAATATTTATGTGAGCTTAAAATACCAGGTCAGGACACAAAATTGTTATAGGTCTGCATAAACATGTCGGCCTAGACCAAAAATATCTGAAAATGAAAGGTCAGATCTTTGACACATGCTTCTTTTTCCATCATTTTTTTATTTTTACTCCAAACTGTAAAAACATGTTTGAATTTACTGTTTCAGAGAAATGTAGAGAGCAGGCAAATGTTTTCCTGATGTTTAAGAATTTTGCATCTTTAAAGTATTCCTCTTTGCCAAAGTAAGCTGTCTTTAGTTTATTGGCATTATGCCTGATTTGTTCAAGGGAACGTCTGCTTTGTTTCATATGTTAAGAGTCATCATGTCACATTGGTGCAGTGACCGGTAAACATGTACAGATGTGGTTACACCGGGGGGTTGACGCAGGTATTTTGAATTTGTGTGTGTGTGTGTGTGTGTGTGTAAAGATGCATAACCTGATCCTGGAAAAGCACTTTAGGCCTTCGAAGAGAAGGAAGGAAGTTTAGCTCAAACTGTGTTTGTTTTTTTTCATCTTTGAGCAAATCCTCTCTTTTTCTATTTTAATAAATCCTCAGCCGGGTATTAACCTGTGTGAATTCTGAGAGTGGTGTTGACCCGCATACAGTATTCATTAAAGGGTAGAATGGTGCATGGCACCGCTTCATTCTAGTTCCATTCTCAGTTTGATTCTGAGCTTACTTTTATATGTTCTTCCAGTGTCCATGTTGGTTTCCTTCAGGTTCTCTGGTTTCCTCCAGCTGTCCTACATGTAGATGAATCTGGCTCTGCTAAAAGCGTGAATTTATCCAAACATCCAGTAATGCCCTAAAATTTGATGTCACCCTTTTTAGGATGTATTCCTTCACCATTCTCAGTGTTCCTAGTCTCAACCCCGACCAGGATAAAGCTCTTATTGAATCTGAACAAAAGGTTTTTTTTTTTTTTTACATGGTATGTCGCTCTGCAGTATTTCTAATGTAAGGTTGAGTCGAGGCTGTCAGTCTCTGGTCGGTCTCTCCCTCCCGACCTTCTGCATCAAGAGTGCTGCTTTCAACGAAGCCTTACGTAAGGTAACGATAGCAGCAGCCGGATGTTCTCTGATGCGTGGGAAGACGGGAGATGCTGGGTGAGATCTCGGGAGAACTCGCAGTCTGGACTCTGCGTCCATGTTTTCGATGAAATAAACTGAGTCATGCTTTACCTGTGTGTCCACGTAGGTGTGTGTTCGAATCTGAGCGCTGTTCTCATGGGTTTGGGTTGAATTATCCATCCTTGGTGTCTTTGTAGATTTGTTTGGATAAGTGTGTGTGTGTGTGTGTGTGTGTGTGTGTGCATAGAAGAGTACCAGTATAAAATCTTAATGTTGAGGCATTATCATTAAATAGTAATGCTCCCCGGTTGTTTGTGTATTCACAGGACAAGGTTGATATGTGTGTTGTTCCATACAGTTTATTCCCACTAGATTTCTGCTCAGCGGCACACAGAGCTACGGCATCGACACTGCGGAGAGAGAGATGAAGGGAGGAGGTAGACAGCTTCACAGAATGAAAGGGCTAGAGAACAAGAGATAAAGAGAGGTGTGAAAACATGCAAGTGGCAGAAAGATGAAGGGGAGACATTTAAGGCAGAAGAGATGTTTAGGAAAGACAAACAGCCTTCATTTTCACCAGCAAAAATTGGCAGGAGTGTGTCAGAGACAGCAGCCATGAGATTGTGTGAAAACACAATGTTGCTCTGAGGGTGTGCTGGGACTGTTCACAGAGCTGCACAGGACGTTCATGCTCTCAGTGGGAATCTTTCTTCATACGGCTTAATGTGCAGCGTTGAATAACGCCGCTGAAGAAAGTGCTACGGCTTTATTCAATTTGCAGACCGCAGCACACAAAGTCAAGAATGATATTATGCGCACACAGCTTTCCATATGGGCCCAACCCATCATTCCCGACTGTTATTAGAGCATGGCGCTGAGCTTGGGGAATTTGTTGGCCATGTGTAGTACTTGCTAGTGACTTACAGGTGTCACGGTCTCCTGGTGTGGTCGTGGTCGCTACACCTCACACTACTGGCAGGACAGATTTGGCACAGTAATGGAAATATAGAAGACAAAGTCAAGAATGAGATTAGGCTTGCACATTTCATCTACCCTTTTATCTCTTTGATTTCTTTATTCATTTGTTTTTATGATGATTATTATAATTCAAACAAAGAATTAACATTACAAACCGAGGTAAGGAAGGAAGAAAGACAGAAAGAAATAGACAATGACAAATTGATTCCAATAACTCCTATGCGTGTGTGTGTGTGTGTGTGTGTCAGTGTATCTGGATATATGGGTGGAATTATGTAAATACATGACAACCACTAGAAATGGGTAACTGATGTAGTAATAATAATAATAATAAAAAACTGCCAGATGGCTTAGCGGTTAGCACTGTCGTCTTATTCCTCCAGGATCTGGGTTTGATTCCCACCTCCGTTCTGTGTGTGTGGAGTTTGCATGTTCTCCCCATGCTTGGTGGGTTTCCTCCATTCTAGTTCCATTACCAGTTTGATTCTGAGCTTACTTTTACATGTTCCTCCAGTGTCCATGTAGGTTTCCTTCAGGTTTTCTGCTTTCGTCCCACAGTTTGGTGAGTTTCCTCTGGGTACACCGGTTTCCTCCCACAGTCCAAAGACATGCAGATTAGGCTAATTGGCAGTCCCAAATTGCCCAAACTGTGTGAATGAGTGTGTGTATGTGTGCCCTGTGATGGATCGGCACCCTTTCCAGGGTGTACCCTGCCTCATCCTGCCCTAAGTTTCTTGGGATAGGCTCCAGGGCTCCTGTGACCCTTTATATAGACGATGGCTAATAATAATAATAAAAAAGATTCATTAGACGATGAGAAGATGCAGAAACGAGAAGATAATAATAGAGCACTGACAGCAGAACGGTATCAGAACACCCAGTGCACCATCACAAAGAGCGCAAGGCCACCGACCCATCCTACTGTACATCCTCCCCATATCCCAATCTGATCAAGCACCCCACCCCACAACCCACAGCACTGTTGTAATGTTGCAATGCCGTCTGTGTGTATATTTCTTTAGTTACTTGTATTTATGAGAATGTATGGACACGTCCCCTACACACTAAGCAGATTAATACAGTAAAATATTATTGACTATTTAAATTGAAAATGCATTTACTTTAGTTACAATTTGAACTAATGCACCATTTTGCATGTTAGTCTGCAGAACATTTATAGAAAGAATTATATTTACCGTAAAATTATATTAATCGCATTAACCTAGTCTAAAAAACCTTGGAAGTACAGTATGTCCAAAGTTCCCAATACAAACCACCACGGACCTTCAAGCTTAAGTTTCTGTAGAAATATATAAATGCATATTGTTAAAGTGAAGCAGAGCACACTGCAGTTCAGCTTTTTTCTTGTGCACCTACAGTAGATCTCCTTGTAGTTTGAACCCATAACCTCCCTTTAAAGCAGCTCATATTTTGACCACATTAAAGTTTTTCTTTGTATAATACAGTAAGTGAAAAAGTGGTTTTGTGCTGAGGACTTAATAGGACTTAATAGGATCGATCCACAATTGGATCAATGCACAACTGCCCCATCTACTCTGATGCTGCTAATGATATGAGTGTGTGTGTGTGTGTGTGTGTGTGTGTGTGTGTGAGAGAGAGAGAGAGAGTTGGATGATTCTTTTCAGCATTAGTGCAGCTAGTGATATCCTCCTGCAGTTAAGAATGATGTTTTTGCTCCTCTTATTCTCTGCTGTCAGCTTGTTTTTTGTTTTTAAGAGAGAGGGAGAGAGAGAGAACAGGACACTCGTCAATAGAGTGAAAGTGCTGATGGGAAATCGCAGCATTACCAGTGCCACTATAACTCTATATCTAAAAACAGACTGACTGTTACCATCCATGCTAAGCTTTCTCCTATCCTGGCTCATCATCTCAGTTCTCACAGTGGCATAGATGTGCAACATGAGTCATGTCTGGTGTGTGTCGAAGACCGGCTTCTGCTTGAGTGTATTCTCTGTTCGGAAAAACACTGGATAGAAAATGGCATCCCTGCAATGATTTTCAAAAAAAAAATACCAGCATCAAATTGTCAGATTGTTTTGGGGTCATGCATGTAGTGCTGGACTGAAACTGATGCATAATGCATACCGTTCTTTAAGGAGAATCATCCATAACACTAAAAAGAGTATGTGACCTTGAAAAGAAATAAGACACAGCCTGTAATTTATAAGACATACTAAGCTTGTTTGAGTGCATGTGAGCTGTTATGTGCCTACAGTATCTCATAACCTTTACTTCATGTTCATAGCCCCTAAGCGTGCGTGTGTGTGTGTGTGTGTGTGTGTGTACACACTCATCACAGAAGCTTTTCCTCTTAGGGAAACGAGAAAGCAGGTGGGCGGCTGGAATGAAGAAATGAAGAGAAGAACAGTGCTGCATCTTTTATCCCTCATCCCTCTGCCCAACATAGGCATGAGTGGGTGGTGTGGAGGCACCGCAGCCAGTTTACACCCCCTTTCTCTCACTTACACATACACACACACACACACATTACAAAAATCTGATTGTGTTCTGATTATACAGTCTACCAATTTCTACACTCCTACATTAAGTACATTAGGTTTATACAAATGCAAAAATCTCAATTTAACACAAAAGAAATGTCTAATAAAGATCACTTACTCCAGTCCTTTTGTAAAGAACTGTGTTGTCACTGAAATGTACCCATTCACCCCTTCTACTAAGAGAAAGTGGCCATTAGAGGTGCAACCTTTGCTGACACAGGTGCTAAATTGTGCACTTAGTTGTGTAATCTCCGTAGAAAGAGAGAGAAAAAAAAAGCAACAGCAGTCGTAAGGCACATCCCGGAGAGCTGAGTGAATTTCAAAATGGCCCCATGACAGGATGCCACCTTTCCAACAACTCAGTAAATCAAATGTCCACAGTGCTCCAGCTGCCCTGGTCAACTGTAAGTGATGTTATTGTATAGTGGAAATATCTAGGGAGCGACAACAGCTGGCCACACAAACCCGCAGGATGGGACCAGAGACTGCTGGAAAGCTTAGTGTGTAAAAATTCTTTTGGCTTTACTTCAACTTCCGGGGGCAGCGCTAAACAACATGGGTTTTCATGGTTGTACAGCCACAGGCAAGCCCAAGGTCACATGTGCAGTCTCATGCACTGGCCATTAGACTACTGAGAAGTGGAAATGTGTTGAACATTTCTGAGGATTTGGATCGCTAGTGAGCAAGTCAGGGAAAAACTCCTTAAGAGTTAAGGAAGAAACCTTGAGAGGAACCAGACTAAAAAGCAACACCAGACAGTGAGAATATGCATCATGAATCATTCTACAAAAAATTTAATTGGTCACCAAAACAAACAAAAGATCACCCTTATTCCTGTAAAAGCAATGTCATCATCTCTACTCCTTATCGATGGTGCCTATCTTGTACATGGTAGAGGGTGGGCTGTAGCCTATCCCAGGAGACTCCAGGCACAAGAGGGGGTACATCCTGGACAGGGTCCCAGTCCATCACAGAGCACTCATGCACCTACACACTCATTCACACACTATGGGCGATTTGAGAACATCAATTAGCCCAATCTGCATGTCTTTGGACTGTGTGAGGAAACCGGACTACCCAGTGGAAACCCACCAAGCATGGGGAGAACATGCAAACTCCACGCACACCGATTGGGGATGGGATTTGAATCCCCTACCATGGAGTTGCAAGGTGACAGTGCTAACATCCAAGCCACCATTTTGTCTGTAATTAAGTCTTTTGAAGTGATTCCTGTAATTAAGTCTTTTGAAGTAAGTGATTCAAGATGTTATTTTCTATTGATGTATTCATCCTGTTTTGTCCATGAATTTAAAAAGAAGAAACATCCAGTCTTGAGCTTGAGATCACTCAAATCCATTGTCCTGTTAAACCAGTTGTTGCTCAGAGAATACCCTATATACCTTTTTTTTTTTTTTTTTACCCCGATTTCATTTCAATTTGTGAAAATGGAGGTGACGAGAGTGAGCATTCAATCATCACTCTTTCACACTCCAATGAACTGAGCTCAGGTGCAAGCCTACACACTGTCACTCAAATCAAAATGGTTTCCTGGTGGAAAAAGTCCATGATGCCAGTTTCCATTACCAAGATGCCAATTGAGTTGTTTCCAGATGTCATTGTAAAACCTCTAGAAACAAGAGTCAATAACAGCCACCGGCTGATTTGTTCCCTTAGATCTCCCAGAGTCCTTTAGGGATGTGTAAAGATCTGAAGCACTTCTATTTCCTGAACCCGTGTCACTTGAATTTAATTCTTATAATATATCGTATTACTGACTGTCTTGTGGAGTGGAGCTTCTGATATGACATTGTGTGTTTGTTTCGTTCTCTGTGTCTGGAAATTCGTTCTTCACATAAATGTTTGGCATCCTCTGCTGTGGGGTGGTAGGAAGCGCAGCTGCTGTTTCACTATAGCTCTCACTAGAGGACATCTAAGGTTTTAAAGAAACTTTATTGCGATCCTCTATTAATATTGCAGCAATAGTTGCTCTTGAAAGTCAGCAGCATATGAAATTACATTTTAATGTGTTTTTCCAGGTGCTGTTATTTCAACTGCAGGTACTCCTTATTTCATTTAAACTCCATATAACCCATGCAGGACAATAAAGCAGTACTATAAGATGCTTTTTTCTGGGATTCTGTAACAGTACAATTCCTGCACATACCCTTTATGTTGCCCTGTATGAAAAGGTGCAAAGCTAAGTTGGTCTACTTTAACTGAATACATTTTGTTCATTAAAATATATAAATATATTTAGAATAGCAGTTTGATCAAGTCAAAAGTGATTACACAAGTCAATCTGGGATGCACAGCATAACAAGCCAGAAGAAGACAAGTTCCTTCAGGTTCCTCTCAAGGTTTCTTCTTTATATCATGTATATACAATCAAGACATGAGACATATTAGGCATTATATACTGTACAGTACTGGTCACAATTATTGGCACCCTTGGTTAAGATGTGTTCTTAGCCTTCTAATAAATTTATTTTGTATTGCAGAAGCTTATCCTCACTAAATATTGTAGAAAAACCTAACCTTTAACTCAAGTGAATAAAAAAAAATACATGATCAAAAAAAATTCTTTTTTTTTTTTATAAAATCACCCGGACACAATTATTGGCATCCCTAACAATTTCGATAAAATAAATGTAATTGGAGCAATTTTGTCACTTTTACTGTAGTTGAATGGAGGATCTAAAAACTTTTAATTAATAATTCATGACTTCTTGTTTGCCTGTGGTATAAATATGATGTGACACATAGGGCTATTTCTCTTATCCACTCTTAAACATGAAAAAGACAAGAGAATACCTCAAGTAGGGCAGATGTGTGTCGACCTTCATAAGTCATACAATTGCTACAAGAAAATAGCCACTCCTCTAAACGTGCCCATATCTACAGTCAGAAGAATCATTAAGAAGTTTAAAACAACTGGAACAGTGACAAATAAGGCTGAACAAGGACCCAAGTTTATCTTGCCAACCCGCACAGTGAGAAGCTCCAAAGCTCACTGTTTGAGAACTGCATCAAAAAGAGGCATGTTGGGGTCAAAAAGTCTCCATAACAACCATTATCTACATGCCAACAAGCTGTGTGGGAGGCATGCAAGGAAAAAGCCTTTTCTCACCTACAATCACAAACATAAACGTCTGGAGTTTACTGGGACGTGAACTGGGACCACGAGCTGTGGTCAGATGAGACTAAGATAGAGCTCTTTGGCAACAAACACTGTCTGGGCGTAAAACAAAAGATGAGTATGCGGAAAAGCACCTCATGCCCACTTTGAAGTATGGTGGAGGGTCTGTGATGCCGTTGGCATGTTTTTCTTCCAAAGGCACTGGGAACATTGTTAGGGTGCATGGCATCATGAACTCTCTGAAATACCAGAACATTTTAAATCAAACCCTGATGGCCTCTGTCAGAAAGCTGAATATGGGTCGTCATTGGGTCATTCAGAAGGATATAGACCCAAAACGTGTGGCGAAATCTACACAAAAACGGTTCAGCAGATACAAACTCAAACTCCTTTCATGGCTATCTCAGTCCCCAGACCTCAACCCAATTGAAAACCTGTGGGGTGTAATTTTTCTTTTATTAAACCTTAACAACACATCTTTACCAAGGGTGACTCAAATTACCCTGTATATACAGTACAATGCTAATAATGATCAGCATTGTATATACAGTACATATGTATATATACTCTACCAATCAAAAGTTTGGACACAACTTCTAACTTGTTGCTTGTTCCTGATTCCTAATTATTTCCACAGTGTAAAACAATGCTGAAGGAATCCACAATATGCAATAGAGCAATATGCAAAAGATGTGTCTGCTACTTATTCTCTATAATCTGAAGTAACACTAAAATTAACTACGTTTTGGTCTTGCTTTCTTGGAATGGTCTTCATGAGAGCCAGGTTCATCATGGTAATTGATGCATTTGACAATACTGTTCTTGCAAAAACTATTTGAGAACAGCTGACCTTTGTGTCTTAAAATAACAACTGACTTGTTTTTATTGATACTTAATTATTAAATGCGATTTCATAGTTTGGAAAAATTCAGTATAGTTCTAGAATGTAGAAAATAAATCTAAACTTGTATCCAACTTTCGACTGGTACTAAATATGACATATAAAGTACAATAATGAAAAATTTTACATGTGGAGGAATCTCAACATTCATTCATCTTCTATACCGTTTGCGGGGGCCTGGCGCCTATCCCAAGAGACCCAGGGTGCGAGACGGGGTACAATCTGGACCAACTTATCGCAGGACACCCACATGCAAACACACACATGCACACACCCACATGCACACACCCACACTAAAGACAATTTGGGAACACCAATTACAGTAGCCTAATCATGTCTTTGGACTGTGGAAGATAGCTCGACAACTTGAACCTCAACATGTACAATTTTATACAAACACCTGATTCTGATATGAAAGGGTGCATTTCTGCATGTGTGAAAAAAGAATTTGCCATAATTTATACACATTGCAAGTATATAGCCCTTAGGTCAGCCTGTATAAAAAAGTGGAAGACTAAGTAGAGCACAGTATATCTATTTTAACTGAATACATTTTATTCAAATCGTAAGTGATAAACCAACCTGGAATGCACACAGTATAATAAGACAAATAAGAATGTGAGAAATTCCTGTCAACTGGAAGAAAACGAGTTCCTTCAGGTATACACAATCAGTCAGAACTTTTAACCATGGACAGGTAAAGTCAATAATAATGATTATGTCATGACATTGGAACCTGTCAAGATGTGAGATATATTACGCAGCAAGTGAACATTCAGTTCTTAAAGTTGAAGTGTTGGGAGGAAAAAAAAAAAAAGAAAGGCCCAGGTTCGAATCCCAGCCCATGACCAAACCCCTGCCACTGGATAAAGTGCCGATCCCAATCCCGAATAAAATGGGATGGTTGTGTCAGAAAGGCCAAAAAAGGATAAAAACTGTGCCAAGTTGTTATGTGGATCGGATGGTCCGCTGTGGTGACCCCTCGACAGGAGCAACCAAAAGATTAACAACATAATGGAAAGGGAAGAGAATTACAAGGCATCACATGACCCCTGAAAGGGAACAGCTGAAAAACAAAGGAGACATCTTGCCCTCCTGAATGATGCTAATTAAATCATTAATCTTCTACCACTGCATACTATAAATATCAAACAGGTTTAAGTGTGTTGAAAGAATGGTCAATGTCAGCATAGTGTGAATGAGAGTCCTGGAATAACCAAACCAGAGTTGTTGGGAAAAAGTCTACAATGTTCAAGTGAGATTATTCATAGGAGCAAGGGTGAAATATGAGCATAAACTGTTTTTGGGAAGTGTAAATATTTTGGGTATCCACATGGGAACTGTCCATAGCTGCAGAAAGTGTGTCATGAAGATCTCTCTCTATCTCTCTCTCTCTCTCACACACACACACACACACACATGCACACGCTTAGGTTTCAATTCCTCATAGAAATATAGAACTAATGAAATATAGAAATACAGACAAATATAGAAATGATGAAATCTGCCTAGTTCTAAGGAATCCTTAAGATCTTGTGATATTTCTATAACAGCACATGATGGGTTTAGGTGTGTCCTTGCCAAACATTCGTTTACCCTTTACACCACTTATCCTGTACAGGGTTGCGGGTGCCTTGAGCCTACCCTAGGAGACTTCGAGCACAAGGCAGGGTACACCATGGATAGGGTTCCAAGCCATCAGAGGGGAACACACTACAGGCAATTTGGGAACACCATTTCACCAGGAGAAAAGCAGTACAACACTGCACTGTAGTTTAAGTTCACTAATTCACTGA
Organism: Clarias gariepinus; assembly: GCF_024256425.1. Classification (NCBI taxonomy): domain Eukaryota; kingdom Metazoa; phylum Chordata; class Actinopteri; order Siluriformes; family Clariidae; genus Clarias; species Clarias gariepinus. Next base: position 25,595,830 of record NC_071104.1, on the reverse strand, counting down.
AGAGGGTCAGAGCCTATACCTGAAGACTTAGGGCACGAGGTGGGGTACACCCTGCACGGGGTGCCAATCCATTACAGGTCACACAGTTAAAGTTCAAAACATCATGAACAGAGCCGTGTTCGCTGAAGCACATGACACATACTGTACTCTTCAGCAGAGAGCAGAGACGTGTGTTCTCGCCGTGGCCGCTAGGTGGCGGTATGAAGGCCTGATAGCTCCATGTCGGGAGCTGTAATTCCAGCCGCCGCCGGCGTTAGCTCCTTATTGTTGAGAGCGGAGGCGCTCCTGCTTCTTCTTGTTGCTGCTGCCTCCGCGGGGAGCCGGCCGACATGGCGACCGCCACGACGCTCCTCTCTGCAACCGACCGCGTCTGAACCGGGCTCTGTTTGTGGTGTGGGCCGGGCAGCGTTTAACCTCAGACCCGGAGGCTTTTATTTCTAATCAGAAGAGACATAAACCCCAGTCCGGTTCGAGCTGTATCAGTGTGTGGAGATAAGCCTACGTGGACGCTGTGCTTTTGTATCCAGGGTAAGTTACAGTGTATCTCTTCTTCTCCTCGTGTGTGTGAGCGCGCGCGTGTGTGGAACCTGTTAATTAAGGGTAATTAAGGTGTGGGCTTTTAGTTCGCGTGGAAATGGCTGTATTTTAGTGTGTAAGTCAGTGATATTCAGGGTTATATCCTTATTTTCCCTTCTGACTGAGGTAGGAGCAGCCACGTCTCCATTGAGCTCGGTGTGTGTGTGTGTGTGTGTGGAGAAAAACGCAGCTCTGGTCACCTTTTCGACGCTAAAACGCCATTTCCTGTTTGTATTTATTTAATCTGGGAGCTGCTGTACGATACACTGGTGCTCAAATAGACCCGGAACTGTGTTACTACAAAGGCTGAACGCACAGGTAGGACAGGACAGGACAGGACAGGACGGGCAGACTGAGATCTCCTGCTGCTCTCGGCTTATAGTCAATCCCACATGCTTCCCAGTAGCTCCAGATACTCGTCCTTGGTCTCTCAGTGCTGTTAATCTGATCTTTGCTCCTTCGGACTTGTCAGCTGTCATCCTAGCCGTCTCACTTCAACATGTTAATTGCTCATTCTGAGTCTATTACATGTTACTGACACTAACCAGTGGTAATGCTATCCTCATATGGGCATGTCTGTCTCATAGAGCTGATGTGAGTGCAGATTTCTGTCACGCTTCATAATGAATTGGTGATCAGTGAAACTGTGATTATTTTTGACACATTAAGGGCAGATCTAAAAGCCTAGCTGTGCCACACCCCAAAACCTGGGTATAGACTGGGTGATGGGGTTCTGGTGATCACAACCAGAAGGAGAGGGTTTAACTCAACCTGTCTGTGTATAGCATGAACAGAGGATCTACTGTTTGACTGCAATTTCCAATACACACACACACACACGGATGTTTTTTCTTACTGTCTTTTTATTAACATGATTATCAATTCAATACAACTTGTTAAAAACGTTGAACTTTTACCTTTGCTAAGATTAAAATGAAACCTTTGGGCTCTTGAAATCTATTAAGTTATTTTTATGAATGTAGTTTTTTTTGGGGGGGGGGAGGGGACCCCAAACCAACAGTTTTCCTTATGTCCCAACAGAGTCAGAATTATCAGATATTCATATCCTGGTGAGCACACACAAATGTATACAAACACACACACTCACTGTCTCATGTGGAATTTTCTCTGTAAACAACTTCAAAGCCATCTGGGACAGCGGTGGGGTCACAGCTTTTCCGGCCGTTAGAAACCACTCATGCTTTAATCGCTGGTTTTGTACGAATAGATGTTTCCACTTGCAAATCTGTAGCAGTGATGGGAAACTACTCTTCTAACGTATTCAAATCTGCACACAAAGAGAACGGTTGCATTTTACTGTACGAATCTGTGAGTAGAAAGAACGTTAACACAAGCAGCCAGAACTCATGAACTCTCCAGTTTTCACACTCTTGAAGAATGTAGGAAGTTAAAAGTTGTTAGATTCAGGTAAGCAACCAATCCTTAACTAAATACAATAAATCTCATAATGACTGTCAGGATCAGGGACAGTGCTGGCCTGGAACATTTTATTTGAAGGAAACAATTTTCCAGTTCGAGCCACTGATATTTTATTATGTACTGAATGTCTGTGACTGACAAACAACAGATCATGCATGTGAATAAAGTATACAAGTTGTTTAACTGCACGCCAGCGTTACATAACTTGGCAACAGAGAGTCGTTTTAGTTGCCATGAGGATGTCAGTATTTGATTAGTAATGAAGAATGATATGCAGAACTGATGTCTGTATTGTATTCAAAACAGGGAGGAAAAATGGGGTTGATGCATTACTGCTAACCACTGCAGGATATATTTTGTCCAAAACTATAACAGAGCAGGAAAAACTTATTACTTGAAATTAAAATTTGTTACTGTTATTTTGGATTCATTTTAATGTCTGTTTAGTGTCCTGGGTCGTCATCTTGTGTGGAAGATGTATATTTTCAGAGTGGATGTGAACATCAGCTTTATTACTTCTATTAATATTTAGAGAAAAATGCTTGCTGTGTGTGGATATTTTTGAATACTCGTGTCTGCCGGTTTGAGTGAAACTGGCCAGGTGGAGGTGATCATTAATTCTTGTTCTAATATGTTTTGGTTGTTCATTTACTATTCAGCATGGAGAGACTGAATATTTTTAATGGAACACTGAATATTCATGAGGCTTAATGAGGCTTAACCAAAGAAATCCTGGGAATGTGTAATGCACTGGGCTTTTAATTGAATCCTTCGCTTACAGGCAAATAAAAAAACATTTTTGACTTACGAGATGGCTTGATAATTTACAAATCTTAATAAAATCCATTTTTGCACTTGCAGATCAGGAATGCAAAAGTCTGGAAGTTTACGGTTGTTGCTACACATGCTATCGTCCTCGCGCTCTCAGTTCAATCAGTGATGGCTCATAAGCCTCAACAGATGAGGAACAAAAAAAAAAGTCATCACAAATGCTGATGTCCTGATTCAGCGTAATGACATAATTAAATATCGTCCACCAGTAGTGCACGTGGCCAGGATCCCATGGCAGATGTTAAATAAATGGGGCTTTGCATTTGCAAATAGAGAAAAACATTGTGAAGGTAACATAGATTAAAATGTAGAATCATGTGACCGACAAAAAAGAGGCATAATTTCAGAAAGGTCACATTTTTTGCAGGGAAGTGAGGAGATTTGAAATGACTGGAATTGGGTTAAGAACCCTTCAACACAATATGAAGGAGAGTGCTGAACCATCAACTTTGTTGAAGGAATGTGGCTAGAAAAAAAAATTGTGAGAGATCACTTGATGAAATTGAGAAATGCTTGGTGTAGTGGTATGTAAGGAAAAAAGAGACGGTAGAAATCATGGCTAGGTTTAATAGTGAAAGTAAGAGCATGTACACACGTACACAATGCAATGAGAACTCTCAGAATTGGGACAAAACATCTGTGTGGCCACAAGAAAACCACTTGTTAGTGATACTATTCAGAAAAAAAGCTTCAATTTGTTAGGGAGCATAGAGATTAAATTTTGAAGCAATGCGAAAAGATCATGTGGTCTGATGAGTTTAGATTGACCTTATTCCAGAGTGAGGGCTGTGTTGGGGTAGATAGGGAAGTGCATAAAGTAATGCACCATTATGCATAGTGGCCACTGTACAAGCATCTAGAGGCAGTGTTATGATATGGGTTTGTTTCAGTTGGTCAGGTCTAGACTTGGCAATTTTTATGTAGTAATAAAAGTAAGATGAAGTTAACTATTTTTTTTGTTGTTGTTGTTTTTTTTTCTCTAATGGCACAGCCATATCCCAGGACTCTGAAAGGAAACTGAAAGAAAGTGTTTCTGGGAGCATAAGGAATCATTTTCGTATTTAATCATTTTGATGCATAATAAAAGGTTGTCATATAAAATTTGTATGCGATGCCTTTTTTTTTTTGGGCAAGCGGTGAATATATTTTTTATAGTTCAAAATACAGTTGGTTTAAAGAAAAAATAGACCCCAGATCAGTCATTTCTTTCTCTCACACACACTCTCTCTCTCTCTCTCTCTCTCTCTCTCTCTCTCTCTCTCTCTCTCTCTCTCTCTCTCTCTCTGTCTGTGCTGTCTACCCCCAGTCTCTTATACCCCCAGCCAGTGGCAGCCTTGTGGTGACATCGCAGGTCAGGAATGTGTGATAAACAGAGTGGAACAGACCTCAGAATCAGAGAGAAAGAGAAGAGGCTTGGAGAGGACAGCTCTTTCATTCAGTGCAGTTGCTTAGAGAGAAAGCCTAGGAGTAAAAATTAACCCCAAACCCTTTTCTTACGTCATGTGTGTTCACATACACGTATACATGTACTCACATACACAAAGACTCACCTTTCTGGAAGCCCAGGCTTGAGGTCATATTATGAAGGGTATTGAATTTCAGCAGAATGGAACATGGGTGAGGTTTTTCTCTTAAAGCACTCGTTTTAAAACACCGCACTAAAGTAGGTGAGACCTATAGGGAGATCAGTGTTTGAAGGCCAGGCTAGTGTCAGTGATCATTTGTGTATCCTGTACACAACTGTTTGTGGGGAGTAATTTGAGAACGCACATAAGATGGTGTCTTATTTAATAGCTGTCTCTTCAGGGATACGATATTTGGAAAGGGAGCACTTTATTTTCCATTATCTTTAAGCTCCCCTGGGTCCTAGTGTTCATAGCGTTGGTGTGATCTAATCTGATTATGTGTTTGAATTGTGCTGTTTGGAGCACTGCAGAATTGAGATGATCAAATTGATACTTTATTTCTTACCCATGTGAAAAGGTAATTTTATAATGATGCATAGCGAGTGCACATCAAGGCAAAACCAACCTTCTGTTAATGTAGGTGTTATTGTAATTGTACATGTACATTTTGGCAATTATTGCCGCATATGTAATTTTAGTCCAAATGTTTTTTATTAATTTTTATTTTCTATTATAGCTTCCACGTCTACTATGGGAAGTCTACACAAACTGCTACAACATGTGACATGAGTCAATGGACAATTATTGCACCCATAAACATCACCCTGTAATGCTGAGGACAATGGAGCCAAATCATGCCCTCCTCATAACTGCTAGTTTGTCCTGTACAACAGATCACATCTCTTTCACGTAATATATCTATGACGGGGTTAAAAAAAAAGCAAGCAAAATGTATTGATCGTTTGTCAGATGATTTTATTAGCATCTTACATATAGTATTAGATGTTTGCAGCAGACATTTCTGCGGCTATTGAAAGATCTCATCTGCATATTGTGGCCTTTAGCCATACACCAAATGTCTGACAAATTATATATTGTGCAGCTCTAAGGCATGGGGCAAACTAGGAATGCTTTATTGTGTAAAGTGGGTTTACAGCCGAATTCATTTCCTGTCTTTCACTAACCACATTTAGATTTCAGTTTGGATCTGATTCATTGCCCAGCTCTACAATCTCACCTTTGGGTCCATCGCTACATGTGGAGCATCTATTCATGTCACATTCACACGTTCTGATTTAATCACAGAGCAGGAGGGTTATGGTTTGTTCTCTCTCTCTCTCTCGTGTGTAATGCGTGTACTGTGTTCATCTTCTAGGCCAGTGGAGGGGGCGAGGAAGACTATGGTGGAGCAGGAGCCGACGTCCTCGGCAGGGCAGCGCCTGGGCGCCCCGGAGTCATTGGGCATCAGCACGTTGGAATCCGGCCAAAAACCGCCAACCATGCCAGCAGGCCGACACATACCCATCAGGGTGCGCATGCTGGATGACTCCGAGGAGATATTCAACATCTCAGTGAGTGCTTCTTTCATATTTCATCTGCTGTTGCAAAGTGAAAGTTGTGTAAGGTCAGAGGTTTACATGAGTGGATTGAGTTCTTGTGTCTGAGTAGTTTTTTATTTATTGAAAGTTTTTATTAAAAACTGCTTTGTTGATTTCTTATTATTAAGTAATCAATACACACCGTTTTAAAATCACTTTTGTATCTCAATTAACTTTTTTGTCTATGTGAAAGAGCTGAGTTCGGTAAAGCAATGAGGCTTATTTGTATACATTTCATTATGCCTTCTTGGATTTGTATTGTGCCATAGTTTTTCTAAATTTAAATGAATATTCAAATGACGTCAGGGTCTCGAATGTATTTAAAACCAAAATGCATGACAAATGTAAATATTTTAGGAAATCTTATATCTAATAACATAGTGTCTTAATTGTGATTATATCAATTTATGATCTTTCTTATACTGAATTGTGTTTGTATGATAAATGAAAAAAAAAAAAACATTATGCAATTATGAGGGAACCTGAAATGTAAGACAGGACAAGTTGTTGAAATGAAATGTGCAATCCTGTTTGAAGAATTCTTGCTTGACAAGTAATGAATAAAGGCAGATGTTGGTAACGGAAGGATTCCACATTAGTGAGTGTGTCTGTGTATGTTTGGTGGATGACCAGAGCATTATGGAAAGAACTGACTGCAGTTTGCTGTTGGCATGGTAACTGAATGATTTCTTTCTTTCTTTCTTTTTTAAGCTGCCTGTTACATGAATGAGGAGGAATTCAAATAATTCTGCCTCAGAGTCAGCATATGTAGTGAAGCTTTTACAATCATTGCCTCTTATGCTAGCTATTACCAATACAGTTTCAGACTGATTAGCCCTAATTATTTGTTTTTCGTAGTCCACGTGCTTGTGTGATTAGGAAATAGTTTTTGTTAACGAAATTACTGTCAAATAGCAGCAGCTGTCTGTACGGTCTGTGTACTGTCTGGTGGAAAATTGTGGTTTTGCCACGTGTGAAGCGATTGAAGAGGGATTAAAATTGAAGTTGCCATGAGGTTCAAATCAGCTACTGTTTGTGTTTTCTTGCGGGCAAGTACGAAGGCTCTTCGAACATATTCATAGGGTTTTCTTTTGTGTAGAAGTGTGTGTGAGGTTTGCGTGAGGTCTGCCTGTGCTACATCTGATAGCTATCCTGATTTTAAAACCCGATTGAATCTCGTTTGGGTTTTGCTCAACTTCCCTGGTGTGAGGTTGTGGTTGTGCTGCTTGTCGCTGCTAAATCTGAAGCAGGATCATCACACCGGGTGGAGTCTGTTTATTTTAGTTGGAACCTGCAATATTGCAATTTCCTCAAACCACCGCTGAAGTGGAGAGGGAACGAAGGAGAGGTAGAAAAGGAACATGTGTGCAAGCAGTAGAAGAAAATAGTAAAGGTTTTTCTCCTGTTGGCTTGAGCCTGAGTTGCGTTGAGTAAAACTCTGTTCATAACACACATCCTCATTCCACTAACTGCACAGATTAATGCATTTTGGCTCCAGCACTTGGCTGGGACTAAGAATAGCTTCTGTAGCTTTCACACAAAACATCCCGTACTGTTTCTCTGCTCTGAGAGAGTCTTCTTCCTCTTTAGTTTATAGAGAGAGGAACAGGTTAAATTTTTAAAGAAGTAAGAAAATTTAAATTGTGTTGCAGTCCGTTTTGCTAGTAAATATTCTGACTTTGTGCCAACGTTGTGTGCTATAACGAGACAACAGAAGAGTCCTAAAGCATTTAGTGCTGCCAAATGTGCTACATTAATAGTTTATAGTCAGCATTTACTATACAGCATTCCTGTTCTGTGCTCTCTTGGTGATTTCTCCAGCGCTTCATTCAGTGTATATACTTGAATGATATTTTTAGTACTTGTTATTGTTTTAAAGAGCATTTACACTTACTTCAAGCCATTTTCTCCATACCTGGATTTTATATTTAAGATGTTAAAGCCGATTGGAGGCTTTTAACGCTCATGGTTTTTGAAACAAGATGCATTTCTGTTGCACCACTTGGAAGCTTCTGCCCTTGGTACAGAATTGTTTAAATCTGATGCTCATCACCGGTCACAGCCAACCAAACTGTACTGGTTTGATCATGACACATCAGTTCATTTATAACTACTGTGCGAGCAAAAGTTTTGCCTCACTTGAGATTTGCATGAAAGAAGAGCACCGTTCAGTGAGTAATTGTTTTGTGGTCTGAGGGTGTACCTGGTGCCGAACAACTCACAAAAGCATAAACAGAAACGTTTGGATATCTGCAAAGAAAATTAGGATGGACACTCTAAGGAAGCTGAAAGTTTCTTAAAGAGAATCGTTACTGGTGGTGAGACATGGATTCATCACTACGAGTCTGTGAGTAAACAGCAGAGTACGTAATGGAATCATCCTCAATCGCAGAGTAAGGAAAAGGTCCCCTGAAAGCAGCCCTAAAAAGATAAAGATTCACTTCTGATAAAGAAGCGAATATAGCTATAGTGTTTCTACCTACATTTTTTCATTTTGGGAAAAGCAAAAAAAGGAAATGGTAAGGATGAAAGCCTGTCCTAGCCAAATAGCTGAGCAGACCCTCTGTATGGACAGAATATAAATATATATATATATATATACATTTTTTTTTATTAAGCTAAATGTTTGGGTAACTGCCATATTGTGTCTTAACATAACAAAAACTATTCATATAGCCAATCTACCACTTGATCATGTGGTCAGATATAGTTGACTAATGAATGGAAACTCCACTGTAGAAGCAGGTGTTTATGAAAACGAGTCACAATTTAACCACGTGCATCATAGATGTGCTTCAATACGATGGGTACCTCTGGTATATATGTATCTCATACATTAGTTTCTAATGATTTAGAAGTACTAGCAGTTTACATGAAAAGCAGTACGTCATTGGAGTGTGTGTGTTACATTGATTGATTGTTCTTAGGTACAATGTGAACCAGATCAGTTTAGCCCATTATGGCATCACTAGAACACATTTATCTACTTGATCCAGTCGAGTGCTACTTGATAGAATGTACAGTGAAAAAATGTTCAAGTCTTTTGACTGTGCAAAATAAGAGTAAAAACTACCTTTACTGTATTTCGCTATATATCCCTGCTTCACATCTGAAACACTGGCCTTCCAGCAACTCCCTAAATGGCTCAAATATGTAGAAATGGTTTGGAGCAGGAGTGTACAGGGGGAAATAACAATTGCTTTGAGCCGAGCTCCTGTAATGTGCAAATGTCATGGTACGAGGTCATGCATTGTCCTGCATGGATTTTGCTGATCAATTTGTTTTTCCTGAATTCCCAGTAGAATTTATTGTTTATTTTGACACCACGGGGTAAAAATACAAATAATGCCGTGCTGCAGAAATGCTGTCAAAGTTAACTATCAAAGTATTTTGCCGAAGTAGTCAATTTATTATTTATTGTAATATTTTGTGGTGTCTAGACTTGAACATGGGGCTAGTGAGCTTCATCGTTCAAATTACACTACAGTTTGCTAAAAGAGCTAAGCTTAGGCATACAAAATTTCTGTTTAACTAAATTTTTAAAATATTTTTAACATACGTTTGTATATGACTTAAAAGACTTAATTTGGATAAATCAGTTTATTAACAGTGAATGTTTTTAATCTGTGTGAAACTAAGTAGATACTACACTATGAACAGATGCTTAATGTTGTAAAATAAATATACTACAGGTTCACTACATATTTAAAATATTTTAGTTTGAATAAACAAAGGGTCTGATCGGGGAGTTTAGAAAATAATCGAACACGTTATAAAGAGATCTGCAGAAAAAGATCCAAAAATGGCAGTGACAGCCTCTGGTGTAGGTGAGAGCTAATGAAGAGCCCTTTAACCATTGTAACATGGTTTATACCCATATAATGTGATGTTTTGTCATGGTCTGACATCCCCGTGTTACAGTTAAAAGTGGAGATCATGCAGGCTATATTGGGTATGAAAGAATCTCTCTTGATTCCTGTCCGCTGTTTTTGATTTGTAATTTTTTTTTTTAGAAAATTGATTTTTGATTTGATTTCATTGTGATTACCAATTGAAATAAAAATCCATCTTTGCTGTCTGTTTTTGATTATTTTTTGCTGTCTGTTTATATTAACGCCTTAGATGTTTTGAGGTCTGTGCAGTTTAGGAAAAGCTTGCAGCCCAGTGCACAAATTATTCCACTGCATTAGACTTCTCTGTCCATGTGAAATCAGTAGTGAAAGCTTTGAGTAGTGGAATGTGAGCAGTGGCCTCCTCCCTAGTCTACCTGTCTCTGATTCTCTGTGGTTTTGCTTTATATGGAACTGCACAGATGTTGCAAAAAGGTAATTGCAACTGGGTATTCCCCGCTACAACCCCCCCAGAAAAAAAAGGGTGCCTTGGGGTGTGTGTGTGTGTGTGCCAGCTGTTTATGAATGAGGTTGGTGGTGATGCATGCATGCAGGTTATTTATTGGTAGTGTTTATGCATACAATAAATCTTTTATTAATTTTAATAAATATTTAATATGGCAAAGCTGGTATGGCACTCACTGAGCAGAGCTTAGCTGCCCATGGTTTGTTTGGCAATGCGATCCATTCTTTTTTAGCTTTTATCCTGATTTCTTTAAATCACTCTGAAATTGACAAATTAAAACATTTTGTTTTCCAAATTGAAAAGGACTTTGATGTTGTGATCTTCTGTTGTATTATTCTTAAAGCACTATGTATCCTAGGTGTTTTAAATGCCACTATTTAGTTTTTTTTTTTTTTTTTAGATTTTGCACAACAGATAATTTATATCATAGTTGATTGTAAATGAAACCTTTCCAGCCGTACAGTTGTAGGAAAACAATTAACATCAGTGTGGTGCGATATGGCTTGCTGCTAATTGTATTGTATTGTTTTGTGTCATTTCTAAAAGTGTATTATTCCCATTATGTCACAGCAATTAATTATGATTTTATTCTTATTTGTTTGTTTATATTTTAAGCTGAGTAAAAATTTATGTCATACTTTTTAATAGGTTTTTAGTTATTTAATGTTGTGGAACACCTGTGAAGCAAGTTAGATCTTGCGCGTGCATCTAGTCATGTTTTAGAGAAAAGTAGAAAAAATGAAAAATAGAGATGAAATTGTAATTCAGGTGTTTTTCTTGTCGTTAGAAAGACAGGGAGTGAAGAGATGGTGTTTTTATGGAACCGTCACTATGTCAATAGTATGGTCCTCTTCAAATCTGTTTGTTCTAATGTTTAGGTTATATGAAGTGTTTGTGAAGTCCCAGTGAATCAGGTGGTATATTGGTAGTATAAAATCGGTATTTATAAATTTGTATTAATTATTTATTTATTTATTTAATTATGTATGTATTCATTTTAAATAAATTGTCACTTAATGTAAAATGTAGAAGTAAAATGTAATCCATACACGCTCCAAAATAATATATTTTGTATTTACTGTCTCTTCCAGTTTATACACCTATACACCGTGCCCCTCGTGTTGTAAGGGTTTTGATTGCTTTGGCCATTTTTAGTTAACAATTGGTAATAATGGTGATTTCTGCCTTTCAGCATAAGCTGCTACATTTCTTTAGACAGCCCTTAGCTTTACTTTATGTATTGTGGTGACCATGTGTAAAAATGCCTCTTCATGTTTCACAAGTCCTGGAATATGCCTGTGTTATCAGTGAAGAAATAAATAAAATAAAAATCGAAAGGATAACCAGGTCATTCAGTACATTCAGGTCATCAGCTGACTTCATTTTTTAGCCACATCACGTTGCTGAGCCTAGACCTGACCAACTAAAGTAATTCCAGATAATAACACCGCCTCCAGAGGCTTGTACAGTGGGCACTTGACATGATGGATGTGTCTTTTCATGTGCTTCCCTATTTACCTTGATATACTCATTGCTCTGCAGTAGGGTCAATCTGTAATCATCTGACCACATGCTCTTTCTTCAATTGCTCCAAAGTCTAGTCTTTATGCTCCCTAGATAATTTGACCTATAAAAACAGCGGTGTATGATTAATACGGCACAAACAAAACAGCAGTGCCTCTCCCATGTTGCTTTCGAACACACCCATTTTGCCCTGTTTTTGTCACTTAATAATTATGTTTGATTTCAAAGCACAGGCTAAATACCTGATTTTGTTTGTGGTAAGCTGTTGGTTTAATGCCACTCTTTGACTTTGTCATATAAATCTCATTGCTTAGAAAGTGTAGAAGTATCTTAAATAATGATTAATACTTAAGATTACCAGGACACACTCTTTAATTATTGTATTGAATTCTTTTTTTCATTTATAAAATCTTAGCAAGAGCTGTTTGACACCTACTAACAACAGTATAATCATATCTAGACTCTTTTCAACCATGTCTTAAACTTTGAGTAATGCTCGTTTGTCTACCTTCATGTTCCTGAAGTCCTTCTGTCTTTAATACTAAACCGATCTGTATTTTGCCATGTACTTTGGAATATTGGACCTGTCCAGGAGTAGACTTGATTGCTGAAATTATTCAGAATGCAGTTTTTGTGGGTTTTATTTTTTTATTTTTAACACATTTACCAAAGCAGCAGAGACTGTTCATTCCTTGTGGTTGCGCTCAGCAAATTTCGGTTGTCCGGTTTGCTCTAATTGCCCCCACCATTTAACGAAGATTAGATGGCTAAAAATCCCCCAAATGAGCAGGAACTGCGAATGGCTGCAATACAGTCTTGGCAGACCATCAACAGACATACAGATCATCTGATGTGTATGGGTCACAGATTTCTAGTGTGTCTGTGCTGTTTTTTTTTATTTTATTTTTTTTTAAATGAATGCAAATAAGGCTGTATATACAGTTTACTAAAATGTCAGTACAGAATAATAAAATAATTTAAAAAAACTTCTTTGTTCTTACAGACTACACTGCATGTATAGCTGTGTCTTTTGAGGAAAAGCACAGCAATCTTAATGTGTTTAACTCGAATTCAACATCTCACTATTGTGGTGAGCCGATAATCCAGCAGACGGGAGTATTTCTCTTAGACAATTTGTGTTTGCTGGTTGATTTTCATATTCTGTAGACCGCCTGCTCACAGCTTAATATTGTGTATGTGTGTGTGTATAATGGAGTATTCCCAAGGAGTCATACTGGATAATTGTTTATCTGCTATAGCAGGATGTGAGTGTGTGTCCGTGTGGGAGTGGGCATGGGTGGGTTTATTTGGGTGTCTCTATGACTTTTGTTCCACTCAACCGGCAATCACGCTGGCCATCACAGGACGTGCACGCCTCCCTCTCCGCACCCTGACAATGCACGGCATTGACAACATGATGTAAAAGTTTTAGTTCAGAAGAAGGGATTAATATTATTTCATATCTCTAGCTATTTGGTATGTTTCTGATCCTTTGATTGTGGTGTAATATAGGCTAAATGTTGTCACTCCACTCTAATTAGTAATGGTGGAATAAAACTGAGAAATCAGGTCACTTTTGTGCGTGCACACACATGCGCACACACACATGATGAGCAGACGTGCAGCTATTGTTCCAAGAGCTCTTCCCATTAACCTGCTACTAAAAGCAAAAAACTGGGACAGTAAAAAAAAAAAAAAAAAACATCCTGAAGCTCACACTGCTAACACCCTGACCTAGTTTCATAACATACACATGATTGTCAGTGTTTTAAATGTGTTCATCCACACAGATCTTTTTTTTTTTTTTTTTTTTTTTTTTTAATAATGCTAAAGCTTTTCCTCCTGTTTAGCATTCTCTACTCTGAAGCAGACTTATTCTGTCGAGATAACATTAAATTTTCTGAATGAATTTCCTCTGTAATGAAATTTCATATTCCAGTTAATAAAATACATGACATCACTTCAGTATTTAATAGCTATGAATTCTGGATGAGCAGGACCCGGGCCTGAATAGTGTAATTGTTGATGTCTTGCACAGAGCAGATGGGATGTTTTGTGTGTTTGTGTGTGTATGTGAGTGCTGCTTCGAGGCCTGATGTCCTCTCTACACAGGAAGTTTCCACTGGGATGCTATTCTTATCCTTCGGCTCACGTCTACTTAACTGCAATAACGTCTGAATCCTGGGCCAGCGCTCGAGTCTCTCTCATTTAAACACACATTTTGACATCAAAAAAGCCTTAGATAATGCCAAGTATACTTTTTCTCTCAGAAATGACGTGAACTTTTGAGTCTTCATCTGTGATAAGTGATATTAAAGTAGTGTTCAATGAATTTTCATTCTATTTTGTGCTGGCATTTAACTCTTTTATTCTAATGTTGAATTTGATGCAGCATTCAATCAACAGTTCTTTTCCCCTTAATGATGGAGACTGTGATAAAAAACAGGCAGTGCTTCATTAGCATAGTTTAAACGTTGTGTGAGGAAGCTTTATACCAGAGTTCTCTAGTCTGATAACCTGTCTGAACCTTGTGTCGTTCTGTGCTGCTTATACAAAAACACTATTATACTACCTACTATTTCATTCCCTTTCTTAGCATGCTGGACTTGGGTAATAAAGTTGATGGCTTCATAATTGCTGTAATATCAAGCACGTAGCAGACAGTAAAATTGTGTACAAACTGCAAAGGTGATGGATCGAAATTAGAAGCAGTAATTTTTTTTATTGCCTGCTTCTCTCGAGGTCTGCTGAGACGCGTAACGCGAAATTAAATTTACTAAATAAGAGCTGCTGTCTTCCAGCTAATTACAACACGTTCTTTACCAGCACCAGATCTGACCACATTGGATGAACTGCATTTTATTACGTTAGCACAAGCTGAGCTATATGCTAGAATGAGCTTGCAGATGGAGTAGAGTGGTAGACGATTGGAGACACCACCCCGTTGCTTCTGGATGAAAAAGTTACCATGGAAACATGGTCTTATAGAGCATGTGTATGAGCTTCAGTGTGAGTCTACAAAAAGAAATATAATAGAGATCTAACTAGGCTATTGAAAAGGGCTTGGCTCGTTTCAATTAAGCTTTATTTAACTCCACTTCTAACCAAAAATGTGTCCAGGACAGTTTCTTGCTCTCTCAATCCCCCCCCCCCTCTCTCTCTCTCTCTCTCTCTCTGTGTCTCTTGTGTGTCTCTAAGTTCCTTCTCTGCTCCTGATTAGCTTGGAAAGAGAAACGATCAAGAGATTGCATTTGCATTTGGCCCTGTGGCATTGACTGGTTCTTCTGCTTTTCTATCCAACTGAAGCTGATAACTGGTTTAAATAAGAGCTTGTGTCAATATAACCTGACAGTATGAAAAGAGCACAATATAAAATACTCACTGCTGGTGATCAGTCCTAGCCTGCCTCCCTTTAACTTTAAGCCAACCTAAACTCTCACCTTCATATTTCCTATCTCTTTTTGTAAGAAAGGAAGGCTCACATTCAGGAAATAAAAACCTGATATGATATCGCGCAAACGTGTCATATTTATAGTGTCAACACAAAAGACCTGTTTAAACTTGCGGATAAGATAACGTGTCTGATTTTTCTAAAATTCCAAAAATATCCCAGATTGACATTTCACTGGCTGATTCTTCATGTCGGCATCAGACGAGACACTCGAACAAAAACTGCACACAGCTGTGCTTATTTTTAGTTATAGTTATTATATTACCACAACGTCATTTCAAATAGAATTGCCGCTGAAAAGGCTTTGTGTTCAGATGAATAGAGAGACAAATTTACTCCAGAATTACTACTTTTCAGACTTGTAAATACTACAAATATTGTGGTTTCATTCTGGATTTAAATCTGCCGCTCTTCTTGGCAACGGCGTAATTTACAGAGCCTGATCAAGCTCGAATACGGCCGGTGTCTGTGCTCGGACATGCCGGGATGTCGTTCCATCACACTGAATGATGCTCACGTTACAAGGTTTGGAGAAGGATCAGAGTCCTCGTCCAAGTAGAAGCAGCTCAATTTTTTGGTGGCATTCTAAAGAATTGAAAGGAGCAGTTCTTCTCCAGAGGTAATAGAGAGAGTGCGAAAGAGAAAGAAGACTTAATCAATGCAAAAAATTATGCACTGCAACCGCATATATTTATGTTTTCACATTCAGAAGCATTCTCCAGCCTTCAAAATATCTCCCATGATCCTCACAGGATAGCATGTCCACTGGTACTAAGTTGCCATGACAACTGATTGCCTCTGTGTACATGTGGGTATTCTTGCCATCATTCTTGTGGTTTTCATGTCATGTATTCCAGTGCTTCTTGTCTTGGTCGTGTGTGCGACACAGGCAACAAGAACTGAATGTTACTGACCTCAATCCTCTCCCATCACGGTGTGTTTGTGTTTATTTGGGGATGGCTTTTGAGGGCTGCTGAGTGTTGAAGGATAAGGAGTTTACTTTAATCTGCACACAGTGGATTTATTGGTTCCTTTCCGTATGTGGGTGTGTGTCGTATATGAAGGTGTGTGTTTTTACTGGATCTCTCATACAAATTGTTTTATGATCTTGCAAAAGAAAACGAAATTAAACGGTATGGTATCCTGTGTTTTAAGAAGAGATTCTGTTGCCTTGCTGCTTCTTTTATGAATCAAGTAATGGATAAACATGACTGGCCAGAGTCAGTCAGGCACAAGTATCACTTTCCATTCCGTTAATTCTAATCCACAAGAAAGGAAGTGATTGATCACTGATAAGTGTTTTAAGTGTTCAAGCCTAATTATATTTTAATGTTCATCACAAATGAAATCAAAGATGCAGTTTTAATAAAAAGTTAAAGTGTTATTAAATAAGTGTATCAGTCATGTAGTTTAGTTTTTGTTTTGTTTTTTTTCTACTGTACTGTTGATTTTAGTTTCAGTTCTAGCAGCAAGGTTCATGGTTGGATGGTGGTTGTGTAACTTTAAAAATATATATATATTTGACCTTTTCAAGTATATAAATAGCTATTTAAAAAGATGGTTCTTCTTTTTTTTTTTCTCAGTTTTTCTCCCTGATTCGAGTTGGCCAATTCCTACTGAGCAGCCAGCTCCACTTTATCACAGGGAGAGTGATGTCGAAACTTAGGGTAAATCATTCAGAGGAATGTGTTGTCCTCCCTCTTTCGCATTGATGAGCTCACGGACACCTGTGATTGGCGAGTGTTGCTGTGATTTAAAGGGCAGTATGTCAACCAGAGAGCTCAGCCAGTTTTGCTCATTTGGCACAAATTTGCACTCTATTTCTGTGTTTTTCTGTCGCACCATTCAGGTGTCCTTGTATATTGTTAAATTTAAGCCAGTTGTCAGTGTGGGTGATGACAGATTTTTGGATAATCTGAAACTCTTGATGGTTTAAACGCTATCGGATTTAATGGGATTCATTTATCATTAATTATTTGCTGAGATTTGACTGACAGATTGCAGTTATGGGTAAAGTTCAGAAGCTAAAAAGGACATTGCACATGATCATGTTGGACAACTAGTTGTCTTCAGATAGGCTTATCAAGATTAAAGTTACTGTACCAGTCAAAAGTTTGGATGCGCCTAATAATTCAGTGTTTTTGTTTAGTGATTTATTTTCTACCATCTAGAACAATACTGGAGATTTTAAAACAATGAAATGACATCCTGAATGAAATAATGTAATTAAGTAACAATAACAACAGTCAGTTATTTTAAGTCATGAAGGCCAGCTGTTCTGGAATAATCGCCAGTACAGTATTTATCAGGCACTCATGAAGACCTTTAAAAATTTCCCAGCCTTAAAAATCACCAATTAACAGCAACTTAGGTTAAGAGCAGAAGTAGCAGATGCAACTGTTCAAGAAAGAATGCATATTTATGATGATCATCCAGAGATCGCTGGTTCGATTCCTGGGTGACGCTGTAACCTCTCGGAGCCGACGGTCTAGAGGGAGCTGATTGACCGAGCTCTCTCAGAGGGGAAAATGAGAGGTATTTCGTGCTCCCACATTAATTACGGCGCTACAGCCAGTCTTAGTCTTCGGCCCTCCCGACTGATTGGTAGTAGTAGCCTTAATGTGGGAGCCCCTAGTGGCGGGGAGGAATTGAACACGACTAAATTAGGGAGAAAATCGGGAACCCCCCCCCCCCCCCCCCCCCCCCCCAAAAAAAAAAAAAAAAACATTTTAGCCAACATTTTTTGATATAATACGTTCTCAATCATGAATTAAATCCATAGTTTAAGTGTAGGACATTAAGTGTCATTTCATAACCTCAGTACCATACGTACTGCTGTAACTATACCAACTGTTATGAGGGAGAATTCCTTATTAGTAGTATGTTGAATCTCAGATTTATTTTCTAAAAGACATGTCCTGGGTGAAAATGGAATATTAAATCGCAGGCATCCACCTAGATGTCTTAACACAGATTTCCAAAAGGGTTTAATCTTTGTACAAAGCATAAAAGCACGTGCCAATCTCTTGTCCACATTTCCAGCATTTATTGTCATCCAAACATCCTATTCTAAAAAGTCGAACTGGAGTGTCATAATACCTGTATCTAAACATTTTTACATACTTTTAGTGTATGTTTAAAAAGTACTGTGAATATATAAGTAAAAAATCGTGATTAGAAAAACATCCATCTAAGCAGCTGTTAAGTTCATGTTATTTACATTTACCTCACTTGTCTGATGCTTTTATCCAAAGTGACTAATAACTGAGAGAGGATATATCCAAACAGCTATCAGAGTTAAATGTCTCTATCATGACATTATATCTATAATGTCTTGCTCAAAGGCTTAACAGTGACAGCTTGGTGTACTCTTGAAGTCATTACTTTCTAAAGAGTAGTGCAATGCTTTAACCATAGTGCCTCCACTTCTGTTCTGCTGAGTGACTGAGATGGTCAGACGAGGCATAATGTAAAACGCTTTGTTAAGCAACTTTGTTTTCGCTTAATTGAAACAGAGATGGCATGTTGGTCCTGCAGAGAACATTGTCGTATTCAATCACTCAGAAAGCACAGCGTGTGAACGAAGCCACGCATCATCCCGATCCTGGTAATTACAATCAACTTGTAAGATTTATTACACACAGATGTCCTTCTGTTGGTCATTAGTCAGAAGTCTAAGGCTTGTTCTTTATCACTTTTACCAGGGCAGGTTTAATCTGTGCAGATAGCAAATATCTCTTTGCTTAGCAAAATCAATGTAACAGAAGAGGAAGAACATTTTTAAAGATTTAGTCAGAAGCTATTCAGAAAAACACATCAGATCACCACATCATAGAGTGTACTGCGACCACATGATCAAGTTACAATAGCGCTGATCATGCAAACATTTAACTAACAGCTGTATTCCTCATGTTAGCACACGTCAACTAATGTCAACACTGAGGATGCATATGGCCATTTGTTAACATACATACGTGTTTGTGTGTGTGTGAGAAAGAAAGAGAGAGCTGATGGTTATCATGTTTGTACGAGCTCATTCAGGCACATAAAGCTGTTTTTGTGCTGAACAGATGGGCTTACAAGGAAAATGTATTGCTTTTTTTTTTTTTTTTTTAATTGCAGACATCCTCTGCTTAATCAGTCTGTATATACTGTAATTAGACGCATCACCGCTGAATCTAGGGTTGAATGTTGGGGACAAATTTTTGTTTCACAGCATGAGTCATTTGTAAGGACCAGGAAAATCTCAAAGTGGAATGCAATACAGTATGTATGTCTTGCTCCTTTATACCCATAATTTCTTTTCTTTAAATAGGAGAATTAAACATAAGGGTGTAAAACAAAATTTTCAGAGCTCTTTAAGTACATGTATCTCAACATTGCAACTCCTTGCCCACTTTGATTGGCAAAGCAGCACAACAAAACCAGCCACCCAGATTGGATTCCGAGATTGGGTACATTTTGGGGGGATTTTTC
Organism: Clarias gariepinus; assembly: GCF_024256425.1. Lineage (NCBI taxonomy): Eukaryota > Metazoa > Chordata > Actinopteri > Siluriformes > Clariidae > Clarias > Clarias gariepinus. The sequence continues at coordinate 25,576,172 of NC_071104.1, read as the reverse complement.
GCAATTAATTTAGCCTCATCCAATTCCTACCCGATTTTAAGAATTTAAAACCACATCTAAAACTACTGAAAGAAGATTATTCGAGTAAATATTAGTTGCACATTGCTGTATGTTTGGTTGTTATTTAAACATTTTATCAATCCAGTGTAAGAAAAAAAAAAAGAATAAAGGACTTGTATTCTGCAGATTGTTGTTACTGAATTGTATCATATTGTGATCATATCGTAACCACCATATTGTGTTTAATGAAGTCCCTGATGATAAGATCTAGTAGACATTTTTCTATTGTGATTTGTATCGCAATATTACACAGCCCTAACGAAATTCTTGCTGAGAATTTTCAGACTAAATGGCAACATTAAAGATCACAACATTTTAACGATGCAAAATGGTCCAACAATATTTCTGTGTAGTACAGCAATGCTCAGCTTTGATATTTTACTTGTGCATTACCTACATTATACCAAAGATGTTTAAATTGATTTAAAATTGCAATTTTTTAAAAATGGTTTATTATTATAATGCAATTAAATATTAATGGGGATAAAATTTGTATTCTCAAAGACAGAATTAACTTTTTTTTTTTTTTTTGCAACACCTTGCAAGAAAATACATACTCAACCTCAGCAGACAAAAATAATTAGTTCTTAAGTAAAACAAAAATCTAAATAATTCCAAAAAGCTAAATTGTGGGTAATGTAAATGCTTTCTGATTATTGTAATGTATTAACTCACTGGGATGCTTTCTGCCCTGGACATTTAGCTCAGGTTAAAATTTCTTGCATGACTGCAGTAGGCGTAAATCCACCACTTTCATCACGTCTTCATGCAGTAATAATTCACACAGGCCAGTTCTCTGACTGTGTATACCATTAATCTATGCCACTACATGGGGTATGACATAATGGTGGTGTTGATCCTATAAACCACTACACGTACAGCAGAACTGAAGTTGAAGTATAGGCATGTTATAATGTCCAGTAATTGGCTGTTAGAAATGAACTACTTGCAAATTATATGACTTTAGGAAACAGTACATAGATTTTTATTATATATATATATATATAATTATTATTTTTTATGTTTTTTTCTTTTTTAAGTGGAGAAACCATCACAGTGTTCCCAGTCACTGTCCTATAATATTAATTCACTGTATCATGGATGTTTGGATTGCAGATGGTGGAAAATCATACGCTAGCTCAGGCTTCATCATGCACCAGCTGTGCGTGCAAAAGGATTCAGCTTACAAGTGGTAAGAGTTGGCAGCCAGGCATCTGAGAGGTCTGTGCAAGAGTGTGAGAGTGAATGAATGGCAAAGAGAGTGGACAAATCTAATTTTTACATAAGGATGATAATAAACATGATAAACATGATGATGATGATGAAGCAGACTTTGAAGAAGTGTATCGTTGACATGATGTTTAATACAGTTAAATACTTTCAACTGGGTACAGTACATCCTCATTATCATTTGTTTTAATGCCTCGAGCTGACAAGCTGTAGTGAAGTAGTTGGTTGTATTAAACTAATTTGAAAAGTCAAAAGTAAATGTTAAGTTTTGGGGAAAGAAAATTTGTGTTTGCCTCCAAAAGTAAGTTGTGCCGGAATGTGTGTTTTTAGTGCTCCTGAAGTCTACGGTAGTGTTGACTTGAGCCATTTGCGCTGCCGTGGGGTCACTGAGCAAACTTTACTTGAACTGTTAGTGACAGAACGTTTCTAAAGCTGGCAACAAGATTTTTTCCAACAGGAACTGGCAAGAGCAAGTTGACATGAGCATGTTAAAAGAAACAGTAATGAAAAGCAGGTTTGTTCTACGAAGAAATACACACTTCCAGAAACTACCAGTGACAGAGCAATGCTTATGCAAGAGAAACAAAAGAAGGCAGGATTTGTTTTGTAAGATGAATAGTAACTAAGCGGATTTTGTAAAATGAGCTCCAGCGTTCTCAGCAGACCTGTCCAATGACTCGGAAACGAGCCACTCTTGATAAAATACACTGTTTATTTTGGCAAATGGAGACTCCAGAGATTAATTTGAAGGAGCCAGAATGATGTCTACGAGAACTTTCATTCAATTCGTGTTGAAGCCGTCATGTAATCCTCACAAGGGGTTTTAAATATTCAGTGTATAGCACATTTAAAAAAACGAAGAAAAACAGGAGGAAGCGAAGAAAAGCTAGATTTAGGGTTTACTTTTGGCTTGGGGATTGGTGCTCTGTGGCAGAAAAATGACTGCTTGCAAATTTCTGTTCCAGCTTGGTCTTTAACTCTGCTTGACTTAAAACTGCAAGCTATTACTTTTTTGTTCTTTCATGGTTTTTTTTGTCTCTTTCCATCAGTCGCTCTGGAGACACGTTCCTGAGATTGATGTAGTGGCTCAGATAGCGTTGGTGTCCAGGTTACACATCTGTACTGGCGGTTTCAATTTGTCACTGGCAGTGATTGTGTGTGTGGCAGGTGTGAGGCTATTCCATATTGAATTTTCTGCTACAGTGCTATTTCATTTAAGATTCCCACTGACAGATGCTCAGTGGAAATAAAGAAGAGCGATGGTCCCTGCACTGTGCGTGAGGTTTTCATCCCATGTATCTTAATGATCTTTACTGGCTTTTTATAGGGCATATTTTGTCAGTATGCTAGTGAGCATGTTGGAGTTTGTTGGGGTGCCAGATGCAGTAACTGATACCCCATTCCTCTTTTGCTCTCCAGTTTTCTTATGTCACTCCCCAACAACCAGCTTTCTGCATCACATAACTTCCTCCAAGACACATGAAGGTAGCCCACCACATTTTTTTCGTACTGCTAATCATGCTGTGTCAACTGGGAATAGTGAAAATTAAATAAAATTGCTCCCTGCCCTTGAGCTTGGAGATGTCAATGATTGTCAGGTGACACTGTGATTGACAGAATAGAAAGTGTCTGGCATCCCTCCTACCCAGAGCACATTACCATTTTTGCTTCCTTTGATTTTTTGGCCAGGGCCCGCTGTGGCATTTTCAGGTCTTGAAATCACATTTCCGTCTCGTACGTTAAGCACTTTTGTGTTGCATCAGTGAAAAGTTGATTATTCTTCTACACAGTACATGCTCTTGTTTTATTTGTTCTGATCCCACAGCTTACCAATGAAAGTTTTTTTTTGTTTATTTTAGTTATTAAGTTATAGATATATTTAATGATTCTAACAGCCAGAACTGATTTATGTCAGATATTACACGTCATTTGTCATTTTTTCTCTACTAAACGAAAAATTTTTTTTTAAAGCATGTATTTCTGTAGGCTGCTGTTGTTGTTATAAATTTTACTACAGATGGGTTGTCTGGATCTCTCTTATGAACACAAAAAAAAACCTACTTGTGGCTTTCCATTTCTCTTTTTTATTTATTACTAGCAGAAGTACCCGTCATTGTAGGGAAGAGTGTTTATAGTAATAGTTTAAAGGTTCAAGGTAAAAAAAGCTTTTTAATTAGTGGTGATGCTATTTATTAATATGTTTCATTTAATATATTTATTTACATGTTGTATGGTAGAGAACCCTTTGTCACTTATTAATATAAAGAAATTACATTTTGTAATCTGTAGTATCTTAAGCCCTATTCGGACGGGACTAGTTTTCCAAACAACGTTTGAGTTTAAATTTTTTTCAGACGACGTCCGTCATTTTATGTATGCATTCGGACGGGACGTGTGAGAGAAAGACAGACATGCCAGATTCGGACGGGATTAAAATCACAAAGTACGTCTGTGAAACAGAAATTTCTCTAACGACCCACCCGTCCGAATTGGGCTTTACACCTTGTTTTATGCACCTTGTTTATGCTTCTTTAGTAATCAGCCAAATACACACTTCTTGCTCGGTAATCATAAATTGAATCATAGATGAGAAATTGAAAAAGTACAGTAGATTGGATAAAGATGTAAGTTTTTGCCTTAAAATAACTCCAGCACGTTTCAACTCACTTGCACCACTTTAGCACTTTTTTTATTGGTGAAAATATGAACTAATCCACATAAAAATATCTAGTTTAGCCTTTCCAAATTAATAACTAATAATATCTCCCTGGGGCTCTGTTAAGTGACCCATATAGCCACGCCCAACTCAAGGGAAAATGCGCTATATTTGTCTAAAAAAGCGCTGACTGCTATGACATAATCTGGTAGACATTTGATTATAATGTCATTTCTATTTAACATTTTGATTTTATTTATGGCACAGATTTAATTTCAGGCAAATACCCAACTACAGTGGTACCTTGGCATACGAATTAGATCCGTTTCGGAGACAAGTTCTTAAGGCGAAATTTGATATTGCATAGCACATCAACACACACAAATGCTTCGAAAGTTGAGGAAAATTTTCTGCAAAATTTCAGTACTTAAGATGAAAATTCTTAAGGTGGGGTGTTTGTATGCTGAGGTAATACTGTACTGCCAAAGTTTTATGTAATTATGTTCAGCGTTATGTGACAAAATCTGGCTGGACAGACATTAAGACAGACAGACAGACACATATTTTTACTGAGACTAGTTTCTCCAAAGTATGAAACATTAGGAAATCATAAAAAGAGTGACTTACCATTAACCAATAATCAAACAAAACCTTTTCTTAATATATATATATATATATGTATATATATATATGTATATATATATGTATATATATATATATATATATATATATATATATATATATATGTATATAACTGTCTGCAACACATCACACAAGCTCAAAAGACTGTATGTAAGCTTTTTTACTGTTGCTTGTGTCCCTTGGCACAATAGGATAGTAACAAAAAGTGAAGGAAAACTAATTAAATTGGTGCCTTTTCTTAATTCAAGCGCAGATGAGAAACAAAATAATTTACATGTCTGGAAAGGGCTATAAAGTCATCTCTAAATCTTTGGCCCACCAGCAGATCACAGTGAAGGACAAAACTTGGAACAGTGGCAAACCTTCCTGGGAGTGGCCAGGCCACCAAAAATACTGCAAGAGCACAGCGACAACTCATCCAGGAGCTTATAAAAGAACCCAGAACAACATTGAAAGAACAGCAGACCTCACTTGCGTCAATTAAGGTCAGCGTTCCAGATTCAACAATGACAAAGAAACGGGACAAAAATGGTAACCATGGGAGAGTTCCAAGGTGAAAGCCACTGCTCACCAAATAAAACACAATGGCTCATTTCAAATTTGGCAAAAAAATTGTTGTTCTAGAAAATAATTATTATTCCCAAGACTTTAGGGCAAATGTTCTGTGGCCTTATGAAGACAAAACTTTTTAAAAGGTGTGCGTCCTGTTATCTCTGAAGTCAAATTAACTGCAGCTTGTACAACGTGCCATAATTGATGAAACCATGAATTTTGTACTCTACTATTAAATTCTAAAGAAGAATGTCTGGCCATCAGTTCATGACCTTAAGCTCAAACGAACTTGGGTTCTGCAGAAGGACAATGATCTGAAACACACCAGCAAATTCACCTCTAAATGGTTTAAAAAAATAAAGTTAAGGTTTCTAAGTGGCCTAGTCAAAGTTCTGACTTAAATCTAATTGTAATTCCTAAACAAGTCATTCATGCTCAAAAACCCTCAAATGTGGCTGAAATAAAACTCTTTGCAAAGAAGCGTGGGCCAAAACTTTTCCACAGCAATGTGAAAGACTCATTTCCAGTTATCACAAATGCTTGATTGTAGGTGTTCCCTCCAAGGGTGGCACAACCGGTTATTAGGTTTAGCCAGCAATTACTTTTTAAATGGGGCCAGGCAGGTTTCTGCAGTTTTTTTTTCCCTTAATGAATAAAATCATCATTTGTTTGATGATCTGAACCAGTGTGACACACATGCAAAAAAAAAAAAAAAGATAAATTAGGAGAAGAAATACTTTCGATTTTCAAAGCACTGTGAGTGTGTTATATATATATATATGTATGCATGTGAAAGAGCCTGTGTGTGTGTTTTTTTTATATGAAATGCTATTCCATGTGATGTTAAGATGTGTGGGAAAGCAGGGCTCAGGTGTGCCTCATTAGTCATTACCCTCTAGCTCATCCCCTGACACCTCCCTTCCACTTCAGACTACGTCTACACCACACCCCTACCACCTACTTGCCTTTCTCTATATGAGCAGATAAATTTGTCTATTAAATATACATATGCACTCGAGTGATGACTTTTGTCATGATTTTTTGTGTATTGCTTGTATAGTAGAAAAGATTGTCATAAACATCTCGGTTAATAATGCTCCTTATGTATAGCTGAGCACTTTACAATATTGCTGATATCTTCCTAAATAACTATAAATATCCTCTTTATACAAGGTATTATTATAAGAAACGTTTAATATTTTAGCTACCAAATGCTTGCATTTGCTGTTTATACTGTCTGTAAAGAGCAGAAGCACTGACTTGTAGCTTGTCCTCACAACAACAGTCACAGACTGACCTGCAGTCTTGCGGGCCTGCTCCCATCCCCCTCTTCGCTCTATATACTCGTTATGCTGTGACCTACCAGATGTACAGTCTTGTCCAGAAGGCGACTTTTTCCCTTTGCCTGTGTGGTATGACCAGTTGCTGCGTTTGCCTTCTCGCCTCATGCCTGAGGCAGCAGCTCCCCTTCTGTCTGCAATTTTCTGCTACCCAATGTTGCACGGCTCATCAGACCCTTCGTAAATATTCTGGCTGCTTTGGCCTGTGAACCTCGCCCTCTCTTTTGCCCTGCATTACTCACTGTACAGTAGCGCAAAAATTCAGCCTGCCAGCTGTAACACAATGGCCTTAATGTTCTGCTATCAGTCCAGTTTCCAAGAGCTCAAAGTGCATAGCAGAAAGTGATCCTGGCTGTGCTGGCTGCTCTGATGACTGTTAAGAGAAAAGAGATAATGAATCACCTTGAGATCGTCAGCACAACTGTCTGAGAGATGTTTATCTGTCATGCTGGAGTTAAATTATTAGTCAGTGCTGCTTTTTTTATTTAAATACTCTATGCATTTTGTCCTAAAAATAAATTTTTTATGATAAATTTATAATCTTACATCAAGAGTACATCAGTGATTCAATAAAATGTCTTTGGCCCAAACTCTGCCATGTTTATTTTCATTAAAGGAGCAGTTTGTAGGCTTTAGGTTTTGCCCTCTGCTGGCAGGAATATGAATTGCAATAAAAAATATGGACGCCCCTTTCCTCAGTCAAAAGGTTCCTGCAAAGGGTGAAAAGCACATGTTCAAACCAGGAAGAAAATTACACGAGTTTAAATAATAATAATAATAATAATAATAGTAAAAAACAGCCATTTATTCTCAGCAGCAGAATTATGAATGAGGATTTGTAAGGTATATTGAGGAAATTATATGACTACAGTGATGATTATTATAGGTTTAAAAAACTTAGTATGACTGTCATGGTTAATTCACTTGTGTTTATTCTTTATTTGTTTATTTCAGTGAATATTTACTGCATGTGCGCACGCATGCATATGTGGCAGCATGTTTCCACTTGTGGTGTTTTTTTTGTTTTTTTTTTGCTGGCTTGTGACCTCTCAGTAATTGAGTGGGCTGCATGTTCGCCTGGATTTATGTGTCAGTTCCTTGTGCTGGTGAAAAAGGGGAAGTGGAGAAGGGAAAACAGAAGGTGAGAGAGATGGAGAGGAGAGGCGGGAGAGAGGGTAGGCAAAAGGAGAAAGAGCGTTTTGTGGGAGAATAACAGAGAGGGGTTGAGAGCAAGTGAGAGGAGGAAGGACTTCATGCTGAGTTAGTTCTGGTTTTGGCACAAAGGCTGCTGGTGATTTTGGCAGTAGGCCGCTGGCTGTCTATTCTTTTTGGATTTTCCCTCTTTAGTAATACATCTGACACGGGTGTGTGTGTGTGCGTGTGTATAAGAGAGAGAGAGAGAAAATGCATGTGTTATTCTAATAAACTCATGTGCTCCCACCTCTCCAAGCTGTGTGCATGTATGTGCATGTTTTGTGCCTGTAAGCCAGAGAGAGTCAGTTTGTGATTTGTTCTCCGCTTTAATGAATAGTGTCTCATTCACTACATCCGTCATCAGCAATATCTGTGTGTGAAGGAGACAGGGCCTTAGGCCTAAATGGCCTCCCACAGTCAGGCTCATTCAGTCTTTTTCCAAAGCAGGAAGATGAAAATGAACAGGCTGATGGTGATACAGAGGGAACCATGGAGTCCTCTCTGGGAATTTAATGGAATGTACTAAAGCATTGAATGCATTAGAGATTTAGCTTGATGTTCTCTGGCTAGTTGAGATGTATTAAATCACCCTTCCCTCATTTATAATATTTTGTCCTCGCAACTTAGCAGGTTTTTTTTGTGTCTGTGTGTTTTATGGTTCTAAATTTCAATGACAAGTGCTCATTCAAGTGCAAAGCCCAAAAAGCAAACATCATAAACCAAATTTTACTGAGCTTAGTGTTCGGCCATGTTGGGCACACTGTATATTAACTCGGATGTGTTTAGCCATGTTGAGTTGGGTTGGGCAGTACATACCCAGGTTACTGTGTGTCTGGTCACATTAATAGGTGTCGGAAGCATTGGGCTGTGTTGTAGTGCGTGGGTATGTTGGGGTTAATTGGGTTGTGGTTTTTTGAGGTTTGCTGCGTTGAGGTGTGTTAGGATGTGCTGTGGTGTGTTGACGCATTGGACTGTGTTGGATTGTGGTGTGTTGACATGGTGGGCTGTGTTAGATTAATGTGTTGGATCAGGGTGTGTTGACGTGTTTGGCTGTGTTGGATTGTGGTGTTGACATGTTGGGATGTGTTAGATTGATGTGCTGGGTTGTGGTGTGGTGTGTTGTGGTGGGCTGTGTTAAATTAATGTGTTGGATCATGGTGTGTTGATGTGGTGGGCTGTGTTAGATTGTGGTGTTGTTGATGTGTTGGGCTGTGTTGGATTGTGGTGTGTTGACATGGTGGGCTGTGTTAAATTAATGTGTTGGATCGTGGTGTGTTGACGCGTTGGGCTGTGTTGGATCGAGGTGTTGACGTGTTGGGATGTGTTAGATTGATGTGATGGGCTGTGTTGGGTCGTGGTGTGTTGACATGGTGGACTGTGTTAGATTAATGTGCTAGGTTGTGGTGTGTTGACATGGTGGACATGTGCTAGGTTGTGGTGTGTTGATGTGGTGGGCTGTGTTAGATTGATGTTGGGCTGTGTTGGATCGTTGTGTGTTGACGTGTTGGGCTGCGGTTTGTAGACATTTTGGACTTTGCTGGGATGATGGGTTGCATTGGGCTGCAGTGTGTTGACCTGTCAAGCTATATTGGGCTGTGTGGTTGTGGTTCATATTAAGGTGTTGGGTTGTGAATTTTGAATGCTAAAATCTGTTTGGAATTGACACATTTTCATGGTTTCCAAAAAAACACTTCCATCTTTTTGCCATGGGGGCATAAATTCACACATCTGAATGAGTTTCTGTTGATTTGTAGTGCCAAACTTGTAGTTTTTAGTCTAACAGTAGAAATAAATGTTCTTGTGCTTTTCTGTTTATTCGCAGCAAAGAGCATCGGGCAAGGTTTTGTTCGAGATGGTCTGTGCTCACCTCAATCTGGTTGAAGGAGATTACTTCGGTCTGGAGTACCAAGACCAGCACAAGATGATGGTGAGAATCAAGCATGAGGCAACCCCAGGAAATACTGTAATATAGATATTTTCAGACTGAGCGGATTGGTTGCCATGGATATCATACACTTTTTAAAATTGGCTTCTCTTTTTCTCACTCTCTCTCTTTCCCTGTGTGTATACAGTGAGTGTGTGTGTGTGTGTGTGTGTGTATTGTCCCTGGATTTATTCCTAACACTTCTGTCTGGTTCTATGTTTCACAGGTTTGGCTCGACCTTCTCAAACCCATCATAAAACAGATCAAACGTAAGAGTGTGCCTCAGTGTTCTTCTTATGAATTTGGAGGTTTGTACACTTCTTTTTTGCCAGAAGGTCTGTGTCTGATTTCTGTGTGTATTTTTTATTTTATTTTTTTGTTAAGGCCCCAAGCACACAGTCCTGCATTTTGTTGTGAAGTTTTTTCCCCCTGACCACGCCCAGCTGATGGAAGAGCTGACCAGGTGAAGTATCTAATGGACAGAAATTAACCAATTGTTTTACTCTGTTATATTTTATTCGTTATTTACATTACCATGATTCTGTATTTTTTCAGGTATCTTTTTGCGCTCCAGATCAGGCAAGATTTGGCCAGTGGTCGGCTTACGTGCACTGACAGCAGTGCTGCCCTGCTCGTCTCCCACATCATCCAATGTGAGTGTGTGTGCATCTTAAGATTTGCCTCACGTCAAATTATTCAAATGTCTGTTCAGATATATTCTTTTCTGGAGGGAAAAGAAATCAGCCGGAAAGTGTGGTTTGTTGCCATGGATACATTTCAGCACTTTTGCGTATGGAAAAAGCCAAGCTGTCATATCAACAGAGGCATATTAGAAGTGTAATAAAATCCATCTCAAATCCTCTCTTGCATAATATATGTATGTATATATAAAATAATGCTTCAGTTGAGTAACAATTATTCTGATCAACAAGAAAGCAGTATACTTCTTCAGTTCATTTTACTCACACAATTTTAGCTAACGTATAAACACAGACAAAAGGTACAGAATATATCTTTGTATTAATGCAGCTGTCATTATAACAACTGCATTCCACGCCATGTAAAAAGCATTAAACCTGCTTTTCGTCTTTCCAGTTTGTTATCAGCCCCTCCCCCATCTCTCATTCTTTCCCACGCTGTCTGTACCTATCTCTCCCTCCTCCTTCTGTGCGGTCTTTCTGTCTCTCTCTTACTATACTCTCTTTATCTTTCAGCTGAGATTGGAGACTTTGAGGAGACTCAGTGCAGGCAACACCTCCTCAATAATAACTACATTCCTGACCAAATGGCCCTCATGGACAAGATCATGGAGTTCCACCTTAAACATGTGTAAGTGCATCATGACAATGTTAAGCCATTTATACACACATGCACACATGCAAGTATAATTACAGTATGGTGGAATCCACTCCCACATTCTGACCTTTCCACAGTAATTTATTTCATTCTTTCAGTTACTCATTTAAAATGACTGCTTTAATGGAAATGGGGTTTGTGTGTGTGGACTGAGGTTCATATGTTTGTGTGTCATAGTGGGCACACCCCAGCAGAGTCAGACTACCAGTTATTGGAGGTGGCACGTAGGCTGGAGATGTACGGCATTAGACTGCATCCAGCTAAAGACCGAGAGGGGACCAAACTCAGCCTCGCTGTAGCACACACAGGAGTTCTGGTTTTTCAGGTAGACAATGCAAACAAATCACGACATACTTAGACACTGTTATTTTTTCTAAAGCCTTGTAAAACCATACTGTAGTGGTTACAGTGACTGCAGTGAAAACATTCTTATTTTAATATTGTACGAAATAGTTATGTTTATGTAATTCTTTTAACTGAGCAGCTGATTGGTTAACCTGTTTATAGGTCATAACTACTTTTTCCATCCCTCTATCTAGTACTACGTACCATATCTGATTGATTTGATTGATTGATTGATTGATTGATTGATTGATTGATTGATTGATTGATTGATTTAATTGATTGATTATACAGGGTCACACCAAGATCAATGCCTTTAACTGGTCGAAAGTACGCAAGCTCAGTTTCAAGAGGAAGCGGTTTCTTATCAAACTCAGACCGGACCTCAACGTAAGCACTTTTACCTGAAGATCCTGCAATTCTTGATAGCATATAAATACACAAATGGCTTTTACCTTTTTCAGAGTTCTTATTATTTTTTTACATTGTCAGTTTACAAGTGAAACATTTTACATGGCTGTTAGGAGTATTGTATGAGCAGATAAGAATCTGTTGTTTTTGCAGCAGAGCGCGTGTCAGGACACTCTGGAATTTGTTATGGCGAGTCGGGACTGTTGTAAAATCTTCTGGAAAATCTGTGTGGAGTACCATGCCTTCTTCAGGCTCTTTGAAGAACCCAAACCCAAACCTAAACCTGTCCTTTTCAGCAGAGGATCATCTTTCAGGTTCAGGTTTGTGGCACTAATACAAAGTTGCGTCTGAGTCTGCATGAATGTGCTTTTTCTGTTCATCTGTGTGCTATTGCTAGTAAGTATACTGTTATAGAAAATAAATACAAGAATAGAGATTTCTTCAGCTTTTTAAATGCGGATAGGAGAATCAGAATTTCTTAAACACAACACCTTATGTTTGCTAAAGACGTCTGTAATCTGTTTGAGTTCAGATTTAAGTCAATGTGCATTAGTTACATGATTTTACTTGTTAGTCCTTCTCTTACTACTGTAACTGTGTACTCTGTTCTGTTCCTCAGCGGCCGGACTCAGAAACAGGTCATAGATTATGTAAAAGAGGCTGAGTATAAGAAGCATCCTTTCAACAGGTGAGACAGATCTTAAATGTTCCACAAACACTACACAGTTACCTCACTACCTAACTTCAATGATAACTCACCAGTTACAGTCAAAGCCAAAAGATTGCACACAGGATTTGTATCACAACTTTATGTATTTCATGTTACCAGACATTACTGTTGGTAAGTCAGTTAAGCAAGTTTCTGATTGGTTAGTCATGGGGATGTAATTGGGCTGGGTGTACCATTAGCACAATTGTGTTTTTGCCCTTAATACCACAGAAAAATTCAAGCAACTCAGCCAAGACCTTAGGAAAAACACCTGTGGGACTTTACCATTTTGGTTGCTCCTTGGAAAAATATAAACATCTTGGGGAAAACAGACACTGTATTGTTCAGGAAAGAGGCATGCATGAGCTTCCAGGGAAAAACTGATATGTGGTTGTTGAAAGGTTAAACTGAACCCCAGACTATTGTGCAAAGGAGACATCCCTACTCCAAGATCTTCCATCACCTTCTATAAAACCCATACCTGAGTCTCATAGAACATTTTGGACCGATTTAAAAAAAGCATGTTTGAGACTTTAAACTTGTTTCATAAGAAAAGTATTGCGAGCAGGCAATGCAACTCAAAATTAATAAAGTGTATGTAGAGTAGATGGATCTCTCAGTATCTACATAGACTAGATATTCTTAATGGCCTAATAGTTTTTTTTTTTCTGAAATGTGTGGTGTTTGAGAAACTTGACCCTAGATTTTATTTAAAAATTTGGCCTGAAGTGAAGGTGTTTAAGATGTCAAATTGATTCTTTTGTGTCTTTTGCAGGAAACACAGTAAAGTTCAGTACAACAGCAGTCTGTCCCCTCTGCCGTCTCCTGCACACTCACAAGTGCCAAATCAAGTAATTTTTTTTTGTCACCTACTGCTTAAAGCTCTTGGACAGTGTGGTGTGATGCAGTGAGAGTAGTAATCTGTCTGTATCTGGTTAAGTACCTATGTCTGTTTCCCATCATGTAATGTGACTCATTGTTGTACATGAAATTCCTAAGCGGTTGTAGCAATTCTAACTGTAAACCTTAACAATGGAAACACCAGTATAGGTCTGATTTACCTTCTAACATTTGATTTTATGAGAAAGGACATAAAGCAACTCAATAAAGGATCCACTTGGGGTTCTCATTCTAATCAAAGAGAATGTTATGAAACACTGCTAGTGAAGATGACCGTGTCTTACTGTCCAGCAGCAAAGCTATAGCTAACTGGAGTTGTCTGTGAAACTACATTGAAACTACATGAACTTCTAAACAGCATGCCAGAGCCATTTCTCACATGCTGTTCAGACATACAGTATTAGTTTTTCTCATACACTCATTAGTCTGAATTCTTTAGGTTCAGTTCCTGAAGAAAGGAAGTAAATTCACGGTGCTTGGTTGCAGTTTGGGTCACTTAACGGCGGAAATAAGACAAAATTAAAAAGTATGAGGTCACAGGGATGTTTAGATGTAGACTATTTCACAACTAATCTTTCTCTCTCTCTGTCTCTTAGGTTGATAGCCGAAGCTGGAAAGAGCCAGCCTTGGTAAGCTCTGAGGATTCGGCCGCATTAAGGATCCGTGGAAGCCCCCCTCCTTCAGCTCAGCAGAGTGACAGCGTGTTATCTGAAGCATGTGTCAGGCAGCAGAGCAGCGAGCTCAGCACTGCAGGTGTTGCGTCTCGTGCAGCTAAAGGCAGCTGCTCCTCAATCCCCTATATTGACTGCAGTGATGCAGAGATTAGTGAGGTGGAGGTCAGAGGTCGAGTCAGTAGGTCACAGTCTCGCACACGTCACAGGCATAGCTCTCTTGGCCACTGGTCAGGGGACGATACATCCCGCCCAAGCAAATGTAAATCCACTTCAAATAAGATTAAACAGCGAGAATCCCCTCCTGTTTCTCCTGTGGCTCATACCCCACCCCCTCATTATCCCAGTCCCACTCAAACATCTAGCCCCACCTCTCACAGCCAGAACTATGATGTTTATGAGTGGTCTCTGTCTGGAGGTGGGGTTCCAGTTCGTGGAATACTCCATAGCACATTACTGGATGAGCTGGCCACACGTAGCCCAGGCCCTATACGCCATCTCCCAGGAACCAGGAGCTTGACCTCAAGCCCTGCTCTTTACTCCTTTCATAGAACCGGATCTCTTAGCCATGGCCAGTACAATGGCCATGGCCAGCACGAAGGCATACATGGCTTAGGCATTAGTGGACGGAGCTTTAGTCTCAGGTCAGCTGCTCAAGAGGAAAAAGTCAGGTTTTTCAGCAGCTGCTCTCCAATCCTGAATCGCTCCGTAAACACGGCAAAGTGCCAAAATGTGGGTAACCGCTCTGAGACAGACCCACTGATACTGAGCCAACCACGGCCTATTTTTCCTCGAGCTGAAAGAATGGCCTCTCTTGAGCGCCGCATGCTGGCCAATGGCCTTTCTCCTCTTGGCCAAGCCAAAGCCATTGGTGGCTCTCCAAACCGTCGCCATAGTGCCATGCAGATGATTGATGGCTCTACGAGCAGTGGCACTGATACCAGTGACTCTGAGGAGATGGAGTCCATCGGCTCTTGCAGCCAGTCACTGGGCTTTGAGAACCCTGCAGCACATAGCTCCTCCCCTGTTTCTCACCTGCCCAGAAACAAGATATCATTCGGCAGCCTGCAGCTGGATGAGGAAGGTGTGGGAGGAGGTGTGGATTTCAGTGATGAAGAAGGAGCACAAGTATTTAACTGTTAGTCTCGAGAGTTCAGAGGTTCAGTGAGTAGTGTGTGTGGTCCAGAGCTCTGGAAGGAATGACAGGGTTAGATGCTTGGCAAGAGGAATTATTTCTCATGCCTGTGTATGTGCTACACCTACACTTGTTGCAAAGTGTGCACCAATGATGGCTTGCACAATGATGTCTGTCTGTAGTCGCTCTTGATGTATACTGCTCTTGATTATTGTTCTGTAATTATAATATATCTGTGAAAAGAGCAGATCATTTACTTAGTGCCAAGTCCTTTGTTGGACCTCTTACTGAAACAGGAGATAAGCAAACCAGCTGGATTTAAATAAATTTCTTTTAGAGGAAAGCCAGTAATTTTTGTGAAGCAGGCTTGTGATATGGGCTTTAGTGTGATGGTCTGGGAGTTCTTCCACTCCACAGGAGGCCTTCATGTTTTTTTTTCTACTAACAAAACAATTGTTTGGCATAACTTCTTTCTTGGCAAAATAATGCACATCACACTGATGCTGATTTTTTGTTTTCATTAATGTAAAGATTAATTTGTCAGATATTTGATTGTAGCACTTGGCTATTTTAAATAATTGTAGTACTTTTTAGTAGCTAGATTGAGGATGTGTTTAGAAAACAATGAAAAATTATCTGTCTCATTAACTTTCATATTTTTAATGATTGTAGTGGTACTCTTTATATAGAATACATCTGTATATATGACATTTGTAATGTGAAACATTTAACACTATGAGAAAGTAGCTTGTTTTGCAATTTTCAAATCTACTTCCATGAATTAATTTAAAGATGAATCAGAAACACATTTGAGTTTACCTAGGACTTTGATTTAAAAGACAAAAACAAAAAACAAAGTCAGCCAAACTCATAGTTTTTAATTCACTTAACCGTAGGAGAAAAATTTCTCCTAAAGTTTTTGGTAGGAGAACCATGTTATTTACTGATTTGTTCTTTTATTTATCATGGTTTTTTACTTGGAAAATCATATAGTTTTCTTTATAAGCTGAGTGTGCTGATTAGTGTGATCTGGCAGAATGTATGCAGAAAGTTCCTGTGATGCATTATTGACTGCTGTAGTGTTTTGCATCAATGAGCATCATAACTCAGCAGTGTATAATGCAGTTAATTTATAGTCCTGGCATTTTGATATTTCAAAGAACTCTGGAACTCTTTCAGCATCCTTATGCACCTTTCCGTTTAAGGAACCAGGGCTGATCCTAGGCCAAAGTTCATGGAACTTTTCCCACTTTTTGTCCATAGGAGTATGTTTATCTGTGGATCGGGAATCATTCCACTGTGTTTGCCCCACTGAAGACTTAATAGCTCACAGCCTCACAAGAGTAATTACCAGTTATTTTAAAAATCTCTTGTCTAACAAGCGATTAGTGAAACCTGTTTTTAGGAAGGCTGAACAATTTTGTGATGGTCTACATGACAGTTTAGTGATTTGTTAAACAAGTTGAGAGTGTATTTTGTAAGTGCTTGCAGAGGCATGTCACTTGCGTCAAGCGTCATGAAAAGGCTGGGAGCGTGAAATCCTCTTTGTCCAGTAATGTTAAATAATATTTGCACAAAACAAAAACTGCGTCTTGTCTGTGCTCTCATGTTTGCCACATACTTCGTTGCTGTAACTGTTGCACAACATGTGTAACCTCTGTTATGTATAATGGTCATGGTTCTTGCAGTGTAGCAGGACCTGAAACCCATCCATACACTGCATAGTAGTTATTCAGTCTATTTCCTGAAGTGATTAGTTTCTCTTAAAAAAAGTAGGGGGACTTGGAACATTAGGTGTTATCTTTAATTCTATTTATTAATGTTTAATAATATGGCAGTCTACAATGCCCAGTGACAGCTTAAAGAGTAGAAAAGCAGACTATGTTACGCTGCCATGTTGTCTTAACAGTGGCATCCCACTGTGTTCCTGCCTGCCACACCCTCTCTGTGACTTTCTGTTCCCAGTGTAATCAGGTCCTAATCTGGTTCTCCTATTTCACCTCTCTCCAAACACTCCCTGTGAATGAGGAGAAAACAAAAGCAAGCAGGAATGACAAAAAAAAGCACAACTCTCACCAAAAGTAACCAGCTTGGCACTTTTTATGTACTTTATCTTTCGTTTCCAAGGTTAAGTTCTGTTTCCTTTCTGCTCCTACTGATTCTGGGTGTGTTCCCTCTCAAGCCAAATTTGCTTAAGCTTGTCATTTCCATCACTGTCATTTATGATCAATAAATGCTCCTGTTATTTTTTTCTTTTCTTAACTGTTTGATGATGGAATGGACAAATGAATGGCTGTGGGATTTGCCTTTGTAACACACTGATGCTGGTTTTTAAGGCTTAAACTGCATGCTTTCCCTTCTCTCACTGCTTTTTCCTGTTGTATGTGTCAAGCAAAGACCACAGTCATTTCAGACACTGCTTCCTGTTTCTCATATGAATGTATGTTAAAGTGACATTGAAACTGTGACACCGTTTATCCACTAAATTTTGCTCCTTGAGTATTTTTTCTTTTCCTTAAGACGGTCACTGTAAATTTTTTTATGGTTTGAGGGCATTGTCTTGTGCATACACACTCATGCGGAAACACATGCACACTCTCAGACACTGAATCATTCTCTTTTTTTCCCCCTCACTTTCAAATCCACTCACTCATTCAGCATCTGTGGTTTTTCTATTGGCTTTCGCTACTGACTTTTGAACCCTGTTATATTTTTCTTATCTCTATTCTCTTTATAAAAAAAAATATTTCAACTCTATAACACTGTATACAGCTGTGCTCTAGTGTCAATAAAGTTGGCCTTTATGAATTTGGGCTCAAGAATCTTTTATTAAAAATTGTTTCACCATCATCCTAGATCGTAGCCCCCTCCCTCCCATCCCAGACTTGTCTGTGTGTGTTGTTAGTGCATGAGTCAAGCTGTGTGTTCACAAATGCATGTATATACATTCAGTGTATACATACATTTAGCATGTTGTTTCTCGATGCATGTGTAAGCTGTCTGGTAGTTGTTATGGCTCCCCACCATTGCATTGTTTTGGAATGTAATGTGTGTTCGTTCGTGTGTGTGTATGTGTGTGCGTGCTGTCTCGAGCTGCTCTCTTGGCTGTTTTATTTAACATGGCTGCGCTGCAGACAGGGAGCACAAGAGGCGCTGTTGGGCAAGTACTGAGTTTACTCTCCTGGTTGTTAGGGATAGACACTGGAGTGTAAGTGGGTACACTGCTAATTATTCAAACATACACACAAAACATACAGCTGTTATGTTTTGCACAAGAAGTTTTATTGTGCACAAGATGTATTTCTTTAGACAGACAGTCAGTGACTAGAACAGTGAGCCACATGAGAATCTTTAATATATGCTTATATAATATAATGATTGGCCAAAACTTTTGAGAGTGTTTAGACCTCTTTCTTTCTCTTCTCCCTTTTCCGTCTGCGTCTTTCACCTCCACCGTAGAGGTACCAGGTTTGGCCATGTCTCTGGTGAATGGTCATCGCCGCGCACATGAACCGAACAGCGCGAGTCCGAGCCCGGATGATCAGCAGCCCTCACCTCTTACATCACCGCTCCTAAACGATGCCAGCACTCTGCGCACAGATGATGAAGAGGAGAACAGGAGGAAGGTAAGGGAACATTTTTAATACTTCTGTATTTCACAGTGATGGAACATACCGGCACTTTTTGGCATCTAATAGAATAAATGAGATTTATCATCGATAAGAATTTCCTTGTGCTGAACAAATCCTGGTACTGATCAAGGGAGGTAATGTGTTGTTAAACTGAGTGAGTATGGGATTTTTAACAAATTCTAAACTCGCCCAGCATATTGTAACAGTAAAGTTTTATAGGATGAGACAAAAAAGCAGTAAAAGTAATTAGGGATGCTATTTTCCAAAGTTTTTTTTTTATGCATGATCAGGCCAAGGTTATTTAACTACTAAAAGGTTCAGGGAGGTCGAAAAAGACAACTCGTACAGATTTACATCTTAATTTAATGTAATTTCTTAAAATACAGTCATTACAGTTTAATTTTCTCCATTACCATTTACTTACAGTGGGAATTCATACCTATATATATATATATATATATTATTTAACTTACTTTGGAAAATGTAACTTTCTGCCATGACTTTAACTACATGCAGTTCCTGGATTAGAATAAACCTTCAGAAATCTGCCTTGATGTGAAATAAGAAATCTGAGCCAGGTGTAAGTTATTATACCTTACAGCACAGCGCTGTTCATCTGCTGTAACTAGAGCATAGCTGCACACTCCACAGTGCACTTTTTCAGACTTGGCTTTGCCAAATTGAAACCTAGCGCTAGACTAAACTTTAGGCAGTTGGACTCGGTACTAAATGACTGTGTTGCTGTTAAATCCAACGCCTGTGTTTGTGATTCTGTTGCAGAGATTTCCGACGGACAAGGCTTACTTCATTGCCAAAGAGCTGCTCACTACGGAGAGAACCTACCTGAAAGATCTGGAGCTCATCACTTTGGTAATGAAAAAATAAGTCGTAGTCTGTTTGTATGTTTGTACGTGTGTCTGAATGTACAAAGGGCTTATTGTTGAATTATTTTGTTCTGTGGTGGTTGGGCTGCAAAGTACAGTATGACAGTGGGTGATGGGCCTCAGCAGTCCTAGTCCTCATGATTTATAATGATTTTTTAAAAAGATATATCTATTTTTAACACCACAGCACAGTTAAACTATTGAAGCTGATTGGTCAGAAGGTCAGTCTTCTGTAAGAGCTCTGACTACTTTAAATTCAAGTTTATTCTAATTTATTTATTTATATTTGTATTATTTAACAGCGAAAAATGTTAAATCTGTTATGGTGAAGTTTGTAAGTAAGGTCTCCATCAAAGGAGCCAGACAAATTTGCACTTTTCAGTATCTCTAACATAACATTACACACCACAAGTTCCTTACTTTAATAGATTAATATATTTTTAAATCTGCTGAAGGATTGTGAAACATCCTAAGGTATAAAGATATAAGGACTTTAAAGTCCCATGTCTGTGTGCATGGACTGGTGTGGTACAAAGCAACATAGCTCACTTTTGTAGCATTAAATACTGCAGTGAATCAGATAGGAGGTTACATCAAAGCTGACTCAGTACTCGTCCATTCTTCCTTGCCAGTATCAGTACTGTTTCTGATATGCAGCATTCGATCAGTGCGTCTCTAATCTCTAAAGCCTGTAGCGAGGTGATAATTGGCTCAGTTAGTTGGAGCTGGATTGCTTTAGGGACTGAGCTGATGGATTTCTTAACAATCAGCTTTCCCTCTGTGAAGGTTTCTGAATATCAAGCAAGAGGTCAGGGATCTACATCTTATGGAGTGCCAACCCATTACAGAGTACAAGCACACACAAACACAAATATACACTATGGGCAATTTTTAAATGCCTACAATGCATGTCCCTGGACTGTGGAAGGAAACTAGAGTACCTTGAGAAAACCCTAAAAGCACGAGCAGAACATGCAAACTCCATGCACAAAAACATTTTAAAGATTCCAACTTCCCAGCCCTGGAGGTGCCAGGTGACATCGCCAATGTCTAAACCCCTAAAAGTGTTTACTTGCCCGTGTATTCATTTGTACATTTTTATCAATTTATTATTTTTACCTTCTACTTCCACAAATATAGGACCAGATGATGTTAAAAATTAAACACCTACACACTGCAGAATTACACAATTACAAGCTCAAAATCAACCCTGTGATTTATATGACAGCTAGTAGCAATGTCTTTCTATTGTACTTAAAGATGCACTATATTTGTGTTCAGGATTAAAAAGCGGTCATTTTAAGGAACTACGCTTAATATTTATTTTTATTTGATATTTACTATACATTTATTGATGATCAATGTCCACAAAGAAGTTGGTTCCTTTTATTACTTAGAATATAGGAGCACACTTTCTTCTAGATGTTAACAAGACAAAAATATAACAGTTTCTTATTACAGAATACTTGAAAACTTGAAATGCCTTTTCTCTTATTAGTACAATGTGTTGTCTATTTAGACTCCTTTGTTAAATAGTTGTTAAATATGTGAAACCTTGCATAAAGCTTCACTCATTTAATGATTATAAATAATAAATAAAAAAATATATAAATAATGTTTGCTAAATAATTCTTTGTGAATGAGCTGTTTCTATAGAAATTATAACATGGTTATTTACTATTGTATTTACTGTTTATGTATTAATGTGTTCATGTATTAGAGGGTTTCAAGGGTGATTGTTTAGCGGAAAAAAAGCGCTTGTATGTGATATGATCCTGTGTTTATGTATGTAACTGTGTGTGTGTGTGTGTGTGTGTGTGTGTGTGTTTGTGCGCGCGCGCACAGTCATTTCAGAGTGTGCTGGCTAAAGAGGAGTCTGCTCCAGAGTCTCTAAGGAACCTTTTGAAATCCAGCTTTGAACCTCTTCACACCTACCACTCAGAATTCCTTAAAGAGCTGGAGCAGAGACTTGCACTATGGTTAGAAACACACAAATACCTACTGTACACAAACACAAACACCACTTCTGTAGAGATACATTGTTGGTACGAGGGGCGTTAAAGTCAAACAGGACTGATATTGAAAATTTTCATGAATGAATGTGTAAAACTGATTAGCATTTACGGACGACTTCAAGCACAGTGGCCTGATGAAACTCTGATGAAAGTCGCAGTAAAACATTTTGTACGGTGAAAAGATTTTAAAAATGGTTGTAAATCCAAGAATGATGATCCCACCTGAGGTGGCTTTGAGCTCACTGCAGTCGTTCTTCCCGTAAACATTTAGTGAATGAAATGCCCAATCCTTGAAAATCGACGGATTACTAGTCAACTTGCGGAGGAGACGCATTCGTCTGTGGGAAATGTACACACATTCACCTACACGATTTGCATATTATAGGAAGTCGGCTGGGAGTCACTGCCACATCCACTTACAGTCCTGACCTCGCTCTAAGCCATTTCCACATGTTTGGGCCATTTAAGGCATTCCTGGGAGGTCAGCATTTCAGATATGAAGCAGGCAGTTCGATCATGGCTCCAGTGTATTACCATAGGGAAATAAAGGGTGTCATTCTGCAAAATCTAAAAAATAAAGAAAGAAATAAAAATCCCGGTTTGACTTGAATGCCGCTGGTAATTTTCATGAATGTAGATTTAATCTTTGTGTATGAATACCAATAAGGCTGTTAAAATACACACATGGTTTCCTTGGCAACTCCTTATCCCCAGTGGAAAAACCTGCCTGCCTCAGGGTCCTGGGTTTCCATGACATCCAGCGCTGTACAGTTTGCACTGTTGATGTGACATGGCGTGCATGTAGAGCTATTCTGCCATTATCATCATGGTCATTATTATTAGTTATTTCATGCTCTGACCCTGTCCAAGCCTATTGCCTGGATTTTCACCAACTCTACACGGCTATTTGGGTGAAGCAGGAGCACTATAGATATTATCTTTGTACATGCACATTATTGTGCTTTTATCCGTTCTGTCGGTTAATAGGTTGGTTACGAAGCAGTAAGGTTAAGAACATGTGTGCTAACAACTTGGTCACTGAATATTTCAACAATGACACCTACTGGTAATACAGAACACTGCACATTAACCTGGTGACTGTCACTGATTCAGGTCAAGTGCTTAAATCCCTAAGTGTGTGTGTGTGTGCGCCCACAGGGAAGGCCGCTCAAATGCCCACATTAAGGGGGATTACCAGCGTATTGGGGACATCATGCTGAAAAACACCCAAGGACTGAAGGTAACATTCTCTTAGCATACTCAGACTTACAGTGTTAATCTTTAGCGGGCATATTAAAATAACATGTAGCTTTTGCTCAAAGAGTTCAATTATAAAAAAAAAAAAAAAAGAATATATTGTTAGTGTCTGACTGCACCCTCTTAGCTGTTGACGGCTCAGCTGCAGAAGCACTCCGACTGTGTGAGTGAACTGGAGATGGCGTGTCGCGCTTCACGGCGGCTTGAAACAATGTGCCGAGACTTTGAGCTGCAGAAGGTGTGCTACGTGCCCTTAAATGTGTTCATCCTGAGGCCGCTGCACAGACTGCTGCATTATAAACAGATCCTGGAGAGACTCTGTAAACACTACCCCGCCACACACTCCGACTTCAGAGACTGCCGAGGTGAGCAGGGCGTCCAGTTTAAATA
This sequence comes from Clarias gariepinus, assembly GCF_024256425.1. NCBI lineage: Eukaryota > Metazoa > Chordata > Actinopteri > Siluriformes > Clariidae > Clarias > Clarias gariepinus. The sequence goes on along the minus strand of NC_071104.1, from coordinate 25,552,872 downwards.
TCACAAATAAATCCTAACTCCCATGTGCCCTGGAAAACTTGTGCATATATACACACCAGTTTTTACAAGTAAATCTTTTAATAAATACTTTGGGAGTCTAGCACAGCAGGCAGGTTTATGAGGTTAGACGTACAGTAAGGTTCTTCTTGCATTCTTTTTGTATGAATTGTACAGTTTAATATTCTGTTTGGTCAACAAAATAAAGACCTGCTTACTGGTTTTTATAACAGTGCATAATCTTTTTCGTATATTTCTGTGTTGATTTGTTGAGAAATTGTGTGCGCACATGAGTAAGAGATTGTTAGGAGTTTGGGTGATTGTCACTCTAAAATGACATCAGCTTTTTTCTGGTATATGTAATAAAACATGTCTTTTAAGTCTTAAAACATTCCCACTCACCAGGGAAAATATGATGGTGAGTTGAAAAAAGTTCTCAATTCTGCCTGTAGAATTTATTAAAATTGACATTCAGTCCAACTACATTTTTTTTTTTACATTATCTCCTTCCTTTTTAATACACTTTGTCCATCTAAAAAGAGCTGAGGTGCAAACCATGAATACTGGCTCTTGAAGATCCCAGAAAACTACAGTATAAGCATCAAATTTCCACCAGATGGTTAAATTATGAACTTTTTCTTAGTCAGTGATTAAGGATGTTTCTGTTCCATACTCTGTTGTTTACTCTCAGGCTTGTAGTGATGAATCCATGTCTGTTTGGGCACCAGGTGCACCCTCAGACCACATAAAAAATATTCACGTAACAGGTTCGCACCTGCACAGCAGTGACTGGGGAGACAGTAGCCCAGATAAAACAGTGTGACCAACAGAAGTGTTAATATAACTGGAGTGTGGATAATTTTCGACCCTCCTTCATGCATTTGTTTCATTAACATTTATTTCTATTTGCTAATGAACTTTAAGTTTGGAGAGTCTCTGTTCTTGTCACGATGAGAGTTTGCCCTTTATCTACAGCTGCACTGGCTGATGTGTCTGAGCTGGAGTCCGTGCTCCACTCCAGCATGCTGAAGACTGACAACTTTCAGAGACTGCTGGAACTGCAGAAGGACTTGATTGGGGTGGACAATCTGGCGACCCCAACCCGAGAGTTCATCAGACTGGGCTGCCTAAGCAAACTTTCTGGGAAAGGCCTGCAACAGCGCATGTTCTTTTTGGTAAAAAAAACACAGATTGCAATGTTTGTGAGGTTCTACTATTAATCTGTGCTGTATATTATGGTAATGTAATTATTAAATAGTTTTAAACCTAAATTTAACCTCTGCTACAAAACTGTTTTGTTTATCTTTTGGCTGTTTTAGGCATGCATACTTTAAAAAAATTATTGTCTGTGTGATTCAGTTCAGTGATGTGCTTCTGTACACGAGTCGGGGGATTACAGCTTCTAATCAGTTTAAAGTTCACGGCCAGCTCCCTCTTCGTGGAATGACAGTAAGACCATCGTTCCTTACAGCACTTCTTCTGCATGCCCTCTGCATTTCAGCTAGAATTTCATAATGGCTGTGATACTCAGTGTTTGTGTGATTACTGTTTTAAAGTGTGTGTGTGTGTGTGTGTGTGTGTGTGTGTGTGTGTGTGTGTGTGTGTGTGTGTTTGAACACAGATCAGGGAGAGTGAAGAGGAGTGGGGAGTTCCTCACTGTTTCACTCTGGTCACACAGCGTCAGTCAGTGGTGGTAGCAGCAAGGTAATGTACAATTAAATTAATTTTTTATAAAGCGCTTTTAATAATGGCCATTGTCACAAAGCAGCTTTACAGAATCAAAAGAGAGTTATGGAAATGTGTATGAAATGTGAAAACTGTGTATGAACTGTTAGAGGGTCTGGACGTTTTTAATCAGTCGATCCTGACAAGAGTCCTTTGGCTGACGTTAGAGTTAAATGTAGTAATAATTCTGGAAAAACAGCCCCATGTTCATAGAAATTTTTAATTAATTGTGGTTCAAATTAAATGCATTACTTGATTGTTTGGGTAATTAGTGACATAATTGGTTACATAATGCAATCATAATGTCTCCTCCTAAATCGTTTTCCACAGACTAATTACTCATTGTTTACTCCACTGCAGAGCTCTTTGTATTAATGTTGTCCTCTCTCTCTCTCTCTCTCTCTCTCTCTCTCTCTGTGTAGTTCTGTATCAGAGATGGAGAAATGGATGGAGGATTTAAAGATGGCAGTGGATTTGTCTGAAGACTCTAATGGACCATCAGCAAGCCTGCTGACCAACAGCAATGACGTCAGTAAGTACTGATCCCATCACCCTCTTATTTTTGGGCCATCAGATGGAGGAACATGACGGACATGTATGACAAAAAAAAAAAGAACGTATAACTACTCAGGACTAAATTTCAACACTATGTTAGTGTTTTATCTGAAAGAAAAACTGGCATGAAGGCTGATATGGTGCCTATATTGTTGAATTGTCATGCTTAATGCGTTCATTGCTAGTTTGAAAGCAAACATGTATGCCTCAATGATAATGATATTGAAATTAATATTTTCTTAAACAGTAATACAGTTCCAGCTTCTTATAGTTTATTTGGTAAACCTGTTTTTTTGTATAAATTATATTACTAAGGCAAACATTGTTTTAAGGCAAGTGTGTGAAGATTCAGAGATGCAGCTTGGACGGTTAAAATTCATCATCATATTTGTAAGCTGAATTAGCCTTATAGCTCCAGTGTTGTCGTTTTTTTTTTTAAACAATAATCATATATTTTTCCCTTTGATTAAATTTTAGGATACACTGTGTAAATTCTTGTTCAGCAATTTGCTTTATTTAATTTGTGAGCTCAGTGTGTGCAGTGGTTTGTGTAAAGAATCGTGTGCTTTTTTTTTTTTTTCCTGTTTGCATAGAAGTGATTGAGTACCGTGTGTGCGTGTGTGTGTTTAAGCGTTTGTGCGCGTGGATTCATTAACATACTGAAATGTCCTCAGAGTCTGCAGGGGAGTGGGCCTCGGAGGTCGAGTCAGAGGATGACCTGGCTGGGTCACGCACATCATTGGAGCGCCATGGCAACAGCTCAGCACATCACCGTGGCAACACCACGGTTCATGTTTGCTGGCATCGCAACACCAGTGTTTCTATGCTGGACTTTAGCATAGCGACGGAGGTACCCAGCTCTCCACTGATTAACCACCTCTCTCTCTCTTTCCCTTCCTGTTGCCATGTGTATGTGTTTTGTTCTAGGTAGCAGTGGTGTCTCCTTTCTCTGCTCATGTTCCACTCCAGTGTCTCCTGCAGTCTCTTAACCCTTACACTGACTCTGTGTGTATTAACGCATGCCTCACTCACTCTTGCTTCCTTTCTCTTTCTGTCTGTCTCTGTCTGTCTGTCTGTCTATGTCTGTCTTGTTGGCTGTGTGTTGGCCCCCATCCTTTCCCTGTGAATCCCTCTTTGTCTCTCTTTACTCCCGGCCTCCCCGTATGTATGCGTGTGTAGAGCTTCGTGCTACAGTGAGTGTGTGTATCACAAGGGGGCAGGGAGCAGTGCCTGTGTCTGTAGTGTGCTGGTACAGAATGCAGAGTCTCTCCTTTACTGACTGCTGCATCAGTCTGGAGGTAACACACCCAGACCCAGACTGCCTCATTCACCAAGAGCTCTTAATTCTCTCGAGCTCCTGTTCTAACTGCCAAACCACAAATCACTTTTACAAATACTTTTTTATTATTATTTATATTATTATTATTATTATTAAAAAGTAAATGAAAATTGTTATCTTGCCTCTAAATGTGGCATGTTTTTTTTCTGAAAGACAACTTTTAATATACTAATTAAAAGTAGTTTGGCGGTTAGACCAATTCATATTAATGCTGCTACTGAAGCCTGGTTAGTTCACAGAGAAGATATGAATCAATTTTACCCACAGTTTTTATTCCACATCAGTTCAATTAGGCAATATTTGAAATGCTGTGTTTTTGTTCATGTTTATTCTATTTTTATTTCCATAGGGTATAATTAGGTAATAAATTCACACAGTGCCTTTTTTTGTAAATGTTATAAATTTTACTGGACATTATAATTAATAACAAAGGTATACGATTCAACATGGGTTTGTTGGCCTTGTGAATTGATTGCGTTAGGGTTCTTACTTGTTAATTATAAGGATCATGATTATATGTGTTTGCAGTGTACATTGTAGAGGCATAGAACCTCCAATAATGTGCAGTATTACACTTCTTGACCATTATATAAGATGATCTGTACCCTGCTCATTCATGTGGCAGCAGTGCAGAAGCATGAAATCATGCAGATTTAGGTCAGGAGTTTCAGTTCATGTCCAAAAATAAATGTCCAGAATGTAGGAAATGTGATTTCAGTGACTGGGTCTCAGTCTGATGTCTGGGGGCTCAGAAACTGCTGATCTCCTGAGATTCTTTTTATCTATGGATTTATCACTAGAAAAAGAGGAAAACGCATTCTGTTGGCACAAACATCTTGAGGGAGCAGAGGAGAAAGGCCAGCTGTCTATGATAATTCAAATAATCAGTCTTTACAGTCATGGTGAGCTAAAAATATCAGACTGCTACTGAACCTTTGAGTGGAAAGGCTGAAACAGCAGAAAACTAAGTTAATGTTTGATGTGAACACCGAATTAAGCACTTGACCTGCAGCTGAATGATTTTATGCTCTGGCCGATTGTAAAAATGCATGGATGAGCAGGTGTTCAGGTGTTCCTAATAAAGTGTTCAGTGACTATATACGCATAACATCATGTATGTAGTAATATTTAACGGATAAATAATACATTTATAAAGATGCCTGAGGGTTTTGTGTGCTAGTGCGTGCCATCATGTATTTATACCACAAGTTTTGCACATGGCTGTGGTTTATATGGTCTAGACATGTGTTATGTCTGGCATGAAGACTGAATAGTGTGTGAATACTTAACTGCAGTTATAATTGCAGTTTTATATTTATTACACAAGTTCATTTAAGTATTCACCAGTCTATTATTTAAATATAGTTTGTCTTAAAATAAAAACCTTATCTGTTAGACAAACAGTGATATGTTGGGTTCTACATAAAACCATTAAGAATTCCACAGAAGAAACAACCGAACAACAAGTCTTGTACAGCCAGAGGGTCTAAACAGGTGTTTCACAATTCTTTTGAGATTCTGGTCCATGTTGATGTGAGTGAATCATGCAGTTCCCCCAGATATATATATATATTTTTTGCTTTAATGCCCCAGATCTCCTGTTCTACCACATCCCAAAGACGTTCTTCAGATCTGGTGGGAAGGGCACAAAAGAACACTGAACTCATTATCATCTTCATGAAGCCACTTTGATACGACTTTTGCTTTGTGACCTGGTTATTTGTGGATTGAAGAGATGCTCATGTTCCATTTAAGTGATGATTGACTGGTATTAAGTGTGCCAAGAAGACATTCCCCACACCATCACACCTCCTCCACCAACCTGGACTGTTGATGCGAAGGATGTTGGGTCCATGTATTCATGCCATCTGGGAGCCTTAGCAAAAATTAAGTTTTATCAGGCTGTTCTAAGTTTTTCCAGACTTCTACTTCTACAGGTCTGGTGAACCCATGTCCACTGCAGCCGCAATGTGGTTGTACTTATCTGTCGTAGGTCATCTGCTTCAAGGTTCAGCATGTTCATTCTGAGATGGTTTTCTACTCACCACAGTTGTCCAGATGGGTTATCGGAATTACTGGAGCATTTCTGTCAGATTGAGCCAGTTTGACCATTCTCCATTTACAGCCATCAACAACAAGATGTTTCTCCTGTTGCTCACTGGATGTTTTTTCTCATTGCACAACTCTGAGTAAACTTTTTTAAAAAGGCTGTCTGGCATTAAATCCCAGGCACTCACCAGTCATCAAATTGCTCAAACTTAGGTGGACACTACCCAAAGCTGCCCAACCGTATTCACATGATTTTACTTACTGCACTCCTGCTTCACATCTGGCTGGTTAGATAATTGCATGTGTGGGTGTAAAGGTGTTCTTAATAAAGTGGTCAGTGATTGTACTCTATGTAGTACCAGCATGACGTGTATTCTCTTTAGAAGTCTCCACTGATACAGAATACCCTAGATTTAAACCCTATCAAACTTTAAATGATCATCCTGTCCATCAGTTTATTGGCAGGAAGTTAGAGGTGTGAGGTTGTAAGTTGAAGTGTTAAATACCTGAGTGTGTTCTCACAGGCACCATAAAAGTGGTTCTAAAGGTGTACTATTATGATAGTGTATACTACACACTTTACAGAGAGCTATCTTTTACCTTGCACACTATTGCTGACCTGTAACAATTACACACACACACACACACGCATGCTGAGCTCTTTGATTTACTCTTCTTTTTTTTTCTAGAACCAGCTGTCTGGGAACCTGCTAAGAAAATTTAAAAACAGTAATGGCTGGCAGAAGCTCTGGGTGGTTTTCACCAATTTCAGCTTGTTCTTCTACAAAACACACCAGGTGATTCTATATAGACACACACACACATATACACACGCACACACACACATAATATGCACACACCGACTTGTTTACACTGTAAATGTCTTGTGTACCAGTGGAATGTCTAAATGGTGTGTTATTTAAAGTGTGTTTTCTCTCTCTCTTTAAGGATGAGTATCCATTGGCCAGTCTCCCTCTGCTGGGTTACTCAGTAACTGTTCCTGCAGAGTCAGAGAACATCCATAAGGACTATGTGTTCAAACTGCACTTCAAGTCCCACATCTATTATTTCAGATCCGAAAGCGAGTACTCCTTTGAGAGGTGTGTGTCTCTTTTGAATGTCTCTCTAGTTCAAACATTAACAAAATAATGGAAATAGTGAAGGTACATAACTGTAACCAGTTTATTTTTTTAAACAGTGCTATCTGACCTGTGTAGTTAGTTTTCAGGTAGTATATTGTTTAGTAATGTCTATTGCACCGGTTGTGTTGTGTGCAGGTGGATGGAGGTGATTCGCAGTGCCACCATCTCCTCCAGCAGAATCCGTTATCTCAACCGCAAAGAGCCCTATTGAGCCTGATCGCCTTAGGGATCAACTGTGTGCGCGAGTGTTTGCGTGTGTGTGTGCTCGTGTGTGTGTGTGTGTGTACAAGTGTACGCTGATCTTGTTGATCAGTTTGTGTTATCTCTTTGAACAAAATCACCTTTTGTGACATTAACGTTTTTCTATCATGGTTTTACACACCATTTTTTGAGCGCGTCTGACCGTCTCCATGGAGAGTCCTGGTGCTTTTTTTAATGGTGACACGTCTGCTGCACATCGTATTTTTCTGCATATCACATTTTTCTGCATTTTTCCTGCATTTCTACTGGGCTGTTTGCCTCTTTTATAGGATCTCATTTTATATACTATAACTAATTATCTATGTGCACCTTGTTTGCCATAAGTTTCACTTGTTACTTCATAACAGAGGCCTATCAATACTAGTGCCCTTGTTTGTTTTTGTTTTTTTACTTTTTTTTTTAACGAGTATGTTCATGTCTGTTTTATTTCTGCAAAACAACTTTTGGATTTTTTTTTTTAAATAAGAAACTTCTTGGAATCCATTAGTTTTTGTGCCATTTTGGATGTCTTTCATCTAAATACGGTTTAAATTTATTGAAAAAGAGCCTTCATACATTTAGGTTTTAGAGAGATTTTTTAAAAAATAGAAGCTTTTAACATTATCCACCACAGTTTGTTTAGATGATAAATTGCTAAATTGAAGAGTTTTTAAGCAATTTTCACAATAAGATATAAGGTACATAATAACATTATGGTATGTCTTTAATTCCATTAAGTTTGTGTTGTTTTATGACATTTCCTAATTCAGGGTTGTTAAATCTTGCACCGCTGCCAATTTAGGAAATGAAAGCATATTATTAAAGCTACAGTATAGTTAAATAGCCATGCTTCACTCGAAATGATCAGATGTTACGTATATGAAGAATGCCATTGAGGAAGTAAAGCTTTAAAGTGTAGAGTTATACATGATTTTGTAGTTTCATACACATTATTTACTCTCAGATGACAAGCCTGCCTCATGTGAAGGTTTTAAGTATCTGTGAACAAGAGCGGTGCAGGGAATGACTTTGGCAAGGTGGTCTATTAAATGTTTATTGCTTTGCTTCGGACAGAGAAAGAACTGTTTCATATTCCAGATATATAAAAGAGAGAAACAGAGTGTTGTATGGATATGTAAGCAATAAAAACACATTTGAACATCCAGAATAATCAGCGTTTGTATTATCATTATTACTATTTTTTGTTTTGGATCTGTGCTGTGGCATTGTGTGCTTCCTTTACAGAACTCTGTTTAGACTGAATGAGTCAGTGAGATAAATGTTTTCCACTGAAGAGTTGGTTTCAATCAATTAAGCTTTGCAAACTCCGTTAAAACCTCTAGATGGCAGCAAAATGCAATTTTGACTTAATGAACCATAGAAAATGTGTGTACTTCCCACAAATAAAGCATATAGTGTGTTATTGTGGATTTCTTTCCCAAAACCTTTTTCCGGTAAGTGCATTGCAGTGAAGCTTATTGTGGCTCCAGCAAGGGCACACCTCCTGTAAAGTGCTTTACTAGATCTGTGAGAGGATTTAGACCAGAGCAGCTGCCTCATGTATTATCAAGTATTTGACGATGATCTCCTAAAATGTGAGCTGCCTTCACAACAATCTCATACCAAGCCACCTGTTATGTGTCGAACATTCTGTATAATTAACACTAATATGTTTTACAGATTTCTAACATGCCGGTTATGACAAATATGTTGGTTTAGATTTTGCTATATTTTAAAGTTTACCAGTGATTTTTGGGATCTAGTTTCATTTATCTTCAGTAACTGTCTTGTCTCATCACAGTAGATCAAGTGCCCAATTTGGAAACACTGAGTTTAGAGTCAGTGACTGACAGAGTCAGTTTAAACAAAAACAAAACAAAATAGACCATGGAAGGCTTTATAAGAATGTGTCCAATTTGCTTGGGTAAACTTTTCAATCCCCTGAAAGAAAGTTACTGTTGTTTTGTCTTAAAGGTGCATAAAGTACCAGGTTTCCCATGGCTTGTTAAATATCCTTAGAATAAACCAGGTGTATATCTTACTAATACTTGTATGAAAGTGTCTCGCAGTCAGAGGCAATGGAGCAGACTACCCAGGGCCATGCGGTGGGTGATCTCTCACTGAGCCTGGTTTTAAGAGATTGCTTTCTTCAAGGATGGAAAGAGATCCAGAATGAGTGTGTATGCACTGAACATGGAAATATATGGAACATATTGTGAACTAGTGTAGTATGCATGTTTGGCCATAGAGTCATACTGTATGTATATACTGTATAAAAAAGGATAAAATGTGTGCTGCTTCACTTTTTAGGATGGCATAAAGTGCTGCTGTGTAAAAATCACCTGTTTCTACTTGAAACAGGCTGAAGACATGCAATTTGGGGCAATTCATCTGCTAGGCTCCACTGTGACTCTAATCAGGATGCTAACGGAGTGACTGAAAGTGAGTGAGCACTCTGGAGAATAATTCCTGCCTGATGTATTTTAATTTAGGAGGAAGAGTGTGAAAAGGGAAGCATGGTGGCTTAGTGGTTAGAACTGTTTCCTTGCACCTCCAGAGTCTGGGTTAAATTCTTGCCTTGGGTCTGTGTGCATGGAGTTTGTATGCATGTCCTGCAATAGATTGGAATTCAGGGTGTACCCTGCCTCATGTCCTAAGTCTCCTGTGATAGGTCCCCCTGTCAACCTGTATGCATGATAAACAGGCATAGATGATATGTGAGTGTGAAAAGAGTGATAATAATTAAAGTTGAAGCAATGTTTTCATTTTCCATGTCTGAAAAGTCCTCTGACAGTAATCCTGTCATTCAATTCACGAGTTTATATTACTGCACTTATTATAATACTCTGTTTCCATAGTAACAGCTTATTTACATTGAAGCTTCACATAATCCAAGCATTATGATAAACAGGTTTTTATATATTTTATAAGAAGATGGAAACAGGCTTGTTTGGGTGGCAATGCTTTGAAATGCTCCATAAGGTTTCCTCTTTTGGAAAGTCTTTCATTCAACTTCTTTTTTTGCTTTGTCCTGATGAGATGAAAGGAAACCAGCACTGACACAGGGAGATCATGAGAAGGTCCACAAAAACAGTAACAATAAGTTGAGGTCTGAACCAGCATGCTGTCCAGTTCTGCAAACAGGAACCAAATACATTCAGGTCGTCCCACCTCGGCGGTGATTGCTTTCCTCTTGAAGCATTCCCCGCAGTGTGTCACTGCGTTTAGAAGAGTCTTCTAAGTTGTACAGTAAGTTTTCATGAAAGTTGTACACTGCGCAGGCGCAAAAGTGTTTGACAGCGTCAGTTCGTGTGTTTACGGAGAGGGAGGGGGTCCGGGACAATCTACAATAGCTACTCAGAGCACGAGCTGTCGGGGCACGGGGCGCGGACATGACGCTTGACTAGCGCGTGAACCGAGCAACGGAGATGACACGACGCTGACTTAGCGCGCGCGTTCCTGGACGCCCAGCCTCTTAAAAAAAAAAAAAAAAAAAAGGCACGCGCTCGAGTGTAGAGAGGAGGCAGTGCTCGCGGACGGCGAGTTTAGGATGAGCGTTAATCAGCTGCACGCGCACGGGATCAGCGCGGACGTCCTGACTTGAAGCCCGAGACGAGAGGCGCGCGCTCCAAATAAGGGGAGCTGGGAGGGAAACGCGGGACGGGCGGACGGTGTGAACTTCATTCGCTTTCTTCATTTGGAAAAATACACACACACACACACACACACACACACTCGGGGAGAAGTTTGGAAAGGTGTGGCGGCTGAAAAATGTCTCTGCCGGTACATGCCGAGACCAGGAAATTTACCCGGGGGCTCGGCAAACCGGGGACAGCCGCCGAGCTGCGGCAGAGCGTCTCTGAGGCGGTGAGGAGCTCCGTGCTGGTGGTGAGGAACTCTCTCTCTCTCTCTCTCTCTTTCTATTTATTTATTTACTGTATCTCTCTGTGTTTGTGTGTTTTGCGCGCGCCTCTCCGTCTCTGTTTGTGTTGGTGTCGGTTTGTCTCCTTTTCCTTTATCTATGTATAGCTTTATATCCGTGTCTCTGTTGTCCCCTCTTTTCCGAGCTGTCTCTTTTTTCTTTATCTGTCTGTCTTTCTCTCTATCTCCCTATTTGTGTCTGTTTTCCCTCTTCTGTCTCTAACTTCCTCCCTGTCTACATCTCTCTCTCTCTCTCTACATCTGTCTTTTTATGTCCCCCTCTCTCTCTCTCTCTCTGTCTCTACATCTCTCTCTTTCTGTCTGTCTCTACATCTCTCTCTTTCTGTCCCCCCCTCTTTCTCTCTCTCTCTCTCTCTCTCTTTATCACCTGACCGGTGTGTTGGGGATTGAGGTAATTCCTGGCCACACTCTTATTATACATAAACTGTTATTGCAATGAGCTTTTTCCCCCAGATTATTTTTACACCATGACCTTTTGACCCTGTCCTACAGTGTGTAATGTTTATCAGTGTTTATTTTATCATCCGCTTCCTGGCAGTGGCTGATACTTTATTCGAGCGCATTCGAACATTTTTATGGCACCCCCCATGGTCACACACAAACCCCAATTCTTGTAGGTCAGACATTCTGCATACAGTAAAAAAAGTACATAGGACTGTACCTGTCCCTGTTGTCCTCATGTTAGGGACAACTGGAACACCAATTTATTATGCAAGCATTGGCACTTTACAGCTCCAGGGTTCCTTGATCGACCCTGATCCAGGTTTCATTGAATGTTCCCCCTGTGTCGGTGTCAGTGTAGGTTTCCTATGGGTTCTCCAGTTTCTTTAAACTGTCGCTGGTAGGTGTTATGATGATTACCTCTACAGCCTTACCAGACTACCAGGTAAATGCTTCACCTTACTGGGATAAAGCACTTAGTTATCATCATGATTACTTATCGTGACCATGATTAAACGTAAGGATCTAAGTAACAAACAGAAACAAGAGGAGCTTCGCACATTATTACATCAGCACTATTAAAACAGCATTATCAGAGTGATGGCGACGACATCATAGTCATGACACATCGTGCTGATGTCATAGTGATTGGGCCCCTAATATTTCCAGGATAAATTTGTTTAAAAATTCTCAGTGTGCAATTTTCTTATTATGGTCTTTAGTGTTAATTGATTGTTCTATTTGAATCCTGTGAGTCTGGAGGGCAGAGACGTGGCAGTTGTCCTATAGACTAAAGTCTGTATTTGGTTTGTCTGGTTACTTTGTGCGTGTGTATGTGTAAGTGTGTTTGCGGTGTGCAGGGTCAGTCCTGACCTTCGTGGTCCTCTGGGCTTCCTTTAATAAAAGTAGGCCATAGTTGGAAAACATAAGACTTGCAGACCACTCTATTGGGTTTGCTCATTTATGACTATGAGTCCAGAATCACTATGATGTACTGTTGTCGATAGTGAAAATGTCACGTTCTTACATAACAAATGATTAAAAGCCTCACTGGATCATATCGACTAAACTCTGCATGTCTCCTCTTCTACTCTTGAACATGTGTGAAGGTGTGTATTTGTCCTTAATGGCAAAAAAAGTAACAGCTTATCATTTACACATCTGTGTATATCCATGTGTTGTCCTGTATGGGGTTCAGATGTCCCTAACAGGTTGCCAAGATACAGAAATGGACACCATCCAGAGCTATTGTCAGAGAAATGGAATCCTTAGGAACAAACACACATACACACTTTGTTTCTCCTCCCGGTATGATTAATTTATCCTCTCAAACTACAGAGGAAGGCTGCTGGACAGCAAAGGTACACTTTAGGAAAAGAAAGTACATCTTTACTGACTGTCTGTATCACACTGACTGTTTGAACTCCCTTGTGAGTTACTGCTGCAATGACTGATGATCTACTTCTATTGGAAACCTCATGCAGTGGATACAGCAAACACCAGACTGAAGCCACCATGGCTCTGTTTTCACTTACTAGCCCTGATCTTTTACTAAAGTACTGCAGGGTAAACGGATCCCAGAAAGTTGGTTGAGTAATCTATTTATTTATTCTTTGCTGATCGTACTGAAGCCTCTCAGTGGGCTAAGAAAATGTGTGCGACTGAAGATAGCTCACATGCATACATACACTCCAACATGAAACATGTAAATACACAGTGAGTGAAACACGGCTCTGTGTGTGAAGAAGAAAAGCAAGATTGTGGAGGGCTTCTTCTGAATGGAGCTCGATTGTCGGCCCAGAAGCCTGCAAACACAAACGTATTGTGTGCATCCTGTGTCCCAGGCATTGTGCTGGAGCATTTATTAAGAACTCAGCGAGAACTGCCTGCCGAGGGTGTTGCATGGAGATACATGGAGGATGGGAGGATGTTCTATATTTACATAAAGAAACTGATAGACAGATTAATATAGGAAAGATAGTAGAGTTACTTGTGCGTAGACTGCAGATCTCATACGGTTCTTTTAATAAGTCAACCAAAAACCCTTACGAGTGAAGTTGTGAACTAACAAACTCTGGTGAACTGTAGCTGTGTCTTTATTCCCACTATTCATTGGCACTTTATTGCCCACATACTGTATTTTTGTTTATATTGTGTATTTACTGCTGTTCATTCTCTTTATCTTATCTTACTTTTTGTGTAATGAAAATACAAAAAAATTAGGATTTTTTTCCTGACTCTGTAAAATAACAACAAATATACAAACCTTTATCAATTTAGAACCTGATGAAAATATATTCAGGAAGTTAATAGTAATGGTTGATATTGACAACTACTGAACATTACAGTATCCGTCCTGCCATATCACCCATTATTTCTTTTAAATTAAATCCCACTTTCTACATGACTGACTGGTCTAGTAAAAAGTGTTCACATTAGCTATAGTTGTTACATGGACAATATTTAATCAAGCTGATTGAATTCGTTTTGATCAAAGATTCCAACCCAACTGTTTATGTTGGAAGCTTATCCGATAAAATGGAGGAGTTTGCATGTTCATTTAATTAGAATAAAACTTTTTTGGGGTTTTGCCCTTTTTGAAGCATTCCATCTGCTAAAAAAAAAATCCCCAACATTGAGGTTAGGTTATGCTTCCCATCTTTCCTAGTAAATCCTCCATTTTGTGTTAGGATTGTTACAAGAATTCAGGCCAGTCACTGATTGGTTTGGTGTTTACTGCATGTGAAATTCGAGCCAATCAGTGCCTGTTCTTCAGTAAAGGACTAGTGGATGAAAGTTTAAAACCACGACAGGTGGGAGAGGGCTGCAAATATATCAATATTATAGGCAAAACATTTTTACCCCATTATCTGTGGGGTAAATATGTACAGATATATATACATAAACAAAAGAGAACAAATCTGATTAGGTATTTACACAGCTAATATTTACCTTTTAAACAGTTAATCAAAGGTTTGCACATCTTTGATTTAAAAAAATGTATTCTTATCAGGCCGGAGCGGGTCAGACTGTTCCGACTGAGGTGTTTAAATGATGCATTTTTATTCCAATTGTACCATTATTAACATTATTAGTGGAATATTAGATCTATGTAAACACAGCTGCTGATAAAAGGCACAGTATTAATTTAACATTCTTTGAAACAAATTGTTGTATAATGTTGCTGCTATAATTTTGATAATTTAGTCATTTCGTATAAGTATTTATTTATATAAATTATGGGTCTATAGTAATTTTGAGCTGCATGTAATTACATATAATACTGTTCATGAGAGCTTTGCTCCATGGTCCAACCTTTATTATACTTATTTTTTTTATATTCAGTGCTTATGATTCTGTCCTACTTTCTCAGGGTAATTTAGGTGTGTAGTATCATTCCTGCTGTCCATTAGCATAGGTTGCACAAAACAAGCTTTATTCCCAGTGCAGGAATATTCATCATCCCAAGTTAGCAGCATAGTTGTATTTATGATGACATTACCAGCAATATCAAGTTCCACATCATATAATTTTCTATACTGAGGGGAATTGATGCTGTTCTTATTGTGTGAGCCACTAAATCTAACAACTCCATGATCATGTCCTGAGTAAATACATCCTTATTTTGAAACTAGGTTAAGCATATAAACTTTGGCAGCTGCTAATGAATTCTGAGCGCTGCTGCCTAAAGACTTGCTGATTGTTTGACAGTTCGTGGTCTGACTCTGATGCTGAGCTAACCAGACTGCGACTGGTCTCACTGAATTTTGCCATTAGCAAGAAAAGCTGCTTCACTTTCAGCTCAAACACACAACTGGTTCACATTCTTCCCATGCTTTATCAGATTCATTTGGATTAGAACCATTCCACTGTGTATAAGCTTGCTTGCCATTTCAAAAGCTGAATTTGCTGTTAGAGGCTAAACTTTAAATGTCATTACAGGGTGGTTTCACTAAATTTTCTTTGAATGAGACTAGAGTTGGAGGGTTTGAGGGACATGTTTTCCATGGCAGGCTGCCTGTGCAGTGTTGTGAAATTCTTAGTTTTTTTTTTCTCTCCATTACATCACTCTGTTTAGGTAGTAGTCATGCGTCTTTTAGTACCTTCAACGTTGATGGCAAATATTGACTTTTGCTCCTCTGCTAGGGCACTTGATCAGTTTTTTTTGGAATGAAGACATTTCTTTGTTTAATAAAAAATTTATTGGATTTTTGCTGTTGTGATGAGACACAGGATTAGCCAGTTGGGATGATGCATGTGTTTTTGTTTGTCATATACTGTACTCAACCATACACAGTATGATATGCAGTGAAATGCTTACACGACTCTTTGTGACCTTGAAAAGGAAAAATAAATCTCTTTTTATTTGAAAGCTATACTATAAGCACATTGATGTGGAAGCTTGCAGCATTTTTCTGCAAAAGAAAAGTGGACCCTCAAAATTTTGGCTGGATTTTGCTTTGCCATGAAAAGCAGTATCGGCATATGAGTGATCAAGCCGTTCGTGTATACTTCTGGATGCACGTACTTCCGGTAGCCGATCAAAACATAATTTTTTTTGTGTGTCTGTCAGTGAAATGCCAGACAAAGTGAGTTTATACATTTTATGTGGGGTTTTGCAGCTTTTGCAAGATTTAGTAAAGAAAGAGCACCATGGGTCCCAAGAATGTTTGTAACGCTTGTATTAATTTATTAACCTTTATTAAGATTACACAAAAACAGGCCTTTAATCTCATCTGCTGATTCAAAAAAAAAAGAAGAAAAAAAACCCAGAAGAACACGAAAGACGCACAGTCAATATATCAAACTCATATTTGTGTATCATAAAAAACAGACACTGCAGTACAGTGTATAAATATGACTATTTATAACTATATACAAAATATTTTGGTGTGTATTTAAATGGATGTATATTAGTGTGTGCGTGTGGAGATGCAGGAGTGTTATATCAGCCTCACCGGCTTTGTCAGTCCGGGAGCACGATGATGAAAAACGCTGTCCTGCAATACTGTCCCAACTGTGAGTAATCTAATTTTGATGTATTTGCAAAGAGACAAAAGGATTCAGTTTGCATCGCTGGAGAATAAAACTGCCAACGTTCCAATTGCCAATTGTCGTTCCACTGACAATGATCAGGCGTTCCACATGCTGTTTATGAGAGCGGATGCAGTGGGCTCTGAGTCTGTAAGCCAGTCGGCACAGTTTCATTGCCATACTGTGCTCAATAATGGAGCGTTGGTCTTGCGCCTTCCCTTTAAACTTGGTCAGGTGACCTCTTTGCATCACCAAGATTCCCTGAGATTTGGAGAGAGTCTCGCAAGTGTAAAAATGTGGAACACAACGGATTTG
This sequence comes from Clarias gariepinus, assembly GCF_024256425.1. Lineage (NCBI taxonomy): Eukaryota > Metazoa > Chordata > Actinopteri > Siluriformes > Clariidae > Clarias > Clarias gariepinus. The sequence continues at coordinate 25,536,093 of NC_071104.1, read as the reverse complement.
GCAAAACATCATATGGAAACAGATTATAAAGTATACAACACTAAAAACCCATTATGTTTTCAAATAAAAAAAAACCTATTATGTGGCTGTGCTACATGTTATCAAGGAGGGTATCAAGATGAAACTGAGCCACTTTCAGTTAACGTTTTTTAAAGCAACCGGAGCCAAGAGGAATAATAAATTAAGGTAAATTGAGAATTAATGTCTATTTATTTAATATTTTACTTCGTCCACATTTCTCCTCTACAAGCAAACATTTTTATTATGCAAAAACATATCATTTTGGAAATATTTGTGTGGCTGGCTGGAACTGATTATCTGCATTTACATTATTTCCTATAGAAAAATGTGTTTCGCCAAATTTTTGCCTTAAGAACTAACTTCCTGAATGGATTGCGTTTGTATGCTAAGGTACCATTGACGTTTTCTTCTATTATTAATGTTATTTTAAAACATCAGTGGAATTATAAAAAAATATATTTTTGGAAATGTTGCCAACATGAAAAAATTAATGTCTCATTCTCCCTTTTGACCTCTGTTTGAAATGCATCAATTTTAATTGTACAGAAAAACAGATGTTACGCTGTAATGCTCTGTTCGCATTCAGTATTAATAGTTTAAAACTTTAGTGAATAGAATCAGACAGCTAAAGTCTAACTGATTAGGCTGGTGCAGTGGACTTAAATGAGGATGTATAATGACCTTTAATAATTTCAGCATGTCTTTTTATTGGGGTTTGAAATCGACAGATAAGTAGAAGAAGGAATCAGAACAGGTGTGTAATTGCAATCAATAATATGCAGTACAGCAGGTTTGGCTAAAAGGCTTTGACTCATTCTCCTTAAAAAGCACTATTATTATTTTTTTTTGTACTTGCCTGTGTCTTGACGTGTTAGTGCGGTTGGTTTCATCACTGTGATTTAAATGCAAATACCAAAGCGATACTTTCTTTCCTAAATCTTTTTTCCAACTGTGACTTAACACATGTGATTTTTGTACTTGCCTGTGTCTTGACGTGTTAGTGCGGTTGGTTTCATCACTGTGCTGTGCCTGTAAACTCTAGTTTGAGCATAGACTTGTGTGTCAGTGCTGGCTTATGTTTACTGTGTTCCTGTGTTGCAATCATAAGCAGGCAGCTGGTTCAAGGTGGATTTGTCATCATTAATTCTCATTTCATCCTGTTGTTCATCATGCAAGAGGAAATGGCAGGAAGAGGGTTGGGCACTGAAGCAGGTTGGGCACTGTCTGAATTCTCATGACTTATTGTAGGAGTGTATAAAGAAATCAAATTTGAAATCATTGTGATTCCCTTCTTGGAAGTGACTTACAAATGCACGCACTCGCACAATACATTGCCATGTTGTAAATTTAATTTCTCTGTACAGAGAGGATGGCATGAATCTGTGCTTCTGTTGTGCACATGCTGTGACTCTTATGTCATCCCCCATGCTCGCCTTATTGCATTAGTAGTGAAGATAAAAGCTTGTGAAGTATTCCATCTCACACCCAACAGAGAAGACATTGTCCTTACAGTAATGCAATTAAATGCAGCCTCCAGACTCATCCAGATGTCCAGGTTCTTTCTAGTGTCTCTGTCCAGTGACATCACCCCACAGTCATTATCACTGACATAACCTTTTACTTCCCAGCATGAAAAATGATCTCGATATTTAAATAAGGGGGTACATGAGTCTGTGTGAACTCTGTGTAAGCCGCCATTACATTACTACACTGCTATAACACAGTTTACTCTGCATGTGTGTATAATAGTCTTGTTAAGTAAGTGTGTGTGTGTGTGTATTGTTTTCAGCTCTAGTAGGTTAATGAGTAGCCAGACTCTACAGTTCTACCAGCATCAAACTGAGATTAATGAATGATTGCTGTGTTCATGTGATTCACTCTATTACAGTAAAACAAGACTGAGATATTCATTGTAGAAATGTAGGTTTGCTAGGTTTTACGACTCAAAGTTAATGTCCTCTATAAAGCCGTAATATCATCTCCTATGTCAGCTATCGTTATTAGCAGCAGCTATATCATTGAGGTGATTAATACCATTTTAAGGACAATACAAAACCAGGAGGCAGCCTGGTGGCACCGTAGTGGTTAGCACTATGGTTCGAGTCCATGGGTCTGAGTGTGTGGAGTTTGGATGTTCTTATCGTGGTTGGTTGGTTTTCTCCCACAATTTAAAGACTTGCAGATTAGGTTAGTTGGCGTTCCCAATTAACCAGTAATGGATTTGCACCCTGTCCAAGGTGTACCTTGCCTTGAACCCAAAGTCTCCTGAGATAAGCTCCATGCTCGCCCGTGACCTTGTACAGTATAAATAAATGATTTCAGACCAGTACTTTTATTTAAATACAGTGGCCGGGTACTAATTTGTTACCATTTTACGACCGCGGTGGGACCTCCAGGCGACATTCACACGCTATGGGTAATGTTGGAAACACGAGTTAGCTTTATCTGCATGACTTTGTACTGTGAGAGGAAACCAGAGTACCCGGAGGAAACCCCCCAAAAACGGGGAAAATACGCAAACTCCATGCACACAGACCTCAAGGCAGGAATCGAACACAGACCCTGGAGGTACAATACAAGGCGACGGTGTTAGCCACTAAGCCACCGTGAAGCCATTTATTATTATAATTCCTGACTACAAAATATTGTCACATTTCATTAATAACAATAAAACTCTACCCAACTCTGTCTAAACAGTTTGCGAACACTCTGTTCACATTCAGTATTGATAGTTTAAAACCTTAATGAATAAAATTAGATGAGTCAGAGCTCTTACACAACAGCTACAGTCTAACTGATTAGGCTGGTGCAGTGGAATTAAATGAGGATGTATAACGACCTTTAATGGGTTCAGCATAGCTCTTCAGTGGGGTTTGAAATCAACAGATAAGTAGAAGAAGGAATCAGAACAGGTGTGTAATTGCAGTAAATAATATGCAGTACAACAAGTTTGACTAATAGGGTTTGACTCATTCTCCCTAAAAAGCACTATTATTTTTCCTTTTCTTTACTTGTCCGTGTCTTGACGTGTTAGTGCGGTTTGTTTCATCACTGTGATTTAAATGCAAATACCAAAGCGATACTTTCTTTCCTAAATCTTTTTTCTAACTGTGACTTAACACATGTGATTAGCCTCTAGTGTTTATGGGTTGAGAAGAGCTGTGCTGCTTAAAAGTAAAGCTTTTTCTCTGACATAACGAGCTGATTGTTATACAGAATACTAACTAACAAAAACAATTGCTGTTAACTTTCTCTTATGAAAATCTGAAGAAACCGTCCAGTTAGCTGTTACTTTACCTGCTGATATTTCATCATCAAAAACAATTGGTTGGTTCTGTGTGTGGTGTGTTTTGACTGGATCGCTAATCTCGGGCAATAACTGAGCCTCTACAAGGTTAGGGCTGTTTTTGGAGAATACAGTCAGTATTAATGTTACATTTTAACAGTGGTCGATTTCCATGTGCAGGTACAAGTTAGCTTTCATATCTAAATAAAGCTATGTTCAAGTCATAAATGGTCAGTTGTCTTTTATAATTGCTGCATGCTGAAAAGTTAGATTTTTTTTCTGGATACAAGTGTTCTATATTCACAAATTTGGTTAAAAAACAAGATTAATAACAACAGCATAATAATTGCACATTATAGCCAATCATTATTGCGTTGATATGATTTCCTTTATTTATTCCTACTTGTTTTATTCCATAATACAGGTTAAATCAGATTGTTTCATAGCGTACAGGATATATCCATGCATGATGCTCTGATGTAATAGCTGTTCTAATTGGGTTTACTCTCAATTACAGCTTTTACAGACAACACATTTGTTATAATTGTGCTTTCATCTTAGCCTGGAAACAGCCCATCATTTCCTTTCCACTGTTACTGTATATAATGCTTTTACACAGGACATGGCATTAGTGATGTTCTGTAGTCCAGTATCATCAATGAGAATGTGGCTTCGAGAATAAAAGTCGAAACTCAGTATGACTTTAAAATAAACTTTTGCCATAGGTACAGTATACATAAACATTTACACTCTGTAACACTCTCAATCTGTAATGCTCTGTAAATACAAAGCTGTAAATTTAGAAGCTTGGCCTTCTGGGCATTTTTAGCATTACTGGCGTTTGGGCATTACTGTATTACACTGAAGGTATATGATCTTTTTCCTTGGATTTCATTCTGATGGAAAAACAGATGCGAAGAGAAGCCAGACACTGTGGAAACAGTATTTTAGATAAACCCACAGAAAAATTTATGTTCCCGATCACAGCTATAGCCAAAAATCTTTGAAAAGCAGAGGGTTTTCTTCCCAATAACTGCTTAAGCTATTTGAGCCACTTCAATGTTCTGTAAAGGGGCAGAAAATGGAAATAGTTTTATGGGATTTCTATTTGTGATTCTGGAATAAAATACACTCGTAAATCTGCCAGAACTGACCCATAGATTCCACAGTCCAAATATCTTTCGAATGTTTCATTGTCATGCTTTTGGTCTCCCTGTTCTCATCGTCATCATCAGAACAGATCTTAGGATTGACTGGATCCTGGAAGTTTTACGATGTATGTTCTGCATAATGTGTAGGCTGTTTAATCAGCAGCAATGATAAAAACACCCGAACCCTCAATTTAGACTTCAAAGCTGCTTCAGTCTGAAGCTTTTGTGTCAGTCTGGAGAATCTGTGTGTTTCCATTTCGAGAGGTCTAAACTCCTGACCTGTGAGAGAATCCCCCAGACGTGTACGCACACAGACACATATTCAGGCTATTGTTCCAGCCAAACCTCAGTTAGTCTACTTATGGACATGAAGCCAAATTAAATTATGTTGAGGCCAAGCAGACAGCTAAAGTTCTGACTTTCCAGACCAACAGATGTAACTTCAGGAACATTCTTAACACTAGATAAACACTTTTTAGTTTTAGATCATCCTGAGATAATGCAGCTGTATTACTTGTCAGTCTTCGTAAACGAATCAGTGAGTGTGTGTTTGTTGTGTGGTGTGTGTTTGTTGTGTGGTGTGTGTGTGTTGTGTGGTGTGTGTGTTTATATATATATACACGTGTGTGTGTGTGTGTGTAAGAGAGAGAGTATGTGTGTTAATGTGTGTATGTGTGTTTATATACAGTGAAATTAGTGGCACAATGGTTCATTGATTTCCTGTGTAGCTCCGGGCAGTATTTCTGACAGGGGCACTTGTGAGTAATAGAAGTTATGTAAATGTGCTCAGTAACACACTAAACGTCTGAATGAAATATGAGGTTGAGTGATTCAGAGGATAATGCATTCACAAATAGTTGTTTGACTGCAGAATTTCTTAAAAATTAATCTTTTTCTAAAATTTCTTTTTTGTGTCACTTCAGTAACATAAATATTTGCTTGAAAACTAGTTTTGTGTATTTTGAAGCTTTATTTCATACCATATGATTATTAACTTCATTATACTCGTCCATGTTTGATCTCCTGATGAAGACTGAGCAGGACAGATCCAGAGCACTCTGAAACAGGAAGCACCCAGGCCTTCCTGTCCACACCACCCCCATCCTCCTCTCTCTGTCCTTCTCAATACATTTGTCTTGTTATAGCTCAGGAGGGACGTTACCACAACAAAACCTTTTAGTCCTACTGCAGTTGTGCGCTCCTGTTCACAAGTGAAAGGTCTTTTCTTTTTTTCCCCCCAATCCTTAAGCACAGTTTGCTCACACTGAACACCTTTTCAACCCACTTAGGACTGTTTATCTTTATTCCTCTACACATACTGTATACTATATTGTAATAATAACTGTAATTGGTGTCACAGCCATGGAAGGTGGGTTTAATTTTTTTTGTCTTTTCCCTCTCATTTTCTTTCTTATGTTAGTTCAGTGATTTTTATTTTTTCTTGAATAGGGATCGAAATCTACATCTGTATTTCTGTCAAGCAGCCTGGGAACAATGTCTAATAATTCAACTAAAATCAGGCTTACTGAGACAGTGTGAAGCGATGGCTGATGTGGGATGTGGCTGAGAGAAATGTGCCAGGGAGAAAATGAAAGAGACGCGGCAGCATTCTCTATCAGCAGTATGGGCTTTCTAGGTGGTTTCCAAATACTGTAAAAACAAACAGGAGAAATCATTGGGTGGAGTTGTTTTTTACATATGGAAAAACATTTGGTTTTGTACCATGATGATGAAACAGTTACTATTGAGATTAATTAGATTACTTTTATGTAAGCGTAGCTTCTCAGACTAGTTTTTAGCACTTGCGGTTCTGTGACACACCCAGTGTAGTAATTTATCACTCAAACTTAAAGAGCGTAGGTCCAGGGCTGTGCGGCTCCTTCTCCAGCATTAGAAATGTGAGTCTGCGTGCGTGTTGAGTGAGAGGCGTTTTGTTTTATGCGAGCATGTGATCCCAAAGTGGTCCAGTTGGAACTTGTCTGAGAAATACAGCAAAGTGTTTAAGTCTGTTATTCCTAGACTGACAGATTTTCCATCAGTGTGTAAAAACAAACACTGGTGCACGCATGCACACACGGACACACACACGGACACACACGGTATGTAGAAGGGTGATTCCATGTGATTTGTGTCCCGCTCATGATAAATTTCCAAATACACTTTATGGGCATAAATATGTGGACATCTCTTCTAATTATTGATTTCAGGTGTTTTAGCCTTACACATTGATAGTAGGCACATAAAATCAAGCACATAGCCATGAAATCTCCAAAAACACTGGCCATTAATTGGGTCATACTCGAGAATTCTTAGGATGGCGTGTGTTTTAAAAAGAAGAGAATTCTGGCCTCACCCTTTTAATTAAATCACAACAGTTGTGTATTTACCTTATATTGATGTCGATGGCACACTTCCACTTTTGATACTGCTTGATAAAGCATGATCTGTGTCTAAACCACACTATATTTCATCTAATATTTCAGTTGCAGTGGGGCGGTTACATCTATGTGACATTTTCATGCGTACAACACTTTCAGTAAACACATCTGCATAAACAACTGGAAATTGATTTGTTCACTAGACAGAAACCTGTGATGCTCTTGTCTGCCTGAAATATCATTGAGTTCAATTGAAACAAATAAAATATTTGAATTTCCACATGGCATTACAGTGAAACCTCGGATTGTGAGTAACACAGTTTGCGAGTGTTCTGCAAGACGAGCAAAGATTTTTAATAGATTTTGACTGCGAGCACAAACTGAAACACTTATCTGTCAGGATTTATTTGTACTTTTTTTTAAAGGTAAAGTGCATTTGTTTTATTTTTACTTTATATTGTGTGATAATTATTTGACTTTGATTATAGTGACCTCAAAACAGGATTATGGCGGAAAATGTTTAGGTGTCAGGCTTGACACCTTTAGATATGCTTTAGATAAGGCAAAAACATATTCTTCCCAGCTAGATTTTGCCAGGGCAACTGTAAGTACTGATGTAAATAAAAGAGTTTACGAGCAGTAACAGCACAACCATGAAGTGGTAGAACCTACAAAGTCACAGAGCCAGGGTATTGATTGCGAAAACACATAGCACTTAAAAATCGCATAACTGTTGTTGCATGATTCATTACACAGCCTTAACCAGCCCTTAGAAAGCAACATCAGCACAAGAACTGTGAATTAGCAGCTACAGGGAACAGGTTACATGGCTAAGCAGCTGTACACAAGCCTAAGATCACTATGTGAAATGCCGAGCATTGACCGTAGTGCTGTAAAGCTCTTCACCACCAAACTGGAATAGTGGAAATGTGTTGTATGGAGTGATGGATCGTGCCTCACAATCTTACAGTCTGATAAATTTTGGTTTGGTGAATGTCAGGAGAACACTATCTACCAAAATGCATGTTACTGTACAGTCAATTTGGAGGGATGATCATCTGGGGCTGTTTTTCAGGATTTGGGCTCCTTAAATCCAGGGAAGCGAAGACATTTTAGACAATTATATCTTTCCATCTTTGTGTCAACAGTTAGGGGAATGCCAATTCCTATTTTATCGTGACTGTGCCTTGGTACAGTATAACAGCAGTTTTGCTTGTCTCAGCCCCCTATAACTATCTTAAAATACCAGAATTTAAGCCATACAAAAATAACAATCTTCCTCTTATTATTATCATCATCATCATCATCATAATAATCATTATTATTGCAGTAGTATGTGAATCCATTTAAAGCTCAGTTTAAAACATCTTGTTCTATCTGTTACAGTTCATGACAGTATAGCTTGAAAGTAATTTACTTGAAATACATTATTAGAATGTCCTGAATGTCTGAATGCCATTAGCATTGTTGCTGGAAACTCTCAACCATGTTATGTTAAATTCTTGTTACTCACTAAAGAACAAAATGCATCCTGTCTGGAAAGAAACCTTTCGAAAAATAAGATTTACATTTCTTTAATAAAGTAACACATTTTTATTTGTTTAATACATTTTGTTTATTCAGTGTCAAACGTTGTTGTTGGGATTTTGGGTGATCCCGGCAAGGGGTCGCCACAGCGGATTATCTGGTCCCAACAAATAAGCTTGGCAAAGGTTTTTACGCCGGATGCCCTTCCTCACGCAATCCTCCCATTTTATCCGGGACCGGCACTGCATCCAGTGGCTGGGGTTTGGCCTAGATAGATATACTTTATTAATCCTGTGAGGGGAAATTATTGTGTTACAGCAGCAGCAGGTTACACAAACAGTAGTAAGGTGATAATGTCAGTTTTTTTCCTTTTTTCTGAAATTTGTCTCATCAGAGTACAGCAAAAATTTGTTCAAGTTCCAGCTTGCACTCAGAAACTGATTCACTCACACAGATCAGTAATGTGGGATGTGCCACTAAGCCTTTGGCTTGTCACTTCCTACCTCTGAGAGGAAATGGGTCATTGTTTCTGTGGAACAGTATAGACTGTGTCTGAGTACCCTGATGAAATGTTTGCTTATCATGCTGTAATAGTGGGGTATTACTTACATCATATGTCAGCCTTAGATGCTCCCACAAAGGATCTTATAAAGGGGCTGAAAATAATTTGAACACTTGCTTACACACCAGGCTTTAGTGGTTTAAAAAAATAAAATAAAATTGTCGAACAAAAAAACAAAACAAAAAAAAAACAGACCTGCCAGCCTTTAAAAGTTACTAGAGCATGTCAGTCTCATGGCATCTTCTTTTGAAAAATAAGCTGTTCTCAGCCACATTTAGTGATGAAAATGGCCACATTCTTTTGCAAATTAGTGCTCAATTAATCAGCAGAATTCTCTGTACAAGCCAGGAGGGATGAGAAACAGGCTGACTAGACTAAAAAGTAATAGCTAATGTAAAGTACTTTAATAATCTATTTCAAGACTGTTGGCTAGCTAAGTGCATTATTACAGACTAAAAATGAACAAGCATATGAATTCCCAGAAAGAGAACAACTGTGTAGGCATAATTCTATTTTCTTCAGATAAATAATAATAATAATAATAATAATAATAATAAAGGATTTGTCATATGTAGATTTCAGCATAGTAAAATAATTTTTTTCACATAACGCAGTTAGGAAGCTGGGGTCAGGGTGCAGGGTCAGCCAGGTTACAGTGTCCCTGGAGCAGATAGGGTTAAGAGCCTTTTAACAGTTAAGGACTCAACAGTGCCAACCCAGAACCCCACAGCATTAACCGTATGAGCAACCACATCAAGTTTGTGATCTCAATTATGCCATTGACAAAAAATCAGCAAGTCTGTGGTAAATAATTTGTCGAAAACGACATTATTCTCTCCAGTAATCAATATGGTTTGAAATTTTTTATGCTTTTTCAAATGAAGTGACTGCATGTACTGAAGGTATGTGTTTGCTTGATTCGGAGACGATCATTAGTTACAATACCAGTAGTAACCCTTTGCATTTTTCAAGCTACTAAAGACCATTTATTTCTTTATATATATATATATATAAAATGTTATATGTAAAATTTCACAATGTTCTTGGTATACTTGAATCTTTTTATTACTTACAAACATTCAAGTTTTTACATTATGTTTCCAGTGAAATGTCTTTGTCAGTAGGTACTGAGAGCCTGATGTAAAATTCAATCTGCCATTTTTTTTTTCTCTGTTGTGTAATTATTGAACACTACAAGCTTTCTCTAAGGTTTTCAAAATTTAGATTGAAGTTTCTTGTCACATAAGTGAAAGATCCTGAACTAAGAATGATAAACAAAATAATCCGATTTTAGCTTACAGTTACAGGTAATAATATTTTTACTTAAATGGCACATCACAACGCCTTTACTAAGCACGTCTAGTTTATTTATTATCTCAGCAGAATATTTACATTATTACAGTTCAGGAGTTGTAGTTAGTTAGCTGTGACTAGTCTAGTTAGCTTTTTTTTTTCAAAACAGATGGTTAGTAGTGTATGTGGTTAAATTAGGGAAATCTGGGGATCTTGTTTTGATCCTCAGATTTATCAAAGTCAAGAATCACCTGTTTGATTGTGTCATTGCATGCATTGTTCAGAATAAAAGAAAAATGTAGAGTATTTTGTGTTTCTCCACCACCGGTAAGCTCATGTTTTAAATTAGTTTTAATTGTTAATGCCTGTTTGGTGAAATCTTTTGTAGATAGCTGTTTTGCTTTTAAGTATACTGAGGTTTGTTTTGAGCTGTTTGTTTAGTAAGACGTGTTTTAGGTGTCCTCTGAATGTTTGCTAATGCTTTATAGGAATATGTTTATATCTGTCTGTCGTCTATGTTTATAGGTATGGTACAGTTTGTAATATAATAATTCACATAATGTGAATATGTTGCAAATAAAATACAGAATGTTTGTCAATAGCAGTTAAAATGTATGGTTTTTAGTATGTTAAGAGGGTAGTTACTGTTTTTGAGCTCACTTGAAGGCAAAAGTCTTAAAGGTACAATTCGCTACTGATCAGTACACTGTAATTAATCTGATCTAATAAGAATTCAGCTACCAGACCAAGCATCAGTGTAATGCAGGAGGCTGTGAGATAGAGCACTCTGTTGAGTCACACCACCAGAAAACACATTACATATAAACTGTACATGATTCGTAAAGGTCATTAGAAAATAGAGTTTATTTTCTTTCATGGTTTGTTGGGCAACTACAAACAAAAGCTAATAATACAGACACAAAATCTTTTCTTTAAAAATGTTTCATGATTTCCATAAGTATAAGCAAACGACGGAGCCTAACATCAAACAGCTGCTGTGTTGCAAAAAAATGTGATATTTGGGTCAAATCACAGACAGGATGAAAAAAAGGATGCTGTGTTAAGAAGCATATACGTCACACGTCATTTTGTTAAGAAGCATGTATATGAAGAGTCATTTTAATGTAAAAACACACCTCCGAGCAAGGAGAAAGTGTTGGTTTAACCCTGGATTACAACCTCAAAGAACAATCCACAGCATGATTACAGCAAAAAGAATTTAAGAGTTTTCACATTAAACGGAGTACAGGAAATCCTCTCAGGCCTGGTTTATTTTTTCAGTCAAGGTTGCGTTTCTCCCTGCAGGTTAAACAAAACAGCTCAATACACATACACTCCACAAACACTCCACATACTTTAGATACTATAAATGTACATACTCCTCTGTGCAGAAAGAGTGAAATCAGTCTGGCTCCAGACTTAACTTATGTTTAGTTGTAGTAAACGCATGAATGAATGAGAGCAGGAAGTACTGTAACAAGATTATTTGAAATCTTGACATGTTGTACTGTATTAGTAATGTGACATTGCTGTCTGAAAGTAAAGCACATGGTGGCAAGTTTTGTGTGTGTGTGTGTGTGTGTGTGTGTGTGTGTGTGTTTGTTCCGTGTGCATTCCTGGTTAGTGGGCCGTAACTTTTTACGCTCTGATCCCCCCACAGATGAAAAAGCTTTGAAATGCCTATGTGCTTTTCTTCAGTTTACTTTTTACGTGTTGGAGCTTCACATGACTGACCTGCTGTGAATTATACTGATCAGGTGCAAGACAGATAAAACGCAAGACCTTGAACAAGAGAGCAGGACCAGAAATAAGCCAGGACGAAAGGATTAGAGGAGTGTAAAGGTCTCAACAACACAATTGTTTCAGTGTACGTTGTGATGTTCTGATATAACATAATATAATAACATTAGTTCTTTTTGTCTTTGCACTCAATATTCTGCATCATGAGGAAATAAGCTCAACGCAAATGTGTGTAGGAGGATGTTAAATCAGGATACTTCAGGCCTGAAAGATTAAAGTTTGCTTCACCTGGTGCCATTTTTCTCTGATCATATCAGAGATTACTGATTGTGGAGACATTGCCGGCAGTAACAAAAAACTACTGGCACTCAGAAGCACTGAGGTGAGCGAAAGGGAATGCAGTATGTGCGCATATTTTCAAGCTGTAAGACGTTTGTAAATGACGGCCGATTGAAATCCATTTTTCTTAATTTTTCTTGTTGCTAAACCTGAATTGGACAACGACTGTGGTGCTATCTGAGTGAACAATGCTAAAAAATGTTTTAGATAGTCTCAGATTGTTGGGTGTTGCAAAAATCAAGCTTTAAAAATGGAATCGAAGTCACAGGCTTTGTGTGACCCTAGGTTTCATGGTCTATGTTACTAAACTGCCAGATCCAGTTAATCAGAGCTCTTCAGAATCAACGTTGGTAAATCAGAGTAAAAACAATAGTGTCTATCTTTATTAAGATTTTTTTACGAATTCTATTGTTAGTATTAAATGATGCATCACGTCATTTTGACAGTTTAGCCCAATAATCAATAATCAATCAGCTTATCTTGTTACAAAGAAACAAGTTATTGCATAAATCTGTAAGCAGACCATATAAGGCCATCCTCAGCAGCAGTTAGTGGTCTCCATCCATCCAGTGACAACTCCAACCAGCAGTGGGTCACCAGGATCCATCAGACTAGTTTGGAAAGCAGAAGAGCTCAGGATCAATGCTAAGTCAGGAATGCTATGTGTAGTTCTCTAGAAAGAGAGAGAGAACAGGTATACTCACTGTCATTTAATGTATAGGATGTATAGGAAAATTTTGTCCCGCGACTCCAGTAGGACTAACCATAAGAACATAACTCAAAGGGAGGGCCAGAAGGAAACACAAACATTAGAAAGTATAGCAGTTACTTCACCATCAACAAGCCTGAATGATCAATGAATAGTAGAGAAGGCAACACCCAAATATACCAGTTCACCATAAAAATCTATGTCCATAAGTCCCCAGATATACACCTTTACTTTATATAAATCTATTCACAAAGGCTTGGCTAAATAAATAATTGCACAAATGCTGAGGTCTTCATTACATAAGGCATCAACAAATAGCCTGCATCCTCAAAGTAGGCAGGGTGGATAATAAAATACTAGCAGTTTACTTGGGTACTGTGGCGTGAGACCATTTAATGCTTTATTGGTCGGTAGTAGTATTTTAAAATCAATGCCAACTTTTACAGTGAGCCATTACAATGTGGATAATATAGGGGTGATGTGCTTATAATTTTAAGTTTTAGTAAGAACTCACACATTCTGGACTAACTGGAGCGCATTTATGTACCTGGTGAAACATCTAGACAGTAAGGCATTACATAACATAAGGAACTGTGACCGCGCTTCCATTTGTTATTATGTACATTTTCTTCACTATGTTTATGATTATATTTTTAGATAGTACAATAAATAGCAGCTTGTTATCGGGCTTATTATATAGCTCATCTGCTACGTAACTCTAAACTACAGTATTGTAAGGTTTCAGTGAGTTTAGGAACAGAGTGTGCTTCGATGATGCAAGGCTGCTGCTGATGTTTGCTGTTTGTGTTTCTGCTCAAAGGTGCTTAAACACTGAGCCTTAAATGATTGTGTGTGTGTGTGTGTGTGTGTGTGTGTGTGTGTGTGTGTGTGTGACTGTGTGTGTGTGTGTGTGTGTGTGTGTGTGTGTGTGACTGTGTGTGTGTGTGTGTGTGTGTGTGTGTGTGTGTGTGTGTGCGTGCCTGTGTGTGTGTTTGACCGATATAGTAGAGTACACTGTCCTCCGAGTAAGGGTGAATAGGCCAAATGTGTTTATATACAAAAAGCGCCCCAGTAAACCCTAAGACAAAATATTCTGAGGTTAACCACACAAACATGATCCTCTTATAATCTTTCCTCAAACACATTCGCATAGTAAAGCATTTTCTTGCAAGGGCTCCTGCACAGAAAATGCTAAATGGTATTGACAATAATAAATAAAACACCTCCACTAGAGCACTGTAAGCTGCCAATACTCCTTACTTCTCCTCTTTACAAAATCAGGCTAGTTGGAACAAAATGCATTATATCAGTTACTTAGCAGGTTTCACAACTGAAATAATTATCATCTCCTATTCATGCTGTGGCATGTTTTATTAGCTTGACTTAATACATTATGTTTAAAAAGTCTTTTTGGAAAAATGAATGTTTTTACATTTCATTTAAATGCATGCACAATGCTGGAATTATTCATGTTGATTTTTATAGTCACTGACAAACATTTGCTTTCCTATGAACTATTGTTTTAAGTTTGTTGATGATTAAAAGCATTAAGGTCTCCGTCTCCTCCTGGATCTTATCATCATGCGTCTCTTACTGGTGGCTAGAATGTATGTAAATCTGCAAGCAATTTTTAATCACATCCATCAACATAAGTTGCATAGCAAGGTTCTTAGACAAGGACATTTACTGTAACATGTGCTTCCTAGACAGGAAGGGTGTTGTACTTGTGTATGTATGACAGACAAACCTGTAGTGTCTTTGTGTCCAGGATAGGGATCACAGCATTGTGCCACATTACTCAGTGCCAGCAGCGGTGATCTCAGCTCTCAGCCATGGCAGTACATCCTGATATATACATCTCTTCTGCAGGACTGAAGTGTCATCCAGAACTCTGCTGTGTGTTTAGAGTTGTCTCAGAGTTTATCCTTCAGCTTAGCTGACTGTTTGTTTCTTCAGTCGCTAAGGTGAAGTCACTGTGTCTGTCTCTTCTCTTTACAGTTGTGCTGTGCTGTGTTTAGAGTTGTAGACTGATCCCGATCAGTCCTTATTAAGCCTCCCCGAGACTTTAAAGACATACAGGCCTGTCACATGGATAACTGCATTTTTTTTTTGTGTGTGTGTGTGTGGGGGGGGGGGGGTATCTGTGATTGGAAACACAGGTGTGACACCATTGTGAGTTTGTTGCCCCTCATTTCCTTTCATACATTGTTGTTGTGGTAAAAACAAAAAAAAACACACACCCATGCACGCACAAGCATCAGGGCAAGATTAGTAGAAACATAGAAACTTTCTTTCACAACTTCCACAAAAGATCTCGTTTTTCAGTTTGACTACAGGTTCTTCAAATGGACACTTTATCAATTCCACACAAGGAAAATAAATATTTGATTTAATCTTTATTTTTAATTAAATATTTGAGTCTGGAATGTTTTCTTCTACAGTAATTTTAGACGATTAAAACGAGAAGGGAAGAAAAGGAAGATAAGTGGGTATGAAGAAACTGTTTGTGGCATTTGAAACCACTATTCCTTTGCTTTAAATCTGACATCTTATGTGCCCAGGTGCAAAAATAGTTAAGACTTGTGAAGAAATCTGTCACTTGCCATTGATGATTTAATGGCTGATCTAACACAATAAATAATATAATGTATAACAATCTTTTGGAACAACGAGTCTTACTGAGCAAAACAATTTTCTCACCTTGTGAATATGTAGGTAATTTATTCAGATAAAAAAAATATATTCGTTTTAGGTTAGTATGCCTGATGTGTCATAGGCTGTCCTAAAATCATTTTAATGCTAACATATACTTCTTATTTTGTCTTTTTTTCTCTCTCACTCACTCACTCACACACACACACACACACACACACACACACACACACACACACACACACACACACAATATCAAATCAGTTCCAACTGTTCAATTCACGCTCCATCCGTCCACTGTTTAATATAATATAAATCCTAGGCCTGAAAATTAAAATGACTATTATGGACATAAACTGTGCTGATTTATATTTTCAAGCACAGTACATTTTGAACCGAAATACTCTCACTGTTTCTAACCAGAACTATTTAATAACTACTACTTTTTCTCTATTTCCTCTCTCTGGCATGCAGACTTTTAACCTTATGTAAAATATGCTGGACATTACTGGGCATTAACTCATTAGCTAAACCTGTAATTGTCGGTCATGTCAGAGGCATTTCTAGCGATTGAAAAGATCAGGGGTGGGTCAAGCTTGCCTGGGGCTCATATTCTTCAGCATCAGTAGATTCTGGAGGTTATATCTATCTTTGCAAAAATGAATTCTCTCTCTCTCACTCACACATTTATTATGCTACTTATCTTTACAATCGCTTTTTTTCTTCTCACCTTTTGTATTTTCTTACATTTCATGCAGTTCACGTCAGTCTTTGTCCTCGTATGGCTCTGGTTGGTCATGGTGGTGGAAAAGAACAAACTAGGTTTCTTTAGTTATCATTTACACATGCGCGTGCGTGCGCATGCACAGACAGACAAATAAGACGAAGAATGAGATAGAGTCTGCAGAGTCCTAGTTCATTACAAGATGGTACAATTTATCCACTGCAATATGAGCATGGTTATTCTCTGAATCTGTCCTTTCTCTTTTGTCCTGTCCTTTTTCTATTGTTAAATCCACTATCACTGCGGTTTTTGTTCATTTGTTTTCAAAATTAACCAATGCGCTCATGCCAGTGAAACCTGTTTCAACTGAACTAATGGAGCAACAGAACCCTACCTTGACTAGTCAGTCACTTGACCTCACCCTCGTACAGACGCTCAAGGCAAAAATCATCGGGGCTAACCTAAATATAATTTGCACTTAAAGCTCACAGTGAATGATTGGACATGGGTACAGCTTGAACTGTAATGATAGAGTGTTAAAAATCATTTTAGAAAGTAATAATGCATTATTATTATTGCTAAGTCCGATTGTCTGCTAAGATTAAATTTAGGGGTGCTCCAAAACAGGGTTTAAGATCGCCTTGATCCCTACCGTGAATCAAGGAAGGACATGTTGAGATACGCAAGTACTGTATATCTGGCATCATTATGCTGATGCTTTCCTGCTGTTCTCATGATTCATCAACTCGAGAAGGTCTATCTTAGTAACACAAGACGGGTACCTGTAACCTGACACCAGCGTGTTCCCTTCTCTCTCTCTCTCTCTCTCTTACTTTTTCTTGCTGTTTTTTTCATCTTGTGCCAGTCTGATTAAATTTCTCCTGCAGTGACATTCACTACCATCTGTATTGTCTCCTTTGCTTCACCACCACTTCCTACTTTTTCCCCTCTCACTCATTTCCTCCCCACATTTCAGGCGTCTCTTTCATGCGTTGTGTGTTCTCATGCCAGCCTTCTCCGAGAAAGGACTTGCTTTCTGCTTTAAAAAGTCAGAAAGTGCTAAACGGTGGTCTGTGGCTCTGTGACCCCAATCATGGGCAGTTTGTTAATTTCAGTAAGTTGCACATAGCTGCTGGAATGCAGACTGGAATGTGGCTCGACGTCATTTGACTGTTTTTTCGAAGTCAGTGTAATCAGATAATTCCTCAAGTGTAACATAATGACTGCCATGTTGATCACACCCGCCTGGAAATTAGATTACTCTCATCCAGCTGTGCACATTGTGAATGCAAAATATAATACGATATAATTTAAAAGGTCTGGAAAGCATGACCCTTTACCACACTTTTGTACATGCACACTTGTCATGTAAGTGGTTAGTAGACCATAGTTTTGTTTGTAACATGTCATTTTTTAATTTCCATGTTCTACTTCTTTTTAACAAGTTGACATACAATAAGTATTAGAAATGTGTTTGTTAATGTTCTAGCTTAAATACTACTCAGATCAGGCATTTTCACATTTTACTGTGAAATTCCTTGTGTTTCAATACTTTTGTCAAACACTCCTGGAGTGTCTGTAGCTTTAAAATGCAAATGTGTTACTGTATGCAGTCTGAAATACTGTCTGAATGCAGTAGTATTAATTGGGACACTTTATCATCTTCATTACAAAAAATCTTAGGCCAACATTATGTGGTGCGGTATGGAGAGCCGCACCACGAGATGTTGGAATGTACAGTATAAGAGCCCTGACGCAGGGCTTTGGTGGGGGGGGTTGTTTGGAGATGCCGTGGGATTATTATTTAGGAACTTAAAGGGAAATAAAGGAAAACTAAAAACACAAGTAAACAGAGCTCCACCGTCTACGTGAGAAAAGACGTAGCTCTGGAAACTGAAACAAAAACTAAAGATCCTCTCGTGGCCTTTGCCCTTACCGAGGATTTGTAAGAGAGTAAAGGAGAGTTTGTGCTTTACACCATCAAACTGAGAGCACACACTGGATTGATGCATGCTGCTCTCTGTCTCCCCCTTCTCTCTCTCTCGCCGACGTCTTAGACAGGCAGCGGCTAGGGCTTTGCCTCTGAACAGCACACTTTGTCTGTCTGTCTGTCTGTCTGTCTTTTCATTTTCTTTCTTTCTAGGTCTTGGTCTTGTTCTTTGGCCCTTACCAGTGCTATCTAAATGACCACACGAAGTGCCGAGGTATCAGGACCCTAATATAGGGCCAGGTGCGGCGCATTCACACTGATTGCGGCGTTGCCTGGTAACTGTGTGTATAAATGACCGCGCCTTTGAACAGTTTTTTTGCACGGTTCTGCCCCTCGCACGACCCACGTCGTTACATACATGGGCCAAGTTTAGTAAAATAATCTTTGTGCAAGCATGCAAAAGACAATATAATTTTGTGTATGACAGAGTTTGGGCAAGTAAAAATAGTATTTGTGCAAATATAAGTGTCTTTCTTCAACAGTGGCATCAAATATAACTCATACAGTTGCAGTTGCATTTTATTTCACATTATGATGGTTAAACTTTTCAGTTAATTTGCGGTTTCCATCTGTGACGAACTGCAGGAAAGAATCTGTATGGATCATGAATCTGCTGTGGTCTGTTACACCACTGGAGGTTATACAAGGCTTAAAATTTGAATACACAAGGTTAAAAATGATTAAACAAAAGTACTTCTTGCATAGCAGGTGCCCTTTAAAAACTGCCAAAATGTAAGATAATTGTTTTGATCAGAAGTAGATAAATTGGATTAACATTAATGAGAAATACTTGAGGCATTTAAAGACAGATCTCTCTCTCACTCTATACACCTCCTTTACTACTTCTAATTTTGAAGTCATTTTAAAGATCAGTTTCATAAGTCTGTCACATGAGACAACCAAAGAATGAAATGAGCTTTTGAAATAGCATAAAAAAAGCAATTGAACCACTGAAATTTTTTCGAACCCCAGTGTAGAGATGTGTGCATAAAACTGTCACTGCTGCGCACAACTTATATGAGGTTTGGCATTATCCTTGTGAACAAACCTGAATAAAATATACAAATGTCTTCGTGAGCATAGCACAAGCTGCAAAGGCATAGGGAAGTCTGTATAGAGTCTGAAAAAATGAAAGAATAATGAACTAGTGATTCAATTGCCTCATATACAAAATTAGTATTACGAATAATTAGAACTGAAATTCTATTCCGAGCGGAATTAAGAGATCTGGTTTTCCTTTTAGTTGGATGCAGTTGTTAGAACCTGTCTCGAGATGTTTGAGCCTAAAACACTTACATCCACTCATTTTCCACAAGTGTTGTCATGTTGTGAGCGTGACTTCAGAGTGGATGAGAAAAGACATTTTCAGGTTGGTTCAAAAATGTTGACCACACCTAATGAAACATCCTCTGATTAATCTTGAATTTAGTCTGCCCTCCTGTCCTTCATTCAAAAGCAGGACCATGAAATCTTTTTGCTAAAGAAGGCAGTGCTGATGGTTTGTCCTGGAACGTGTGTGGTTTCTAGGGGCAGGGGTACCTCAGCTGTTAAAGCTACTGATCAGAAAGTCCAGTTCCACTAACATGCCATTGTTGGGCTCTTGAGCGCAGCCAATGACCATCAACTGTAAGTCACCATGTATAAAGGCATTTGCCAAACTTCCTAAATGTAATGTGATGTAAATGTCTGTCCTGTAGATGGCAGCAGCTGCTTAGCGAGTGCTTTAAGGATATCAGCGCGTCTAAAAGCAGCACAAAAGAAGTAACAGGGAGCAAAGTGTCTCTGTGACTACTGCTTCTCCTCCATTCTGCTTCATTCGTGGCCCTGATCACTCTGACACTGTATGTCCACACATAAGCACAGGGCTTAGAGCACAGGGCTTAGAGCACAATTTAACGCAAGGCTTCGGGTAAAATAAAATTTAAAAAATTGCGATGTACAGTATAGACAGAAAGGTGAGTGTGTAAGACAGAGAGAGAGAAAGAGAGAGAGAGCTCATCTGTCACTTTTATTCAGCCACTGGCTTGGCCTTATGTCTCTAGGGGATCCGTTAAAGTGTCACTGAGTTTATCGTTGGATGACTTTACGTAGCGAAAGTACTGCATTCTCTGTGTTGGAGTCCTGCCACCAAGGAGCAGCAGCAAAAATAACCAAACACACAGATCCACACTAGGGCTTCTCTTGGGACAAATACGTTTCAGCAGAATGTTTTGCCACAGGAAGAGGACTCGGCCCTTTGTAGCTGTGCCATTTCACTACTGGGGCCGGGTTAGCTATTGCTCTGGGTTGTGTGCGCGTGTGTGTGTTTTATATGGTCAGTACGCACAGCCAAATTAAACTTATCGGCTTACACTACATACTGTATATTGGTATTTACTGATATGGAAATACATAATGTACAGTGAGAGAGAAAAGGCTGTTTTCTAAAATGATAAAGTGAAATGCTCCTAAATTAGCTAAACAATTGTAAAAAGTAATCATAATTTCAATATTTAGACAAAAATGATCTTTTTTGTGATATCGTGTATCATAAGTTTCATCATTCCCATAAGTCTTTTTGTCTCCCTTCCTGTCTCTGTCCTGGCCGCTTTCCTGTCTTTCCTTCTCCTGTCACTCTACTGGCTGTGTTTACGCTGTGTTTAGTGTGTGTGGTTGTGTGTGTACACGCATGTGTGTGAGACAGGAAACTGGGCACTTATTGCATCTTTGTTGTGGTTCAGGTCATACAACAAGGAAGCAGCCGCTTCCTTCTAAATGAAGGAAAAGCCCATCAGCATCTCGTCCTCCCCATGGGACCACATGGCTCCTCTCTTCCCTCTGCTCTCTTGCTTTCTATCTCTGTCTATTCATCTTACAGGAAAAGGGGCATGATCAGGCCACTTCCTTTTGTTCGGTTTCATTTTACACTAAAAGCTCTGAATATCACAATCTCAGACCCCTTGGTGCGTTAGCTAGCTCCTTTGATGTCTCACACACACACGCACACACAGCGTGTGTGCCCTGATTTCTTGTATTCCTGTGCCAAGTTCAAACATTTTTCCTGGTGTCTACGGTTGTTCTGTAGTGAAGTCTTATCACATTAAGCCCAAGTCAGCAGCTCTCAAGTCTAAATAATCTCAGCGTTAGGGTTAAGTCAATGCTGCGTTCAGCTGAGATCATAACTCGGAATTCCCCAGCTACGACCAAAGAAAACGCCCCCAAAATCTTACCCGTGACCTCATTCCCACTTAAAAAAATAATAATTTAATTATTTGTCACATGTACCTTAAAGCACAGAGAAAACATTTTTCCCGCATATCCCAGTTAGGGAGCTAGGGTCAGAGCGCAGGGTCAGCCGTGTTACAGCGCCCCTGGAGCAGATGGGGTTAAGAGCCCTGCTCAAGGGCACAGCAGTGGCAACTTGGTGGTGCTGGGGCTCACCTTTAAATTAGTGTGTAC
This sequence comes from Clarias gariepinus, assembly GCF_024256425.1. NCBI lineage: Eukaryota > Metazoa > Chordata > Actinopteri > Siluriformes > Clariidae > Clarias > Clarias gariepinus. The sequence goes on along the minus strand of NC_071104.1, from coordinate 25,514,283 downwards.
AAGTATTCTCTTTAGATACGTCAACATTTGGTGGAAAATACACATTACTCATCACAAAAATTTGGCTGGGATCAGAGATCGAACCAGGCACCGTTCACAGCTGAGATTTATTTACTTTTAAGGTTAAATGCAGCTTAATGCTTTTTGGACGCTGCCAGAACTTTGTCATGATGTTTTTCGTCTAAATAACACAATCACTGACAAGAATTACACATTCTTTGATTGCAGTAGAGCGGCACAATTAATTGCAAAAAAACAACAAAATGGTTATATGGACTAATGATTTAATCGCAAAAGGCTGCAATTTATTACAGGTCATAAATGCATAGTCAGGAATGTATGTAGGGTTTATCACTAATTTAAGGATTACATTTTTTTTTGGTGGTAAATGAATATTGGCAAACATGACCATATGTGCCTTTTTGGTGGTAGCCTAGATAAATATACGTAAATACAAAATGTTAAATTTAATAGTTGAATATTGCAGTTTAATTTACTATCACAATATGTCAAAAATAATCGCAGTGTGATTTCCTTTTTTTAATGCATCAAATCATGCGGCCCTAATTGCAAGTCAGCCTTCAAGTACAAATTGCTCTAATTCTATAGCTAAATTTTCATTATGTAGCTAATGTTAGTATATTTGTCACCTGTTTAAAATGTTTAAATCTGAGTATATATATCTAGTAAGAAAGAGACACGCACACACACACACACACAAAGACGCATGTTACAGCCAGCCAAAAGAGTGAAAGTGAAGACAGCAGGTTTAAAGATTGACTGAGGTATTGATTGAGATCCTGCTTTTAAAGAAAGTGCTGAGGGAGCAGAGCAGCCCCTGCAGACCTGAACACTTTGTCAGCACCGGCCCCGAATCTCCAACTCCTGCATATTTTTCTCTGATATTTTTTCCAGACAGTGTGCGTACTGTATTGTTTTAAATCGATGAGGTTAAATGAACTTAAGCCCTGAGAGAATTAAGATAAAAAAAGTCTTGCCTTTAAATTTCTTGAGCTCTTGGGTTTGTATCCGGGAGCATGGTGTCGGCTTACTATAGGAGTTCTTTACCTCCACCCTGACTTCCTACAGTCCCCACAGCAAGTAATCGGTTTTATACCTGAATTAAATGTTTATCGTGTATAATAAAATGATTAGGGGTAGTGATGCACTCATATAGACTAAGCAGTCTACATTTTTAATAATCATATAAATCACTCTTTAGCCTCGCTTCTATGAGTTTAATATCAGTATAATAATCTAAATAAATCTTCATTTATTTCTTTTCACTGTTTTTCCAAAAAAAAATCTGATTAAGGATCCCATGTAGCCCTGAAGTTTATCAGATTAAAAAATGTATATAATCATGTTGCTTACATAATTTTCAAACAACTACTTTTGTTCATTTAAATGCACAAATGTTTTTTATCAGAGCACAGATGTAGTAAATACAAGGTCATTGCTGATCAGAGTCCAGCTCAGCGACTGGTGATTGAAAATTCCTGAATCCCTGGAAAAATTCTTGCTAGATGTTGGGAGAAAAGTCCATCATGGAAAATCTAAAGTGATGAGAAAGCAGAAATGAAGAAAGTAGAGACGACAGAAAAAATAAATCTAAGCACGTATAATTGTTTTGACATGATCGTTGTGGGAACAATAGTAATGGCACAGAGAACGTACTGTGTGTGTGTGTGTGTGTGTGTGTGTGTATGCGGATGTGCTAGTGTGAGACATGCTGAAACGAGTGAGAGGTGAATACCTGCCCTCAGGACAGGGAAGTAGAGTATACTTTGTGTCTGCATCAAGATGTATCATTAAGTCAACAGGTTGTCTGAGTTATAAGGCAAACAGCTGGCAGTGAAGGCTTTGCTCATGTGTCAGACTGTAAACCTGTGTATGGGTGGAGAATCGCTTACTCCAGGCTATATGGCATTGCCTGAGGATACAAACTAATACACTTACATTCTGCTGAACATGTTTTTATAGCCTGGATTTCTCGGTTATTTCACAAGTGTGTGTATTCTGACCGCTTACAGTAACATGTTCTTGTAACATTTACTCAGCTCATTCTCTTATTATTCAGTGATTAATCATTAGACCTGGCATTTCAGCCTGGCTTTCACCTTAAATGGATTATTGTCCAACTAACTTGCTCTCTCTATACACACACACACACACACACACACACACACACACACACACACACACACACACACACACACACACACACAGGGGGTGGCTACATGCCTCGTCTATAATCCGCAGTCAGGATTAGTTTATCACCTCATTATTCACACACCGCATGACTGCCTTGTTCTGAACAATTTCATTTCATTTTAATGTAAAAACACACTAAACAGTATCTGTATAAACACGTGTAATAGGTTGGATTTTTAAGTGGGTGGTCGAAATAATATTTTAATAATAAAAGTATAGTAAATTCAAAGGCGGCACGGTGGTGTAGTGGTTAGCACTGTTGCCTTGCTCCTCCAGGGTCCAGGTTCGATTCCCGGCCAGGCTCGATTCCCGTCTCTGTGTGTGTGGAGTTTGCATGTTCTCCCCGTGCTTGGTGGGTTTCCTCCGGGTACTCCGGGACCTCCCACAGTCCAAAGTCATGCAGGTTAGGCTGATTCCCAAATTGCCTGTAGTGTGTGAATGGGTGTGTGTGTGTGTGTGTGTGTGTGTGCCCTGCAATGGATTGGCACCCTGTCCAGGGTGTACCCTGCCTCGTGCCCTAAGCCTCCTGGGATAGGCTCCAGGTCCACAGGACCCTGAATACAGGATAAGTGGTATAGAAGATGAGTGTGTAAGAGTAAGTGAATTCATAATAATATTTACATATAACTTACTGTTACAGTTGTTACTTCTCACAATAGCAACTCTGTGTGTCTGTGTTTATATCTTGGCTTGGATAAGCTAGGAATATCAGCCAGTGAACTTGTGAATAATTAATTAATTAATTAATTAATTAATTAATAGATAGCTAGATAGAATAGATACGTACGTACATACCTACCTACAAAGGTTTCCTTTGGTTACTGTGATTAAGGGTAGGGCTAAGTATAAGCATGGCATTGATAATAATGTAAAACTAAGGTGTGTGTCTGTGTGTGTGTGTGTGTGTGTGTGTGTGTGTGTGTGTCTGTGTCTGTGTGTGTGTAAGAAAGAGAGAAACCTACTCAAAGGCTAATCTTCTGTTTGACATGTATTTTCACTCTTTGTTTGAAAGCTGCACATTAAAGGCTCATTGTGTAACAGGGTGCACTTTGTAAATACGTGATAATAGTAAGTAGACTGCACACACCACTTTAGACACAATGGACAATAAGTCCCACAAATCCTTTTTTTTATTTTCAGAGTCAAAAAAGTGCTCGGCAACGAATGAATCAGTTTGTTGTGCTTGTTAAGTGGAATGAGGTTAAATGTTTTGGCGGCTTCAGAGTAAAATTGCATAAAATATTTACATATCTTCAAAACACTCGTAAACCAAATCAAAGAAATAATAGAAACTCAAATTATTCGTTCCACAGCCCTAAAAATAAATACATTAAATATAAAGTAATAATAAAACAAATTAACCTGCACTTTTCCTTAAAAAAAAGCAAAAATAAAATTTGTGCACGCAGGCGCTGTGCGTGTGTGACACACTAACAGAATCACTGCTGTAAAGTGAAAATAAAACAAATGAATCAGCACTTTACCTTTAAAAAGAATCGCGACAAAGCAGTGTTTCTGTGTAGAGCAGAGAGAATGAGTGTGTGTGTCTGTGAAGTCCAACGTAGGAGGGGTGTGTGTGTGTGTGGGGCACAATGTTCAAATCTTTGCTCGTCTTGCGGAACACTCGCAAACAGCGTTACTCGCAATCCAAGGTTTCACTGTAATAATCTAATCATCTCAACACTCTGATCTGTGTTAATATCGTATCGGGTGGTGTCTGGTGATTCGTGTCCCTGCTGTCTCCTGTGTGATGACACAGCGTCCTTCTTCTACAGAAGCACATACTGACTTACAGTCTATGTCTGAAATTAGCTAAATTCATACACACTGTTATACAGCATTACGATCTAGTTTCCCTTCTCTTTCCCACTCCCAGCCACAAACACATACACACTATACATGTATGTACACATAGATTCTCACCCCCCCACCCCCCTCCCCATGCTGTGAGTGTACAAGTGATGTGTAGCAGCACTCACCGCTGTCTGAGTGCACTAAGATATCCAGAGTGCACACGGCTCGACGCTACTCTTCTCTGTGGAGCCAGAGAGAAAGTGTGTCACTGATGCTTCGGAGTGATGCACAGTCACAGCTCGAGTCATGGGCTGCACCACCAGTGTAATTCTGTTTGAGGGGCTGCGCTCGGCATTCGAAAGGAATTGTGGGAACTGGAAGAGCACCAGTGCCGCCGAGCAGCATGGACCGGCGGAGATGGAAGCAGCCTGTTCCACCTACAGAGAGTCTAGAGTATGGCTCGTCAGGACTACTTCAAAGGTGTGGGACAAGAGTGCTCATGCATGTGTTTTAAGATAAGTCTTGTCTGTTGCACCTTGGGTTATTGTATGCTATATTGCATTATAGAACTTAAAAGATATTTATCAGTACGAGAGTGCTTAGTCATGGTTAGTACAATTCGTCAAACCTGAATATCATTTGCTCTATTAAAGGATATAAATGTTGTTGCGTTTTGAAAGCGTGTCATGGTTTAACAAGCAAATGACCTGTAAGATACATGCAAGTTAAAAAGAGCGGCTTGTGCGTGTTTGACAGATTTCTGTGTGAGAGTGTGTGTGCTTCCAGGAATAGATCAGGGGATCATGGAGGAGGAGAAGGAGCAATTTCCTCCTCTTCCTCACCACTGTTCAGAGATAACCTTTTTATTAATAAAGAAACAGTATGCTGATACCAGTAATACCATATGTTATGGATCTTCTCGGCATTTCCAGTTTGCATCATCGTGTCTGAAACCTGCCATGTATGAGTGAGCGCTGTTAAACAGGTCTCTTAGAGTGCAGACAACACTAATGCTTCAATGGATCGATAGATGTTTACGGGTAGAAAACATTAAACTGACCGTACCTGGTCCTGTAACGTGCAAATGCTACAAATGTATGGTGTGTGTATGTGTGTGTTTGGGGTAAAGTATGTTTAGTAGAAAGTCATGCTCTTTCATGTTATTGTACTTGGCGTAGTGATTAGTGCAGCACAGCCTTTTCCTTCCTCTTTTAAACGTTCTGGTTTTACTGGGACAGCAGGAGTGAGGGGAAGGGGTGAGGGGTCATGATTGTAGTGCACAAGGTAGAGCTTTTAGTATCCTTCAGCCGATTCTCACTGGTAAATCTGTTCCGTCACTTAGAGGTAGCGGTAAATGGAGAGATTTTTAGCTCTTCCTGGGTTTTAGCCTTTGAAGTATTTAAAGCCGCACTGCAACTTCTTTTACTGTTATCTCCATCCACTCTGTGTGTGTGTGTGCTCTGTGCGGGATTGCGGCATAGAGTGAATTGAAACTTGATAAGTCTAACGGAAGTTGTTTAATTGCACCAGTGCAGAGATAAAATAGGCTACTATACAATAAAAGGTAAACAACATATAAAGTACTGTAAAAAGTAAAAAAAAATATGAAAAAATGTCTCAGGGTTATATAGTGTAGACATAAAGCAAAGCATTAGCCAAGCTGTTTGTTTGTACACATGTGGAGTTAAAGTAAATCTTGTTACGTACACATTTCCTCACACACGAATTTTCCAAAAAAGTGTTAAAGCAACATATCTAAACATAAACTATTTTCTCTGAAAAAAACCTTTTACTCACGCTCACACTTCTCCACTTGCTTGGAGTAACTGCTTTATTCGGTTTATTCTGGGTTCCCTGCCTATACTGGGAGCGTTGCATGTGTGTGGCAAGGTGATAACAGCACCACTGTTGTCTCTGTGCAGGCAGGTGAGGGCGATGAATGTGTCAGGTAAATTGCACACGGGGGCAGTGTTTGATCTTTTATACCATTTAAAGAGGTAAGGTGAAAAGCTCAGGGGTGCTGCATGTTAGTGCTGTGCTGATTTATGTGTTTTACTACAGGATGTTGTAGCAGGGTCAAGAGATGTTCTGATGATGATGATGATGATGAATTGACAGAAAATTGATTGAAAGCGACTGAGGTTAAATGTCAACATCTGCGCTATTTTTTTCCCGTAGAAGTGCTACTACTGTAATGCAACAGCTGCATACTCTTTTCATGCATGCAATCTTAATTGCAATCTTTTACCGTGATCAGATGTGAAAACCCTGCTGTAGTTTATTTGCAAGCCTCCGTTCTTTTTTTTTTGATTGAATGTTGTTCATTTCCCTAAGTGAAGAGGAATTTACAGTAACTGCAGTAGATGCCTTTGGCTTTTTTTTTTTAATTAAAGTGTATAATGATTTCGCTCAGCACAAGGCCTGGCTCATGCAGTAGAAAGACACACAAACATATTGTATATGTCTGTGGGGCTCTTTCAGGATATCTAGCACTCATGTTACATACGGTATACACTAACATACGGTTTTCTGATGAAGATTAAGGATCTCATGGCATGGCCTTTTCTTCTTGGATAAAGTAGAAGGGAGCTTTCCAGCTGGACTGACAACAGAGATGTAGCTCTGGCTTCCTTCCCACTTTGCCAAGGCATTATTACTCACTTTTCTGCTCAGATCTAATTATTTTGGGCTTAATCACCTTGTTTGTATAGTAATCAGTTATTATCTTTAATAATTTGATAATGGGTTATCAAATCCACACTGTCAAAAACAGCAACGTCACATGTGTGATCCACGTGTCATAAAAAGCTGACATGTTTTTGTCATCGTGGTATACATGATTGCTCTGAAGGTTGGTAACTCTTAGTAACTCTTCAGCTTTTCCTGATGCAGAGTAAAGATGACGGGCCGAGATAAAGACTTTTCGCTGTCATTTTAGCTTCTACTGGAAGGCCAAGAAATGTAATTGTGCCTGGAAGAGAAGAGGAATAATGTGAATTCTAAGTGTTTAATAAGTGGTCCGAGTGTGTTCATTACAGTTCTGTAGCCGTGCATCAGATCAGTGTCTGCTTTGAGATCACATTCTAATATCTCTCAGATCTGACGTGGAAAATAACATCTGTTTTAGGTTAAGTCACAAAATTGACTTCGAGTCAAAAATGATCCGCACTCTGGCTGTAGAATGTATTTTAATTAACTTTTTAAAGGAGATGAATATTTTTTTTTTGACATACTCTCATTGCCCTTCAATACATTTTGTCCGTCTGTCAACAAGTTTCATACTAAATTGTTTAAGAATGCAAGGCGGGAATGCACTTATTTATCAGGAGTGAATCTTCATCCTCTAAGCATTACTTTTAGGGGACCAAATAAGTGAACGTCCGATGGAGCAAGATCAGGACTATAGGGAGAATGCTTTAACACCTCAAAACTAAGTTTTTGCAACAGTAATGATTCCCTTAAAGAAACGTTCACTTTCCCTAGAGTGTCGGTTCAAAAATTTTTATGCAGACATCCAAACGCTTCTGTTTGTTTGTTTCTGCACCAGTTACACCTACAAAAAATGTACTAGCGAACGCTGCTCTTCTTTCATCCAAATCACAAGCTGGGCATTAATTTTTGCCCGCACCGTATTTAAAGATGAACTGAAGTAACACATTCACACCTGCACTGCAGTGACTGGGAAAACCATGAATAAGACAATGCAGCCAACTGAAGTTTTAATATAACCGGAATGCGGATACGTTTTTTAAACTTTTTTTAATAACTTAATAAAATAGGCCCTCAGTAATGTCCAGTGGAAACTGTATTTTCTAATACTTTTGGGGAAGTAGGATCAGGTGTGTGTGTGGGTGTACTGTATGTGCGTGTGTGCGCATTCCAGATGACACCCTATGAAGCTGATGGTTATTACATCAGTCTCTGCTTGTAAAACTGACAGTCTCTGCTTGTACACGATAGGAAGCTGTGAGTGATATCACACATGCTTGCTCTGATCCAGAGAGCAGACACTCGTACCCTTAGGAAGAGACGGACTAGAAGGCATTCTGACCTCGTGCCTTTGACGATCTGCAGTCACATATAATGAAATTGTGCACGAGCCCCCAGGGTTACAAGAAGGAAGGAAGCTTATGTGTGATGCAGCGGAAGGATGATACAGTGTTTCCAGAGTGAGGCTGAGAGGAGAGAAATGTACTCATGAAGGAGGTGTTTAGGGAGCAGGTAATGCACAATACAAAAAGGAAAAACATGTCCCTTTGTTGCCCCACATGGCTTTCCACCCTGATAAGATAAATGCAGGTGTTTGAGATCTCTCTCTCTCTCACACACACACATAAAATCTAATGCAATCCTGGACACAACATAATAGATAAATAAACAAGTAGGTACTTAGCAAAAAGGTTTTTTTTGTTTTATTTTTCTCATAACCATAACCTTGTTGTGATTTCAGCACTTAAACATTCACATCTGGAACAGATAACAAATATTTGATTAAGACACGCCCTTTACTCTGTGCAGCGGGGTTGACCGTATATTTGAAGTATGACATATTTCCAGTGTGGGTTTTTGTTTTGTTTGTTTTGTTTCTGCTACATTTTAGCTCATTGCTCAGTATTGATCTCTTCAACATCTGTCTGGTCTACTTTTCCCAATAACTAGTCTGCTAACTAAACTAGTAATGAATTATCATGTTTGGAACAGAGTGGGATATGATTTTAGAATCAGAGTTTTAGTCAACATTAATTTAACACTTATACAATATGCACTCTCAAAATATATCACAGCACCGAAAATGTTATTAGTCAAAGTTTTGCTCAGTACCCTAACTTGGCATTTTTATTTTGTGAATCGAAACACCACTTATTCAGTTTAATACGGAAATGTATGTTTTGTATTAAGTTATAACTGGCTTGAGTCGTCTGTGACGCGTTAACCAATTAAAATAGTTTTTTACTCTACCTTTATGGTTAAAGAAGGCACAGCTTGGTGGCTAAACATGTGGCCTCACACCACCGTGCTTGGTAGGTTTCCACTCCACCAGTTCATGCACAAAGACTGATGGGGAGGGGGGATATATATATATATATATATATATATATATATATATATATATATATATATATATATATATATATATATATAAAATTTTGTGTGTGTTTTTTTTTTTTTTTTTTTTTTTTTAAGTGCGTTTATATATACCCCACCACACCTCCCCTCACAATAATAACTGCATATGGTTAAATACGACTTTATTTATAGTTAAAACTTATGAAGATCCTCAAAGTGGAAGTTTAGTTTTGTTTTGTTTTTAACTAAATTTAACTACAAGGTTTGTACACACCTGTCCAGAGAGCTACACAAGCTTGTTCTATAGTGTGTACGAATCTGTGTGCAGTGGCGTGCGGGTTTTGTCTGTATGTGGTGGGACGTGATCCATTAGTATGGAGGTAAATTCCATAGGCTCAGCTCAGGCTTGAGGGAGGAGTGTGTGTGTGTGTGTGTAGAGTAGCACAGCTGAGTGTAGGAGGAGCTCTCCTGACAGTGCCTACAGTGAGTTAGAGAGAATAGCTTTGGTGTATGTGTGTGTATGTGTGTGTGTGAGACAGAAAGAGAGAGAGAGAGTTGGGGAAAGAAAGGAGTAGAATTGTAGAGTTCTGTTAAGTTTCACTGCTGAAGGCTGAACTCGACTGGACATGCTGGCTGCTCCATCCAGTCACCGTTCTACACTGGACAGACCCACGTCCGGTGATTCTCCTGGATTGTAACTAAAGAAGATTGGAGAATTTTTGAACGTTTTTCGGGGGGGACTGGGAAGAGAGCTAGCTGAAAGCATGCAGGGCAGGGTTAAAGGGCCAAAGATGGTGATTGAATCTCCACAACAATTTAAAGCCCAGCCTGTTGTTGAGCCAGAGCAGGGCGGCAACTCAGCACAGACAGTGGTAAGACCCACACACACACGCACGCACAGACACACACTGCAACAAGTGCACCAGTTTGATGATGTGGAAATAGCAGTCTTGAAGTTGTAAAAGTCAGAACTTTGACTATGTGGCTTCTTATTGAACAAAATGAGGCCGGTGATAGTAGTGGGATAAAGAGGAGATTAAAGGAGGAACATAAATGAAATGAAGAAAAGCAGATAGGTGATTATTGAAGAAAGTATTTAGTGTTTAATTGGAGAACACAAACGAAGTGCAAAAAAGCCTAACTTTCTTAAAATGGACTAACAGACTGCACTGTTTGTGCTGATAGTAGTAGACTCGAGTGACTATTTCAGCCTTATTTATTTCTCTGGGTATGCGGAGCTGTAATGGTACAAGTGTCGCCCCATAAATAAACATCTGCTCTCCTAACCGCACCAGCTGTTACGGACTGTTACAGGAGCATTAGTTGGGGCTTCCCAACACTTAGCCACTCAGCACCCCGTACTGCACTCGGAAGGAAACCTTTTTTTTTCGGAGCTCTGGGCGATGAATATGGTTGATTGTCATATAATTTTTCCCAGCGCAGCACAGTTACCTGGAATTGCAGCGAAACACAGACAATCCATGAATACTTTACTTTTAAGGAAAATGGTTCCAGTGCAGAGGCAAAGCATTTGGTCAAAGCATTAAGATGTAAAACTTTCCATTATATGCGAGTCAGTGGTGTCAATCACAGCTATTCTATCTTTCAAATATTTAATGTACAAAAGGAATGACCTGTGATCAGGAGGAAAGTGTGTGTGTGTGTGTGTGTGTGTGTGTGTGTGTACAGTATATGGATGAATGGATGGATCAGCAGACTAACCCAGCTTCCAGTTCTCCTGTGAGCTTTAGTGTATGAAGCATTTTGTCAGCAGCATGAATGAGACCCTGCTGCAAGCATACTGTATGGGACGCATCATCACAGCCTAACCAACAGTGGGAGTAAAGCGCACACACCCCCAGCAGACAGTACCACACTGAGATCTGAACGCATTCCACAGTCCTGACTAAATGAGAGCTCAGCCACAATAACTGCATTTCATGTCATTGTGAACACAACTGTCCAAACCTTCGTGGCTTCTCTGATGCCTTTAAACCTAAATAAAGGCCCGAAGTTCCTGTGTGCACAAAGATCCGGTGGATTCTTCACCGCATGTGACTCTGTGACTTGGCATGCATTCTCAGTTTGGACAGAAGTTGTTCAGGAAATAAAGTTTTGATGATAATGAGCTGAGGATTAAATGAACATTTTGTTGTTTGTGTTTATCGTTACTTTTAGGTGGAGCAGGCTTGTGTTCATTGTGTATAATTTAAAGGACACTTTTAATTTGTTTGGTTTGGAACTTTTTTGTTGTTGTTAGTTTAGACTAGTTTAGTGAACTCTTCACCCTTACTCGGGTGTACACCAAGCAATAGAACCCTGGTTCACCTCAAGGAGCCCTTATCAAACTGGTTTAGGTTCTTACTGGTGAGAATACCATTTGATGACGGTTTCCACCAAGCCTCCTCAACCAGGGACTTGAATAATCAGCTTTTTCGTCTCGTCTTTAATACATTTAAAGGTGCTGTAGAATTTTTTTTTTTTGTTTTATGTAAGATGAAAATTAACACCACTTCTCTGAACAGAGTTATATATTTCCAGAGAGCTCATTTTATTGAATATTATAATATATTGATGTACAGTACTAAAGGGCTGGGTTTTCTGTTAATATTTTTCTTAAATGGAAACACACCTGTGTGACCTAAAAGAACACCGAAAATAGACGTCACCATAAATCTAACTGCAGATTTTACCAAAAAGAACTAGATGTGAAATCGGCCAATGTTTGTGGTCTGATACAGGTCTGTATGACATGATGTTATCTCTTACTCTGTTTTATGACTTACCGCTTTGTCACCTGGCTGTCATATGATTCTCATTACTGTTATGACTATAAAGCTTCTGTGAGCTTATGATTAACCTAAAATGCACACTTTTATGCACAAATAGTTGGGTGTCTGAGTCATACTCTCTGATGTTTGATGCTTTCGTCTATGAGAAACCTGCCGTGCATGCCGTTTTATCAGCAAGCTCTTTATCACTGGCTCATCTGCACGCGTGTCTTGTCTTTGTGCTGTAGAAGACTGTATGTAGAGTATATGCACTCATGTACTCGGATGAAATGAAGCAGAAATGTGAAAAAAAACATGTATTTTCATGGGCGTGTACAGTATGTTTAATATACAACTGCATGTTCCTCTATAGTAGATATAGGGTTCAGTTCTGATGTCAGAAGTGAAGGTGTGTGCTTGTGCTCCTAATCCTATAGTGGATCAGATAGCAATGCTTATAGTAAAACTATTCCATCTCCATGGTGATCCCTCTGACATCACCCAGCTAATATCAGCACCAGATGTGGAGCAATCTGCGACCTCGCTGAATAGAGAGCGCTGAAATCATACTTACTTCCTGCGCGCACAAACACACACACACATCATTCTAATTAAAGCATATCATTACCAGCCCTGAGTCTCCTCATACCTGCCCTGTTCAGTCATCTCCTGGTGATACCTTTGCTGTGTCCAACCTGTACCTTATTGTTTAAGGTACAATAAAAAAAAAGAGGAAAAAAAAGAGGAAAAAAAAGAAAAGCATTCGACATGTGTGTTTAGGAAACTTAAACAGTCTAAAGTTTTTTTTGTCATTTAGTGTGACAATGAAACACCTGTTTGACAGGAAATGGCCATTCAAGACGGAACAGTTTTTGTGTGTTTGAGTGAAACGAGAGCTCTGACGGACCCACCTGCATAAATGTAGAAGGGTTGTACCTGAAGTAATGCAAAAGAGAGAATAACATTTTTATTAATCGAGACAGGATGTTCATCCTCTATACACAGGTGCTACTCAAAATCATCGAACCCAACTCTGATCTAAGTTGATGGTCCCCCTGTGTGGTGTGTCTTTCAGTAAAGCCCTCGTAAAAGAGTAGAGGACCACAATCTTGTGGATTAAACGTCTAGACCAGCTGAGACTAAGATTTCATGAGAGTTGTGTTTACGCGCAGGCATAGATAACCAGTTCCTCTCCTGATAATGTAGTCATAACCAGCTAACAGTGCTGTATATTCTGACACTAAAATAGCCATGAATGTTAAATGATGAAATAAAAAAAGTTTATGTTTTCTGCAAAGGGCTGAGGATGAGACTTTAAGATTGCTTGAAGGCCCATGAACACTGGGAGGAAAACTACACACATGTACAAATAGCTCAGGCTTGTCACACCCAAAAAGTCCAGATCAGTTAACGTGCTCTCCCCTTTTCGCTTCCATCTGGTGTCTGTTTTCTTAGAAAAAAGCAGGTTTTCATTGTTTCTGTTCTTTCCATATCCTTCCTATTATTACACTCACTTGTAATAAACATGAGCTCTCTTAAATTATGTTGCTTCTAAGCATAAGATTGGGAAATAGTTTGTGTTTCTAGAAAGTGTACTGTAAATATTTTACCGGTTGTGAAATGCAAGTGAGCCATGTTGTTTGATGATATCATGGAACCTTGGCCTGCACTCATAGATTACTTTTTTATATTAATGAGTACTGACTTTTGTTATGTGTGCTATTCTGAGCTTGTCTCAGTTCAAATAATGACTGTGATTCTGTGTGTTTACAGCTCAAGCCACGGTTGATTGAGCCATTGGACTATGAGAGTGTCCTGGTCCAGAGGAAGACTCAAATCCTTAGCGATGTTCTCCGAGACATGCTGCAGTTCCCTCTGGAGGATATTCAGGTGAGACTATCTGGCAACCCAGATTTAATCAGATCATGCATTTTAAATGTGCAAATCATTTAGAATGATGGCTGCACTGAAGTCATTGGTTATACACAGGGACGTAAATGCTTATTATTAAGCAGGTGAATGGTTCACAAGGGTACAGCTGGAGGGCTGGGTGAAGGGTAAAGGTATAGTGTTCCATAATAGGGTGCAAATTCCTGAGACACACCCAGAACACACACGCATGCCTCTCTAGTTACCCGAAAAGAGGCTTTTCTCATCGAATGTGTTACTATGCCACTAATAGTCTTATCGGGTTACCAGGTAATTCAACTGGATTTAAGCAATTTTCTAACTGTCAGCATAAAGACTTAAAAACACTGACTGAATTTCCGAACACTTGACTCTTTAGCAGCAAGTAGCTGTAAAAGACCTGCACTTTTCCCCAATGAAAAATGCATAATGAAATAAAAACCTCAATTATGTAGTGCTCATCAATTCTACTTTACTTTTTCATATAAAAAAAAAATATGCTAGCTATTAAAAGAGTGTTGATACTATCTTATTGTTATGAAACATAGGTTTGCATAGGGAACAAATAAAGCAAAAAACTTCCTTTAGTCTTTGTCTCATTACTCGAATTAACTGTTTTGTTAAGATTATAACAGTGCTGTTATTGGAAAATAACCAAAAATGAAGCGGTAAAATGAGTTACGAGGAATATTACTGATTAATCATTCTCCACAGATAAACAGATTAGGAAGATATTAACTAATAATATTTCTTTTCTACAATATTTCCTATCTGCGGCTCGGTTGAGTAGTTGTTAGCACTGTCGTCTTGCACATCCAAGGTCGAGGGTTCTATTCCCGCCTCCGTCCTGTTGCATAGAGTTTGCATGTTCTCCCTGTGCTTTGTGGGTTTCCTCTGGGTACCCCAGTTTTTTCCCCCACAGTCCAAAGACATGCAAATTAGGCTGATTAAAGTTCCTAACAGTGCCTGTAGTGTGTGTGCTCTGTCATGGATTGATTGGCACCCTGTCCAGGGTGTACCCCACCTTTTGCCCAAGGTCTCCTGGGATAGACTACAGGCCCACATGACCCTGTGTAGAAAACGAAAGACAATTTTGGACGACAGGTTAATTTCCACTATGTTTGGAGACATTTGGGACACCCTGTACTTACCTAAGCAGATTGGCAGCAGTTACAATTTTTGTTTATCAAAGAGCAACATGTTATACAGTACGTTTCTTTCATTTACAATTTGTGGAACTTTCACAAAGATACTGTTATTACTTAAATTATAGCAGCTATAAAGAGTCCTTTCCTTAACACTAGCAGCCTTTTTGTTGCTTTACATTTATGTTATTTATGATCTTGCAGTCATGTTACCAAGAAACTTTTATGTTTACAGATTTTACATCTGAGTGTTAAAAAGCACTGACACTGGAGACTCTTTCACTGCTTAATAAATGTCTTCTCACCTAAAATCTCCCGATCTTAACAATTACCTGCAACTGCTAATCCTTCTAAAGTTAACAGCACCATAGTGTTAATGTTGGCATTGTGTACGTGTTGAGTGGAAATTGTAAGCAGTGCCAACCTGTTGCGTTTAAAAGATAAATTTGTGCTACAGGAAGTACTGAACAGAAGACCGTTGTTATATAATTAGATATGGAGCAGTATGGCAGTGTCAGATTTAGGATGTGTGTGTGTGTACGCATGTGTGTGTGCCTGGAGCTCAGGTTGCTGGTTGTTTCTGAGCTGGTGTGTGAGTGGGAGGTCTGCTCAGACAGCTATACAAACACACGCACACACACACAGAGCATGCTCAGGGAGAGGAGTGGCACACTTGGAAGGGGACAGTGACCCTGCAGACCTGAGGTCACACCCTTCTACTAGTTTACTATTTAAAGTTTATGGATATTGTCCATTATAAAAATGTCTCAGTGTAAAATTTAACAGATGTTTGCTGATTGTAATTATTTCATGCAGGCAATGAGAGAAGGACATGACGTAAGAGTATTAGATAGACCCTCCAATTTATATATTTGGTCATGTTTTGGATGAGCAGCTATGATTTCCTCCAAAGCCGAGATGGCCAAGTGTAAATAATTACTGCACACCATATCTCGCACACAACACAGGATTACATTTACATTTACGGTTATGGCATTTAGGAGACACTCTTATTGACAGAGACTTGCATAGTTGCCTTGAAGTCTCTATCGATAAATACATCTTTATACCGGTTCACTAGGCTTACTGACCATCAGTACCAGTTAAAGGTTTTTTTAATCCAAGTGCTTAAGGAAAATGTAGGTGGCTCAGTGTTATGCTTCTTGCCTACCATGCGGGAGGTCCAAGTTTTATTCACAGCCAGTGCCCCAAACCACCATCCTTAGTGCTGGTCCCAAACCCGGAGAGAAATGGGAGGGTTGCGTCATCGGCCGTAAACCCCGCGCCAAGTTGAATGGTGGATCAGACGTGGCGACACCTTAATGGAAGTTTCTGAAATGAACAATACCTTAAGGAAATGGTAGGTCTTTAAAACCGTGACTCACTTGTTCAGACATCTAAAGGAAGTGTGTTCTACCATTTATGTGAAACTTGATTCATGACTTACTTGTATCGACTTTTTTTTTCTATTTTATTATATTTTATATTAATAGTTTTTTGGTTACACATACAGGTTTATGGTTTTAAGGCCAAGCAGCAGTAATTCTTAGACATTTGTTTCAAATGCAGCTTGCACTTTGGCAATTAATATTTGTGGTGGTTTTTGTAGTTGCTTTGCTGTGACTGTTGCAGATTTTAGAGCAGCAGATCATGCCAGGATCCTCAACAGCCTGAAATGATGTGCAATACCAAAGACACGTCGAAAGCATTTTTTAAATAAGGCTCAAATATTTTTTCATAACGGATTGTAGAGTCCAAAAATAAGCCCATTACTGTACCATGTTAATATAAAAAAAAAACCTCACATATACAGTACAGGTGAAGCAAACCCTTTAAAATGGCTAACTTTAAGTCTGCAAACTAAACACTACTAAATAGTGAGATCTAATAGACTACGTACACTGTGTGGCAAGTTGTGGCAATGTGCTTCTACAGTATAGTCACTATAGTATCCAAAACAAGGGTGTCCAGGTTCTGTGGTTCGGCATGAGTTTGGCACAGTTTGTATAGGCGTAAGTAATTACATCATGATTTAAAAAAACCTGTGGCATTTCATAGGCAAAACCAATTAGAAGGTGATTTGGGGCATGTGATGTCACAGAGTAAGTAAAGTGACCAAGAACCATCAAGAAGTTCAATTCAGGACTGTTTGGCACACGTTATCAAAAAGTTTGGTTATGTAAAAAAGGCGGTTAGCTGGATTATTGCTGCTCAACTGATTTGTTGCTACTGGATGTTTAAAAGATTTCACAGGACTTCACATAATATACTGTTATCATTGAGGGTTTTTATTATAATTAAAATACTCTGTGTATTCTAAAATTTGATGATTGTTTTTTTTTTGTTTTTTTTTTTTTTTTTTAAGAGACCACCATTGTGATTTTGCATTAAGACTTACAGTAACTTGCTTTAGTCCAGTTTTAAATTCTGTCAGATTGCAGAATAAAGTGGCAGGGTGACTAAGAAAATAAAGAAAAAATATTTAGATGTATTTATTTATGTATTTAGATGTGGTTTTCTCTGAATCAAGAATGAGAATGGAATACAAAACAGATCTAACCACAATAACCTAATAACTTGCTCACTCGAACTGACAGCTCTTAGTACCCAGAGAGAGAAAGAGCGAGCATATTACCTGGTTCTTTCCCCTGATTTTGCTCTGTAATATTAGTAAAACCTTTGCCAAGCTTGGGTGTGGACTGGATGGTCCGTGGGCGACCCCTTCACGGGAGCAGCCGAAAGACTAACAACAATAACAACAACTAATGTCTTTCTCATGTCTGCGCTTTAGGCTCTTCAGCATTATTCAGAAAATCCTTGTACGCACGCTTATTTATTCACACAGTAAAATACGTTTACAGCATTTAAATGGCATAACTCTAGTATATGATTGTGCCATAGTGTGTTTGATTGTGTGCGTGCATCTGTGAAGGTCAAACAGCTGCATGGAAATTACACTGATAGGCCGACAGCCTTGACTGCATCCATTTATCTTTCTCATGTAACTCTTTCTTTCTACTCCCACCTGCTTATTGGTCTGTGTATTTTACTTTGCCAAGAAACATGATCTCAGAGAAAAGGTACAGTGTGGTCAGAGCAACAGGTGATCTTAAGGCTCTCTGTAAGAATGTTCAACACAGGCTGAATGCAGGCCCAGAAACAGAAAGCTCCGTCACTCATTGCTGTGTTTGCTCCTCTGTAGCATTTAGGCTGTTGGTGTGTGTGGTCATTGAGTGGGTTGGTGGGTTGTGCATGTTGAGAACTGAGCCTGTGATGGGTTTTAGGAGAAATGTAGGCCACAGGGGTTTCTATTTAAATGCTTGTTGATAGCGTGCAGTCTACGGTTGTTGTTGAAAGTTTACATGAATCTCATGGCAATGCTGGGCTTGCAATAATTTCTTTAAATTGGCTTTTTTCTGAGGTAAATGATTGTACACCCTACATACATAATAGTCGAAAGTGCCATAAATTAAGTGTGCAAGGTTTTTAAATCAACACACAGTCAAAAAAAGTTCACAAATGTCTTCTAATTTGCCAATCACAAGACATCTGAACTTTCTTTTTGTAGTGGTCATGATTGATTACAGCCGGTAGTGTCTTTGTGCCAATATAAAATTGTTTTGTTTGACAGCACTCATTGGATTGAACAATAGGAAAGTCCAAGGAACTCAGAGCAGATCTGAGAAAGAGAATGGAAGATTTACTGAAACACTGCTGTCCAAGAAAAAAAAAGTACTCCTAAGTTGACACCATCAAGCTAAACTTAAGTTTGACTGTGTGGACAGATGAGTAAAAATGAGGTCTTCAACCTCAAGAATACTGGACCAACTGTTGAGCATGGTGGTGGGAGCATCATGCTTTGGGGCTGAACTGTTCCTAGTGGAACTGGAGCATTGCAAAAATAGGATGGCCTAATAAAGAAGAAGGACTACCTCAGAATTCTTTAGCATAATGTTTAACGATCAGTTAGATGGTTGAAATTTGGACACAAGTGGGTGTTCCAAAAGCACAATGGCTCTAAACACACATCAAAGCAGGTTGCGTCATGGATAAACCATGCTAATTCTAAGCTTTTGGATCCTCGACCCTACACGAAATTATTTGTACAATTCTTATGCATCAGGTCTATTTCAGGAAACCAACCCTAAACTGGTGGTCAAGTGTGTAAACAGAATTAGGCCAGAAGCATGCTAATGGCTACTAGTAGTGTTAGTACTTATGTGTTGCAGGTGAATTGTTGGCCGCAATGTTGCCTTTCCTCTCACTTTGTTCGCAGTGTCATTACAATATCAGTCCTTTCTTCCCACACGTAGGTAAAGTTAGCCTTTCTTCAATCATCCAGACAGCATTAACTCCTTCCCATCTGCGTAGGCAGGAATGTGCAGAGATGTTTCGGGAAGCATCTTTGGGAGTGAGTGTGCAGAGAGAGCTGGGGTGTGTATTTTGTGTGCTGCGGGGTGTGAAGGAGAAAAAAAAAACCTGGGAATGGCTCGTCCAACAATTCAACTGCATTCCAGCACGGTGTCTACTCTTTTACTTTATACTTCCAGCTCTCACTTCATCTGAACACCACCCTTTCACTTTTTCACTTCGTCAGATTCTCATCATCCTTACAGGAAGTCAAGATTGGAAAGCGGAAGTGCTGCAACAGTAGCTGGGTATTGTGTAAAGCTTTTATGGAACCTGTGGGATAAAAACACCTTATTCCTGGACGTTTTACTGCTGTGACGATGACTTGCTTTTGATGTCTGCTGTTTCATTCACTATAGTCTCAGAGGAGTCAAGACCTCCTCTTACTGTGATCAGACTTGCACCAACCACTTAACATTCTCAGCTGGTAGAGAGTATGTTTCTGCATCCAGTGTTTAAACAAGAAGCTCAGTAACAAAAAAATGATCCCTTTACCCCAAACAGTTGCTTGTCTGGATGTACTCCCACGCACAATGTATTTAAGGGAGAACATTTTGGGTGGTTTCCATTACTTGTTAGCCGCATTAACCCCAGTGCAAAAGTAAAGAATAAAAGGTCAGACTCCAAGTATGTCGGACCAGATGCATCTGGAGTAAGGAGTAATTCTTTTTTTTTTTTGGCTGAACTGTTTGTCCAAAGATGCATTCTTTAAAAATAAAAAAGTTCCTTAAGGCTTCTTTGGAAGCATAATAATTATAGTTTTCTAAAGCATTTCTTATTACATAAAATCTTACTCACTCATCGTCTATACCGCTTTATCCTGTATACAGTGTCACAGGGGGAGGGCTGGAGCCTATCCCAAGAGAAACGGGGTGCCAATCCATCGCAGTACATAAACCTTTTTGTCATTTTCCCTTGGGGAACAAATCCTCAGAAATAGAAATGCTTTAGGGTGCTACATTAAACTTAAAATAAATGTTTGTATTCAGGATTGAATTGTAACTTTCTGCTTCCTGAAATTTTCTTCAACAAAACAGAAATATAGCAATCAAGGGTTTTTAAATTCCAGCCTTGAGGTGCAGCAAAGTATGAGGTTAAATCCCGATGGCAGTTGTAGCACTTGACAGTAAAACTACTCTTTCCTGTGGCTTGTTCTATTGTAGGATATGAGTCAGGAAGGGAATTTTTACTCTGGCATTGTTTGGCTAAGTTTAACCTGTATGCTTTGTTTACCTGTCACTAAAGCGGCTGTGTGAGCAGCGGGAATTCTGACTTTTCATCGCACACACCCACACTCCAGCAACGGAGCTTCTCGAAAACTCCCTGTAGGAGCGTGCCTAAAAGAGACAGCTCATTTCTTAAATGCTTTCAACATTATTTTTATTGGGGATTTGGCGTCTCTGGAGAAAGCAAGTAAATAAAAGGCAACTTACTCTAGTGCAGTTTTAGTATTTGTCTTTATCATCAGTCATCGTGACAGCAGGAGGCTGAGGCTGAACAATGCACCTCCTACTCCTCTGCCTGATCTTTCCAGCACAGCCAGACCTGGGAGTGGCTTTTAGACAGAAATAATATTTAAAAGCTGTTGGGCATATCACACCATGTTGGACTGGACAGCTTTTTTTGTTGTTTGTTTTGTTTAGTTTTTAACACTAGAAGCGCCGCGCCAGTGTCACCTACTAAAAACGCCGTTCAGCGGTCATTTGACCGCCTATTGTTTTGAATGGGAAGCTGCTGCTGACACACAATGATCGCTAGATGGCGCTTTCACACAAAGCAAATAGTTTAGCTCCAAGATCAACTTGCACTTGGACAATGCGCCATTAATTCCCGCGTTGATAATCAGCGGTATCTTTTTTTCATATTCAACTGATAAAACCTACTACAGAGACTCTAAGGGGACAAAGGAAAAGGGAAAAAACAAGTCATGTTTGGAATTATAACCCAATGTTTTTGACTTTTTTCTCCTCCTTTGTCCATCTA
Organism: Clarias gariepinus; assembly: GCF_024256425.1. Taxonomy (NCBI): domain Eukaryota; kingdom Metazoa; phylum Chordata; class Actinopteri; order Siluriformes; family Clariidae; genus Clarias; species Clarias gariepinus. The sequence continues at coordinate 25,492,991 of NC_071104.1, read as the reverse complement.
GGGGCTTCGTACTATAATGGTACGTCTCGGAGCAGCGATTTAGTTCTGAACTCGCTTCCGTGAAATTATCGCTAAAACAATATTAAATTTGAATAAATCAGATCTACCACAGCAGATAATAAACTATGCTATGTCATAACCGAAGCAAACACAACGAATATGTCTCGTTTCGTTCAGTGTTGCTAGGCAACGGACCACGCGCCTAATCGGTTCACTTTGCCGCGGTGTATTATAAACCTGTGGAATGTTCTACTGCTTATGTTCATGTAATAAAAGCGAGGAAAATGTGGAAGTGATGTGTGGACACTGAATGAGAACTAAATCAAAGATTTCGGTAACTACACTGAGTGTAACATCTGCATAGTGACACTAAAAAGCTGAACACCTTCACTTTTCCCTTTACCTCCGAGAAAAAAAACGGATTTTGTTTGTTTATATGTTTATAAAAGTACACGAAGTAGGCGCGCGCGCACAGACACACACACCTCCCCTGAGCCCTCGGTCAACATCTAATGACCGTCGATATGCAAATGAGTCAAGACATAGCCTAACGTGGTGTCGTGTCGGATTTCAGCGGTCAAGGAGAGGAAAGACTTTGAACAGTTGCAGCGTTTTTTCAGTTACAACAAGCACAGCGATGAGTCCACGTTGTTTCACTGGTTATGACATAGTGACACTGAACAGCTGAACAACTTCACTTTTCCGTTTACCTCTGAGAAAAAAAAGCTGTATTTAGTTTGTTTATATTCAGAGTAACACTTTCCAACCACCTCTCATAGTCTATTGTTAGTTTTAATGATTTGGCTGAAACTAATTATCACTACATAAGTACCCCAACACCATTGATCATGAGTTTCAGCTGAAACTAATTCTATACATGCAACAGAAAATGTAGATGCAGATTCCAAATGTATAAAGTTACATGCTATATATATATATATATATATATATATATGTGTGTGTGTGTGTATTCGATGCATGCTATATATATATATATATATGTGTGTGTATGTGTGTGTAATCGAGGCTGGCTCTATTCAGGGGCAAGAGGGGCAGCGCCCCATCAACTAAATGTCTGCACATGTTAATATATTCCTAAAATTAATATATTACAAGTTGATAAACTGATCTGCGGTAGCAGAGAAATCCGCTGAAAAAGGGACACTACACAATAAGGTATTAGATGTCCCTCATGTCTCTGTCCCTCTGCTGTGCGTATTCATTCACAGGCTGCAGCTCGCGCGCGCTCACACACACACACAAACACACACCTCCCGTGAAGCAGTTGCGGCGTTTTTTAGTTACAACAAGCACAGCGATGGGTATAAGAATAAAATAAGGTAACAGTTTGATCTGTGTAGTTAGTGCCCTTGTATAGAATAAATGAATGAATAACACATTCCAACCACCTCTCAAGAGACTGCCAAAGTTTTGCAAAAATACTTGAAAAACATCAGCATACATTGGAGGGAACTTCTGAGGTGGTCAGTGATTGATGGCACGGTCGTTCGGAGGGGGTTGTGATCACACCTACAGTTCTTTTGTTCTAAGCTGTCGGTCAAATATCTCTCCACTTGAAATGGAAGCACAAAATTGAGGGGCAACATGCAAGGGATTTCAGCATCTCGACGCACAGTAGAAGCTGTTTATAAAGAAGACACTGTTTGTTTTTTTACTTTGTAATCTTTCTCGTGTTTACCTTGTACTGTACAATATATATATATATTCATTTTATTAATGATTTGCTGTGAATAAACTACATATGCAGTTGATTTACCAGAAAGGACTTTTCAGTTTTTGTGTGCTAAACTAAACTTCAGGGTCAAGTAATAGCGATTTTATTTGAAAAGTATATATATATATATATATATATATAGGGAAAGATTAAGAAACACGCTGAAGCGGAATATATGTATATAGCATGTATCTTTATACATTTGGAATCTGCATCTACATTTTCTGTTGCATGTATAGAATTAGTTTCAGCTGAAACTCATGATCAATGGTGTTGGGGTACTTATGTAGTGATAATTAGTTTCAGCCAAATCATTAAAACTAACAATAGACTATGAGAGGTGGTTGGAAGGTGTTACTCTGAATATAAACAAACTAAATACAGCTTTTTTTCTCAGAGGTAAACAGAAAAGTGAAGTTGTTCAGCTGTTTAGTGTCACTATGTCATAACCAGTGAAACAACGTGGACTCATCGCTGTGCTTGTTGTAACTGAAAAAACGCTGCAACTGTTCAAAGTCTTTCCTCTCCTTGACCGCTGAAATCCGACACGACACCACGTTAGGCTACGTCTTGACTGATTTGCATTTCGACGGTCATTAGATGTTGACCGAGGGCTCAGGGGAGGTGTGTGTGTGCGCGCGCCTACTTCGTGTACTTTTATAAACATATAAACAAACAACATACAGCTTTTTTTTTCTCAGAGGTAAAGTGAAGTCGTTCAGCTGTTTAGTGTCACTATACAGATGTTACACTCAGTGTAGTTACCGAAATCTTTGATTTAGTTCTCATTCAGTGGCCACACATCACTTCCACATTTCCCTCGCTTTTATGCATAAGCAGTGAAACATTCCGCAGGTTTATAATACACCGCGGCCAAGTGAACCACGTTCCCGCCGATTAGGCGCGTGGTCCGTTGCCTAGCAACACTGAACGAAACGAGGCATAATCGTGGTGTTTGCTTCGGTTATGACATAGCATAGTTTATTATCTGCTGTGGTAGATCTGATTTATTTACATTCAATAATGAGGCTTTATATCCTCGGGAGGGGTCGTTACATATGTAATATGTAAAACAATATTGTTTTATAGATAATTTCACGGAAGCTTCTAACAGAACGAACAAACTAATTAATTTTCTCAAAACCTTATATAATTAAGTAAAGCGAAATTCCCTAAATGTCCTTATAAAATATCGCTGATTATCAACGCCAGAACGAATGGCGAATTGTTATATATATATATATATATATATATATATATATATATATATATATATAAACTGCATATATGGAATGAAACCTGAGATAGTTACATATACGCACTGAATGACGCATAAAAAGTATGCGCGATCCCTTGCGCCATCTGCTGAGAGAAATGAGAATCGCAGGTTGGAAAAGACAGGAAACGTCACGCCGCCGCGCAGCTGTCAGCGATTTCACGTAAATAAGAGCAAAATAGCTTTATACTGGCTTTTACTGGTGCGATTTTAAAAATTTAAGCATACAGGGTGATTAAGCTCACAGAACTAGGAAAAGTCATGAAAGGAGGGTCCTGGAAATTGATCGAGTGTGAAGTATTATTTTTTTTTTACCCCCTTGCGGTCAAATGACCGCTGCTCGGCGCTTCTAGTGTTAAAGAAATAGAGTTTGCTAGTTGATTAAATGACCTGTGATCTTTTCAAAACACTGATATCTAGCAGTACTGATATCAAATGAATAAACTTTAAGTTTCAGTTTCATATTTTTTTTTCTTCAATTTCTTCAACACAGGTCTCAGAGGTCTCCCATGTGGTTCTCTTAATGCCCCAGCTGAAACACTCTTCAGATAATGCATTTTCTATACCTCAAACTCCATTTATTTCACTCCGCCCTCCATTTATTTTACTCCGGGGGGGTCGTGGTTTCTCATTTTTAACACCTGGTTAATATAACAATGGAAAACCGATAAAAAGGCAGGCAATGTTTTTTGATGCATGTTTACGGGACCTAATATCCTAAAAATGAATAAAAAGTGACTTTTACATAATAGGAACCCTTTAAATCATGACATGGTTTTCCACTTCCTTTCCTGACAGTAGTGTAAAAAACTCCTTGTTGTTCTTCTTCTTCTTTTAAAAACTCTTTCTTTCTTTTCTGCAGACCAGCATTCTGCGCAGACAGATCCGCACTCTGTATCCATCAGTTCCAGAGAATGCTCAGAGAGAAGCACACAGCCTGTTTGTGCAGGAGGTAAAAGACAGACTGGCCTCTCACCGCCTTTAATATTTTGTAATTTTACAGTACAGACAAAAGTGCCTGAAATGGTAATAATAATCAGATTCAGCTGTAGCACTGAGAGGTTTTTCAGTACACACTACCACTGAAAAGATGAGACGCATTGCTCTCCGCACTAGACTCTGTGAATGTACTTTAGTGTTTATAGACTGAACTTTGGCCAAAAAATGAAGCATTCATCTCCAGTAACACACATGTGCTGTAGAGTGTCATAAAAAGGAGAAGAGTTCAACAGCTGGACAGTATGTGCGTGCGTGCGTGTGTGCTTTAAGGTTTTAACTTGGCCAAAGTTTTCTCTATAAACAATTGTGTTTTAGAATTAATTCACCCTAGGGTAAATAGTCAATGTTACTTTAGCTTTGTAATATTAAATAGATATCTAACAAATTAAAAAACTCGGTAAAGATTTTGAATATTCTTACTTCATTCTTTTATTTAAACTACCCATATTTGGGGTGGTGGAATATCCTGAGAAACAGAGGCCCTTGTTCTTTCATCTTGCCCTCCCTTCCTGAGCAATCAGATTGGACAGAGAGCAAAGAGCCTTTCCCTCATACCCAGTATGACTTTGGATGAAATTGTGGTCTAAAATGGCTGGTGGACTATTTTTGCACAACAAACATATGAAGTAGCAAGTTATGGTTCTAACAATCATTTATTGTTCCTGTTTTTCTAGTGTCTTAAGACCTACAAATCTGACTGGCATGTTGTCAACTACAAGTATGAAGATTATTCTGGTGACTTTCGTCAACTCCCCAAGTAAGACACACCATGTTTCTTTATCGTCTCCGTAGCTTAAACAAAAGACAGGATCTATGCAACCAGTACCTCTGACAGGTTAGAACAAGCCATACAATAACTAGATAGAACCATGGATTTTAGAACCAAGTATCACTGGCAATTATATTGTGTGTAGTTGTCAATGCTTGTCAGTTCTTGGAAAACCAGAGTCTGTTCAGAATGCACATTTCCTCCTCTGAGTAACAATGAAGGCAATGGAACAAAGCATGAGTTCATCTGATCCCATAGGGAGGTACTATAGAGAAGTTAAGCCGAGCTGTTTTCTCATCACGGCGTCTGGAGAAATATATAGAGTGTTACAGATGACAAAACAGAGGAAGACAATAAAGACAGAAGGACAGGAGGATAGAAATCATTACTAATATAGGTCTCTAAATTTAGTGACTGAATATACTGTACTTTGGAAGTTGAATCAAATCTCATGCTTTATCATTGGGAGAACATTCATGCTAGTTCTTTAACCCCATTGTAATGTGTATTTATGTTTTTGGTGTTAAACAGCAAAGTGTCGAGACCCGACAAGCTGGCAGTTCATGTGTTTGAGGTTGACGAGGATGTCGATAAAGACGAGGTGAGTGAATCTGGTTGAAACACAGCCAAGTGTTTTCATCATGTTTAGTGAGATAAATCCAGATGTCTTTAATTATTCCAACAAAGGCAGTTTATTAAGGAGAGCGAGTCAATAGCCGGGCAAGGCGCATGCTGACACAGCAAGTTCTTCTCAAACCAAAATTTACCATTGTTGGCCTCCAACAATAACTTAAAACACTTTAATCTTTCAAGAGCTACTGCTAGACCTGAAGCACCTCCTCTAGCTGGACACCGGCCTAACGATCTCTCCCACACACATCCAGTTTGACCACTAGGTCATGTCTTTATGCATAGTCTATCAGGTTATGCCTGGACAGCATCAGCGAGGTATCTAATGACCAGTCGCTGCGACTCCTTCTGCCTCTTTCTTTCCTCCAAGAAATCCCCTCCCCTGACAACCAGGCAGACACGGAGGTATCCTGTTTCATTAATCAGCTACAGCAAACAGCTGATTGGGCTTTTTTGAGACTGACCATCTGGCTATTTTTAATGGTTTTCGGCATTATTTCATACAAACAAGTCATTTTCATGTAAAGTGGTATTGCAGACTTCAGTGTGATTAATAATAATGCTTTCTCAAAGTCACTTAATTGGGCTGAAACAAGAATAACATGGCAGCATGTCTCTGTACAGTGTGCAGTATATATGAGAATGTGCAGGTACATACAGTGTTTAAAGCATACAGACTCTGCTTGATCACTGGCTAACTTCAAAGCAAGTAGTCTTGTATCTAAAAGGTTGTCTTCCTGGCACTATTTTGTAACCAGTCATAGAATGATGTAATGTTAAATCCTTATTCATTTCAAAAAGAAGGGTACTCAACCAATTACAGCACTTTTTTAATCTTTCCATAAATTAAGAGGATATAGCACCAAATATGTGTGGCTATAATTTGGGTTTGAGTGTTTGTGTTGTAGCCTAGACAAACAGCTAAACATTTTCTAATAAGCTCGGCTTATATTTATGCTGTAATCCTCTGTATATGCAAATAGCTATCGGGATATGTATCTTCAATATTTACTGTACTGTACTGTCAATATTCTGGTGAGATCTTCATTGTAACCTGTAACTCTTTTATCTGACAGAGATTATGATCCTGTGTGTTCCATTGTATGTTGGGGGGTCTTTATCTTTAAAAGTTTCAGATATCACCCTGTTGTCTGAGAGATTATTTTTTCTAGTACAGTGGTTTATTTACATTTATCAGTGTATCTGCTTTTCTGTGTTTTTTTTTTTCTGGGACAGGCGTGAGGGCTCTGGATTCCTTTGTCAATGAATCCCTGTTCTCCTAACATTTACTTTAGCTACAAGATCAAACAGAGTAGAGCTGGAGCCACATCACAAAACTCATTCTCCTCTTTCTCTTCCCGTGTGTGTGTGTGTGTGTGTGTGTAGGACACAGCTTCTTTGGGCTCCCAGAAGGGAGGTGTTAGTAGGCAAGGCTGGCTTTACAAAGGCAACATGAACAGTGCTATCAGTGTCACTATGAGGGTGAGACATCTTCAAACACCACACTCAGTATGAAACTGGCCACACTCAGTACGATTCCCTCCACAGCAGGAAAGGGCAGGATTTTTGGCAGAGGGGTTACACAATGCTTTAGACTGTGGGTTGCAGGGCTGGATACTGTAGTTTGCTTTTTACTATTTAGTACATTTTGTCTCTCATTGGACAAACGGCAATAAGACCAAAAACAGACAAGTGGAATTATGGAAGATTTACGTCTTTCACTGGTGAGTTTTCCAGTGCATAATTTAATCCATAAAGCAAAACCAGACCACGGGAGGCTTATCCAGATCTTGAATCATAGTGAAATTCAAATTAGTTACACATAATCCATTTTGACATAAAAACAACTACATTTTTGCAATTAAACACAACTTTTCCACTGTAGCTATATTTACTACATCTGTAGTTACCACAGTTGAATAATTTCAGCAGATTTCCTGAGGAAAAAACTGCTAAAGTGAAGCTTTTTAACTAATAGCAGTTAAATTCAATCCAGTTATGGCACACAAACAATATATTCAGCAGTGTGACGATTAAAACTACTCACATTAACAAAGACAGCAAAGGTCTTTTTATGATCCAGACATGAAAGACTGGGCAACAAGGTTGGTCTTGTGTAGTTTTAACTAACTTCAGGTTAAGTTAAGTATTTGTGGTATGGTATTATCAGAACAACACAATGCTAATACAGTTAATCATAATTTCATCTCTAAATTCATAATTTAATCTTGTCTCTAAAAACACTTATTATACAGATTTAGGTTTAAATTTACAAATAGCTTAGACTGAAATTTTTTTTTTCCAAATATATTTTTATTTTATTCAAGCGTTTATATGTACAGTAAGGAAACAATAAAAGTAAAATACTTTACATTTCTTTTCACACTGTGCTGAAGTCTTGTCTGTGGTTAATATCACATGGTTTAAATGCAGTGGATAGCAGTTTATTCTTTTAATCAAATTTATGTCTGTTTAATGCTTTGTTTCAGTCTTTCAAAAGGAGGTATTTCCACCTCACACAATTAGGCGATGGCTCCTATAACCTGAACTTCTACAAGGATGAAAAGATCTCCAAGGAGCCCAAAGGAACCATCTTTCTAGATTCCTGCATGGGTGTGGTTCAGGTATGAGAGAAGTGGTATGATAGAGAATAACATGTTTTTAATTTAACCCTTCCTTTTGAGGTGTGTGTTTGTGTGTGTGTGTGTGTGTGTGTGTGTGTGTGTGTGTACAGACACGCGCACACACTATATAGTAGTAGTGTGTGTGTGTGTGTGTGTGTGTGTATATATACGTTCGGTTTTGCACGTACAGAGGAACACATCCTCCCACTCTCAGTCAGGAGTTAAACAACCATTGCTTTATCTGGAATGCTGCACTAGTCATATGGAAACAGAGGCGATATCCATATGGAGATTGCATCAGTGGTTTCGGTATCAGCGTATTGCATTTTCTGTCTCTTTGCATTTAGCACTCTGTCTTTCTTGGCGTCCGGCCTGACATAGAACATTTTTCTAAGGCTGAGCTAATGTAAGAATGGTTTCAAACAAATACAGCTAATGTGCATTGTTATAATGAAGTTAATGGAAACAAAACAGCTTTTAATCTGGCAAACATGTATTTACAGGTGACATAACCAAAATGTGCAAGTGTGCAGAAGAATTACAAGAGATACTGTGAAGGGTTAATCTCTGTTATTTTCTCCACACTTCATTTCTTTTTGTGCAGTTTTTACGCTTGTTGGAATAATCGCTGGTGATTTTTCCAATTAATTTGGTTAATTCAAATTAACGTTTTGACATGATTTTTCTGTGTATTGATGAAGGTTGTACATACTGTACATGTTATATGTTTAGATATTTAAACTTTCATTTTTTTAATTAAACCAATATGAAAGAAAAGCATTGGCTTTGGTACCTGATAAACACCTTTTACAGCCCACACTACTCCCAAATGCTGCACACAGAAAGAAAGGCATGATACAAAAGGGTAAAATAGCAGTTTGGAGGTATGGACCTGTTACAAGTTTAAAAAGTAAGATGAAAAAGTTTATGTCAAATGTAGTACTGGATATGAAATACTGTCTAGAATTATGTACTTTTTAAGTTGGAATTTGGGAAACATATTCCAGTTTGACTTCTCAGTTGTTTAAAAAAAAAAAATGAAACTAGTTACAAAAAAAAAATAGTTAGAATATCTGTTAAATAGCCATTATCCAGGCAAAAGATCCATAGATGGCAGCACTTGATGTAGAAGGTGCTGTTCCTATTTGTTCGACTTAAATAAAATGGATTAGCTGATTCTAATAAATGGAAAACTTTATATAATCAGTTTATTATAATTTTTTAAATTGCATTAACGAAAAAAAAAAAATCATACTCAATAATCATTCATGGTGTTTTTGTTGCAAGACAACTCAACTCTAGTTTGATTTCTTTTGTGTAGCTATTGTTGTCTGATTGTTATCGAATGTGCAGCTACCTGTATACCTGCACATCTTCCATATGTCCTGTCTGGGTAATCAGTTTGGTTGGTATCCCAGGGACTAGAGAATCTGGTGTTCTTGTGCTGCTCAAGGTAATAAGATAACCTATTTGCTAAAGCTGTAAGGTTACCTTGTTACCTTGAGCAGCACACTTACAGTCAAGCCTCCCCCAGTCTGGTTTTTAATAAACCAGCCTGTCTCAAGCACGTCATTTAATTGTTTAATAACAGAAACACTCCTCCTCAGAGCACAAACACGGAGGCTGATTGCCTGTCTCCCATACAGGCAAGTGGCTTCGGGGAAGCTCATGTTCCACTCAGTTTAAGTCACTCAGTGAGGAATGCTGTCTAGAATAATAAACAGATTATGAAACCTGGCACAGCAGTGAACAAGAACAACCAGGTGTTGGGTGAAAAGCAAAGATTCTACAGTTCCTTTGGTACAGTACATCCAATTTTCTTAACCAATTCAGTTTTATTTTTTCTGCAAGCATAGGTCCAGTCATTCTATTATCCTGTCGTCCCGAGAGCTCAGAATCCTTTTGCAATTAATGAATTAATTCATTTATCCATCATTTATAATCACTATATTCTGTTAACACTAAGTCCAATGCAGAAATACACCCTGGATGGGATGCTACTCTATTTAGTCAGCAGCACACTTATTCTCCCTCTGGAAACTCTTTCTCTCACACACACTCATACTTTTTCCATACCTTAGATATTTAGAGGAATTTAGACAGAAATCAAGAACTGCCATATTGCCACATATTTGGACAGACTAGCAAAGCTCTGTTTCAATTTCAGCTGTTGCCTTAAAGAGGACCTTGTGCTTATCCTTTACTTCCTTTTGCTTGCTTAATATTCATCATTCTTCTGGTAAGAGATCTGTCTGCCTTCTTTGAGCAGTGTTTTGGCAGGCAGTAAGTCTTGTGTCCTCACATGGAAACATTTTCACCTGCTTTCTGTCTGGTTTTTTACACACGTACAGTTTATGTCTTTCTATAACAGAGCAAATTTTCAGACACACAAAATCTGGGCTGGATCTTAAAGTATTGCCATACAACAATGTTGTCTAGTGTTTATATATCTGTCTCACTAAATTATTATTATTATTTATTATGATAAATAATAATAATAATTGGTTTCCATCTCTCAGAGGCTTGATTTCCAAATCAGAATCTATGGTCTGTTTGTTAAAGAATATAAATGATATCAATGATAACTTTTCCCTCACACTTCTCTTTGTCCATTCTGGAAAAGGCTACTGACTCTTTTCCAACCCACACTTCACACCCATTACCAAAGCAAAAAAATGGCTAGACTCCATTTGTAGTGTTAACATAAGAACCATCTAACACATGCCTATTTAAGGTAATCTGAAGCTTTCTTGGCTTTCTCTGTGTAGAATAATAAGGTGCGCAGGTTTGCATTTGAGCTGAAGATGCAGGATAAGAGCGCATACCTGTTGGCTGCCGACTCTGAAAGTGAGATGGAGGAGTGGATCAACACACTGAACAAAATACTTCACAGCAGCTTTGAGCTCGCCATGCAAGATAAGAGGAATGGAGATCTACATGATGGTTTGTGTATCTATCTATCTATCTATCTATCTATCTATCTAAGTATGTAGGCCTTCATTATTGGACCACCCAGACAAATGCGTCTCCTGACATGAGAGTAGATAACATAGAACACATCCAACTTAACCCCTGCACACATCCCTGTTATCTGGTGCAGTGATATATCCCAGGCATCAGGACCCCTTCTGTATGTTTTAGTTTATCTGTTCTTAGTGCTCCATGTGTATAATTTGGTCTGTTTAAGAGACTACTATGACACTCTGTCTCTAGGTAATGATCTATCATTAAGTACAGCAATCTGGATGCAAGCCATGTTAATAAAAGAGATGTTTGTTTCCCCTTTCTGTAGATGATGACCTGGGGAAGACTGACAGCTCGTCTGGAAGTATGGACAGCTTTCAGGTAGGTCTTGTATGCTGTAGAGCTATGGTTGTTTTGTTTCATTTTCTCACATAACCATTAAAAACAAAATATTGCTTTTCTAACTTTTCTCGTAACAATATTGTTCAAGCTCAGGTGTGAAATTGACTCACTTGTGCTACTTTGAGCTGATATGAGAGCTGGGCATGTTTTTTGTTCTTGATTCTTATGCTTAGAAGGTTTATAGTTAATTTGGTTCGTACCTTGGAACATTAAACACAACATGGCTTGCGCTTTAGCCCTTCGTGTTATGAAAAGCATGGTTAATAGACTTTTTTTAAATAGCTACTGGTTCTATAATCCAAACTGTAACCATGAAGCCTCAGAAGCCGATTAAAATTAAACATACCCCAGTGAAAGCTCTGCATGCTCGGATTTCTTAAATGGCCATTTGAAAACCACAGTATAAGCAGCCTATAGATGTAGATGAGAGTCAGATCAGCAATGTGCATTCATTTAGAAAGTTTAATAATGTTCATCAGGGCTGCATTAAGCTTTTCCATGCCCATGATATTTAACCAGAAATACAAAGTGGCCAAATAAAAGATGAGAAGCATAGATGGTGCTCTCAGATCGTTTCCTGGACACGGTCCACACCCAAAGGCAGGATTAGATAACAGATGAAACAAGTAGTCGAGACTAAAACCACAAGCTTGACCACACATGACAGTGCGCAAAACAATAAATTAATACGCTTATCTTTCAATCGCTAGCCCAATTGAACAAGAAGAGATATGAATGAAAGAAATGTTGCTCACGTGAGGGCTCTTCTCCTGTTTTTCTTGGAGGTGAAATCCTAAATTCCCAAATTAGTTTACCGAAATCCATTTGGCACAGAAAATCATCCTCGATTGATATTATAAAGAGTTCAGCCCTTGCAGTGTGAGAACTATCGTGGTCTTCCTCTGGCTCGCCTTATTTCAAAATAAAGTTGTAAAAAAAGTTAGTGAGAGATTCATGCGTCTGCTTTTTTGTTGCTGGTGTTTTTCTCTTTTATATTTCCTTTTAGCCTTATGAGACTTTAACACTTATAATCTACTAATAGAACCAAGTAAATATGATCCATGGGACGTTCTTAAGTATTTCTAATGGAAATAGGTCCATTTAATGAATCTATTTTTGTTTGTTTACGTGCATGCACGTACGTATGTGTATATATAAAATGTGTGTGTGTTTGTGTGCACATGTGTATTTCATTGTACACACCCTAATACTATTATTTAATCCAATAATCACAAATAAACAAATAATCTAGCAGCAGATTAAATGATCTTGTATTTTACTATTTACATGTACATAAGGATTTACAGCATAGTTGGGGTTTTATCGCTGTTTGTACACCTGAGCTTTAATATATGTTGACTTATGTCACGTGTGTTGATTTTACATTTCACCCCATTCCTCAGCACTCTTCTTGTCATTACACAGTATGCTTATCAAGTTGTGAAAACCCCACAATGAAATGTCAGTGATTAGGTGAGTGTGGAGTAACGTTTTGAACATGCTTTTCTTCAGAGCGCCAGAGATATCGAGTCTAAGATGAGAAATGAAACTCGACTGAAGCTGTTCACACTGGATGCAGACACGCAGGTAAAAGACTTAAGATAAGAAAATAAAACAATCTGTAACAAAAATAATTTAAAAATTACTGGAAAATGATTTCCATGGACGGTGCCCTTAAGATATCTGTATGTGTCTGTATACAGAAGTTAGACTTCTCCGGGATCGAGCCAGAAATCAGGACTTTCGAGGAGAAATTTGGGAAGCGGATTCTTGTGAAATGCAACGACCTGGCGTTCAACCTGCAGAGCTGTGTGGCAGAGAATGAGGAAGGCCCAACAACCAATGTAATCCATAATATCTTGGGTAATGAACAGTATTTGACGATTTTAGTAACTGACCTGAACTGAGCTGTTTTCCACATGTGCATCGCAGGTGGAGCCGTTCTTCGTCACACTGTCCCTGTTTGATATTCAGAACAGTCGGAAAATCTCTGCAGATTTCCACGTAGACCTTAACCACCCATCAGTAAGAGCCATGGTTCCAGGCTCTGGCGCTCAGATTATTAATGGAGCTTCAGATGGAGCAGAACAAACACAGGACAACTTACCAGACGCGTTTCTGCAGTATCCACGACAGGTTGGGAGCATTAGCACATAGGAAAGGAATAGGCATAGACTACACAGAAAAGGGCAAGATTACCTCAAATGTTAAAAGACATGAATCTTTTATTGAATACTTAGTCCATGCTCACAGTGTCATTTTGTTTAATGATAGAATTAGCTAATGGTTTGCATTAACTTTAGTCATTATCAGCAATGCATGGTTACCAACAAGACACAAGTCATGTGTTTTAGTGCCACTTTGATATTCTGAATTGTTTAAAAATCATTCTGGTATCACTAAGCATGATGTCCCGTGTGTGTGTGCAGGGAGTGTTTTCTGTGACATGTCCACACCCAGATATCTTTCTGGTGGCTCGGATTGAGAAAGTTCTTCAGGGAGGAATAACTCACTGTGCCGAGCCATACATGAAAAGTTCTGATTCCACCAAGGTAAAGTGAGTGGGTTAGTCGGGAAATCTAGTTCACAAATCTTAACGCCCATGTGTGTGTGCACTGTCTGATGTGCATTTTATAGAAATCTAAGAAATACAGCGAAAAATCAGTCTGCATGGAAATGTTTTAATGTACTCTCGTTCCTTATTTTCCGGATACTTGTCTCTCCTCTCAGACAGCACAGAAAGTGCTGAAGAACGCTAAAGTTGCATGCAGCAGGCTCGGCCAGTACAGGATGCCATTTGCGTGGGCAGCCAGGTAAGAAAACTTTACTTTCCAAGATTAATGAAAAACCTGTTGCTTGGCTATGTTTGTGTGTCCCCTGCACTTTAATGCACTTCACAGGCTAGGGGAACTATTTGGTTTCTGCACTTGTTTTCTTTGGCAAATGATGCAGACATGCTTCATCGTATATGTTAGTTGTTTTTTTTTATTAATAAAATGAGAAAACCGAACTGTCCTCAGTCTACTGTACCTGCCTTTTATCAGTAGAGTGTCAGACTATACAGGTAAAACACAAGTTCTGGGGCCTCGGTCTGGATTTTCTCCTTCTCAATAATAAGAAAGCAGATGAATTACAATAATGTTCTTGTCTTTTATTGCATTTTGACCTGTCTGATATTTTTACAAATGGAGCCAGTGATGAATCCAGATGAATTGATGTTTTTTTCTCTCTCTCTTTTTTCAGGCCTCTGTTTAGGGATGCAAGTGGGGCACTGGACAAAAATGCACGCTTCTCTGCAATTTATAGGCAGGACAGTAACAAGCTATCTAATGAGGACATGTTTAAACTTCTGGCTGATTTTAGGAAGTTAGTCCTTTTTTTCTTCTGGCTGGTGTATTCTTGTTAGGCATTGATTACAATACTGTCCTTTGTCTTCTCTCTGTGCTCACACTGACACTAGTAGCAGTCAAGTTGGGGTTATGATTTAATTTTAATACTTTCATTTCTTAAATGGAAACTGTTCCCACTATGAGAACCAAAGGGCCTCACAGTAATGTCTATACAGACTCACTCACACACTCATCATCTATATCACAGTGAGTCATCTATATCACTTCATCCTGTATACAGGGTCATGGGGGGTCTATCGCAGGAGACTTAGGGCAAGAGGGGGTACCAATCCATCGCAGGACACACATACACACACTCATTTACACTCTATAGGAATGCCAGTTAGGCTGCATGTCTTTGGACTGTGGGAGGAAACCGGAGTATCTATAGGAAACCCACATGGAGAACATGCAAACTCCACACACACACAGACCCTGAAGAGGGAATCGAACCTGGACCCTGGCGAGGCCACAATGTTAACCACTAAGCCACCATGCCACCTCTATGCAGTGTCTTTGGATATTTCTAAAAACGCTTTACTGTAAAAACAGTACAAGATTTAAAAAGCTTTTATTTTTAAATAATCTGTTGATGTGGATTTTTTTTCAAGTCTGTGTCTTAAATTAAAATTTAGGTGCATATAAGTACATTACAATAGTTCTTGGTTGTTATTAATTTACCTGCTCTGTGAAGCGACCGTAAGGTTTCATGCAATTATGATGCCATTTAATTTAATTCAATATCTTTCCATTCTGGGGAAGAAAAGGAGTTAAATACTGTATGTACTACATTGTATTCACATTCTGGATGACAGACTTCACACTACAGTGTGTTTGTGTGTGTGTATATATATATAGCCCGAAATTATTGTTCGTACCCCTGGCAGGGATATGAACTTAAAGTTACTTTTTAATTCTCACTATAAAAGTAACTTTAAGTCAGAATTTGCTAGGGGTATGAATAATCTCGGTCTGTAAATATGCTCGATATGTATATATGCCCAGTATATACTGTATATATTATAAAATTTATATTGTTCAAGACCCGTGGTACCTCCGTTTTACCTTGCCGTAAGTTTAAAAACTTTAAAAATCTAAACTACCCTTTTAATCCATTTTTTGTGTAGAATATTATGAGATGTTCTGAAGATGCATGTCCTGAAAATGTCACTGCCTCCCTTTTCGTACTCTTTGTGTGTTTCCATTATTATTAGAGTAAGGGTGAGGATTAAAATAGTGTCTTTCCTGTCTTCAGTCTGTCCTTTGTACCTATGTTTTTCTCAGGCCAGAGAAAATGGCTAAGCTGCCAGTGATCCTGGGGAATCTGGATGTCACTATCGACAATGTGGCCCCAGATCTCCCAAGTGAGTTAAACTTGGCACTGCTTCTGCTAACGTGATCTATTTTTAACTTTATTTAGTGGCTTTTTACATCCTGTGTATGTTTGTGTTAATTTGAGTAGACTGCATAACGTCCTCATACATCCCAGTGCGTCAGTTTGAGAGCAGTAATTGGAATGGAGTATTGTTTGAGGTCGAGGAGTTCGTGCCATGTATAGCGAAATGCTCACAACCCTTCACCACTTATAACAATCACCTGTATGTCTATCCACGTTATCTCAAGTATGACAGCCAGAAGACGTTTGCTAAGGTACCAGCACTAAATCTCTTTTTATTGGTGTAGTAAACATTTTTGTGTGTTATTAATGTGAACATGATTACGGTGTAAAAACCTAGAAATGTGTGTAGTGACACTCTGCATTGCTTGTCTTTAGGCTAGAAACATTGCCGTGTGTATGGAGTTCAGAGATTCTGATGAGGAGGATGCACTTCCTCTAAAGGCAAGATATAGTAATGTAAATGAAATCATGAACATGTACACTGGAGCCTAGTCTAATCTATTTTCTGTACCTTGCAGTGTATTTATGGCCGTCCAGGTGGATCACTTTTCACTAAGAATGGTATTGCTGCAGTGTTACATCATCATCAAAACCCAGAGTTTTACGATGAGGTAAAATCCTTTTAAACCTCACATTATTATCCTCTTACATGAACATTAGCACTGAGAGTATGGATTTTCTAAATGTGATTTTTTTTTTTCTTCCGTCAGTTTAAGATTGAGCTGCCAACTCAGCTGAATGAGAAGCACCACCTTCTGTTCACATTCTACCACATCAGCTGTGACACCAACAGCAAAGCTAGCACTAAGAAGCGGGAACAGGTGGAGACACAGGGTAAGGCAACAGACACACAGGGTCAGCAAGTACTCAGTGCAGTTTGTATTAGAACAGTCCTACCTTTGTGCCTGGAAGGTTCAGGATGGACAGGTGCCAGCTCTCCAGAAGAAAAAACAAAGACTTAAGAGTGTATGCTGTAGTTAACATCAATGTGAACTGAATGAGATTTTGATGTTTGATAAAAAAACATAGTTTTTAGCATAATTAGTAACTGTGAAAAGTTACACTCATATGCCTTGTCGTGCATCTTTGAAAGAATAAATAAAAAAAGAGTGAACTCTTTTTGATAATATTTTACTGTATTATATGCATACTAGTGCATTTCCAGTTTTTTTTTATTATTATTTGTGTACTTTTTTTTTTATTTGATTGCATATTAAATAAAAAAGCTTGGACCTTGTCATAACCCCTTGTTTGTGTGTTTATGTGCATGTGACTAGTGGGCTATGCATGGCTGCCCTTACTGAAAGATGGCAGAGTGATCATGAATGAACAGAATGTTTCTGTGGCTGCAAACCTACCTGCTGGCTACCTCAGCTGCCAGGAGGGCAACAGCAAGGTGAGCACGTCCTGCGAAGGCCAGCGTCCGGCATGACAGAGAAGCTCTAAATATTTTTAAATTACGCTTGTGCTCACCTGTGATTATTTGGTTTTGTTTGTGACGCAGCACACAAGCCCTGAAGTGAAATGGGTGGATGGAGGAAAAGCACTTTTTAAAGTCTCCACTCACCTGGTGTCCACAGTCTACACACAGGTCTTTAATTTTTTCCACTTCATCTGAATGCATTTTTTGTTGTTGTTGTTGTTGTCTTGTGATATTTCCTTCTTTTAGATTTCATGGTATTTTTGGTTTACAGGATCAGCATCTGCATAATTTCTTCCAACACTGTGAGAGCACTGCATCTGCAGCGCAGTCCACAGGAGGCGAGCTGATTAAATATCTTAAGGTATGACTCCATACAGCACCCCTATTACTCTTCTATTTTTCTGTCAGTTTCTCACACTTTTAATATAGTCAGTACATATTAATGTGCCTGTCCATGTGCTTCCTGAGGATGTTTGGCAAGTCAGCCTTGTTTTCACACCCTAATATGACTGTTTTTTTAATGTACTCAATATGTGAGAGAGCTTAGTAGGGAGCTTCAGACAGACACCATGTCTCTGAACTGTATGTGTAAACACATTTTCATTCTGATAACAGCATAGAGAGCACTATCATGGATTTTTGTCCTTCACCCTCCACCTATTAGCTTCCCAAAACAATGTTCCACAACAATGCCCTAAAACTGATCAAATGATAAAGCATCGTCTAGCTGCTGTTTAACATGGGAATGATTAGACATGTGGTTTGAGCTTATTTAATCAGCAAGACTAAGTGATCAGCTAAGCCAGAATAAAGGATTGTGCACGTGTCATTTCCAGAGTCTGCATGCAGTGGAAGCTCACGTGATGATAAACTTCCTCCCCACAATTCTAAACCAGTTGTTCTGCGTCCTCACCAGTGCAGCTCTCGAGGATGTTGCTGTGAATGTCACAAGGTCAGTTCTCACACCCGATATTTAGAAACGACAAAATTTTAACTTCTTATTTTAAAGTAGTCAAATACATAAACATTTCTAAGGTAGATATATCACCAGTTTACTGGAATATAATTAATAATCAACTGGCAGTAGTTTTAGTCTTGTGGCTGCTTGGTGCATATCAAAACCATGGGTGTTTATTTCAATTCACAGGGTTATGATCCATATAGTAGCTCAGTGCCATGAGGAGGGCTTGGAACATTATCTTCGTTCATATGTTAAGGTAAGTAACCTCAATAAAGCATTTATTGCAATTACACCCACACTGAACTACTATAAAGAGTCAGGGTGTGATTCACAGTATTGCTATTGCTAAGTCTAGTTTTTTTTTTGCAGTTTACGTATTTTACTTATAAAAAAAACCCTCACGTTTGTTTTGTTTCTGTGTGTGAATGTGTTTGTCTGCCTGTAGTATGTATTTATGACAGACGCTAACACAGTCACTGGGAAAACAGTGCACGAGGAGCTGGCTAAAGCCATGACCACCATTCTAAAACCCTCCACAGACTTTCTTACCAGCAACAAACTGCTTAAGGTAGATAAATATATCATAATTAAAAAAGATGTTTTACAGATAGCATATTGTAAACACAATATAATACTTGGTTTTAATTTAAGCCCTTCTGAGCAGTGGCCTGGGAAAACCATTAAAAAGATAAAATATGACATTTTGTACTAGATGTAGTTATGATTAAATCATGATTTATGATTTTTTAAGTTCTTAAAAGTTTTCCTTTTGCATGGAGTTGTATGTAACTCCACCAGAAATAAAATATTGTGTTTTAAAATCTAGTTACCCAGAAAGAGAAAAGAATGAGAATTTAAATCTGCAAGAAGAATAGCCTAGGCCAAATAAAAATTAATAAAAACATTTCCACATTATTGTACTGAAATCTATTTGTTTTTTTTAAGGTGAGGGTGTATAATTACGCTGTTATTGTTAGTTTTTGTCTGTTTGACAGAATTCATCCATAGTCACATGTGACCAGTTTTCCCTGACCACCAGATATGTGCACATTTCCGCTGCATAAGGGGCAGCTGTGTTTGTGTTTTTTTTTCCTGATTTACTTTTCCACTGTGGCACAATGAGTCAAATCCAAGCCTGGGTTGGACATACATTTTGCCCATATACTGTTTTCTTTGTTTTACTATATTCAGTACTCCTGGTACTTTTTCGAGGCCTTAGTGAAGTCCATGGCACAGTACTTGATAGACAGCGGTAAAGTTAGGGTAAGCACAATTGACTGCACATTCATTTGTAAATGCTATAACTGAAATAAAAGACATTATTTTTATTGTCCCCTGTTTAACCTTTGTACTCTTCACTTTAGCTGTCCAGGAACCAGCGTTTCTCAGCCTCTTTTCACCACACAGTGGAGACCTTGGTCAATATGATGATGCCTCACATCACACAGAAATATAAAGACAACCTGGATGCGACTCGCAATGCCAACCACAGTCTAGCATTTTTCATCAAGGTCAGTAATGATATTCAGACCACAGGCATATCAGATTTAAGCATAAAGTAGCCAGTAATAATCTATTTCTATTTAGTTTCTATTTATTATTATTTTGATTGTATTATCTATGTTGGTGCCAGTGGAATTATGGAATTAAACTATCTGACGCACATCTGGTACTTGTATCCACAGCGCTGTTTTACTTTCATGGATCGTGGTTTTGTCTTCAAGCAGATCAACAACTATATCAACTGCTTTATGCCTGGAGATGCTAGGGTACCATTTTTCATTCCCATTACTATGTACCATTTCATTACCATTACTTTTATCTTTGCATGACTGACAAACCTTATTCTTGCATCCTGATTTGTTCTTGTTTCATCTATTGTAAGGATAATTTTTAAAAAGTTGGATCATCCCTTTCTCCATAGACCCTGTATGAGTTTAAGTTTGAGTTCCTGAAGGTGGTGTGCAACCATGAGCACTACATCCCTCTTAATCTGCCCATGCCGTTCGGGAAAGGACGGATAATGAGATTTCAAGGTGAGAATTAATTTAAACATGGTTTTGCAAGTACTTATTGTAGTATTATTATCATGGTAATACAATTTTAATGAATGTTAAAGAAAAATCTATTACAATTATTACTGGATAATAAAAACTTGTATCTTGACTGTATAAAAATTCAAGATAAGATATGCCTAGACTTAAACCACCAAAACAAAAAAAAAAATTCCAATTCAGTTTAAGATTCTTTACTTTTTGTTTATTCTTTACAGACAATTGTTACAGATATGTATGCACTCAATATGCTTGTCAAACTGATGCATAAATTTCCT
Organism: Clarias gariepinus; assembly: GCF_024256425.1. Classification (NCBI taxonomy): domain Eukaryota; kingdom Metazoa; phylum Chordata; class Actinopteri; order Siluriformes; family Clariidae; genus Clarias; species Clarias gariepinus. The sequence continues at coordinate 25,472,088 of NC_071104.1, read as the reverse complement.
AACGCTTGTTTAGTGTTAAGTGTAAACGAGTGTCTTTTGCTCTCGTGTTCTGTTTGTTTGCCTCATCAGCAGCTCCCTACTACAGTATGGAGTCTCAGTCAGCTCTAGGTAGGTAAGGCATAGTGCCTACCTTCCTGATCATTAAAATTCCTTGATCAATCCTGGGATACATAAATCAGTGTAGCATGATGATTACATTACTGTCCTTTTGAATACAAATTATATGTTTTAGTTTATTGATCAGTTTCACTCTACTTCGTTTAGTAGTAGAAGAGTTGGAGGTAAGTAGAGAGAACATGTTGGTGCTCAGCTTTTTGTCCTCTTAACTACAGTTTCGCAAAACGTGGTGTTAAAGCATGGTGCAAAATATAAAATCATCTATTATTAGTTAAAACTGGTGATTAATTTATTAGCAACTGTGGTGAAAAAATATTATTGGTGGACAGAAGTGGACATTGAATGTAATAAACGTTTACTGTCAGCTCTAGAGTTATTGCACCCTCGGTAAGGTTTTGTAAAAGGGTCATGAAAAATGCTTGTGGTTAAATTATCCAAACTTTTACAGTAAAAAAAACATGAAAGACATCTAACTTAAGATTTTTTTAAGATTAACTTATTCACAACTTATTTAAATATCTGCTTCAGACTGCTGTCTTCTGACTGTTTCTTTCAACTGGGTGCAACCGCATCTTAAACAATACATAGCTGTTGATAAGGTTTCGATTTTTCTTGAAATAATAGAATTTAAATTAGAGTGTAGATTTTTCTCATATTTTTAGTCAAGCTTAAAGCTAATTGACCGCAAACACATTTTTATAATATTTCTTTACACTTCTTTCCCAAGGATAACAATATTTCTGGAGCTGACTGTATGTACATAACAGATGCCTTTGCCTACTCCCACTTAGTTATATCATATAACACATTTTTCATAATGTACTGTTTTTTTTAACACAACTTCCTCCTTTCCCATTCCCTCTCTCTCTCTCTCTCTCTCTCTTTCAGATCTTCAGTTGGACTACTCTCTGACTGATGATTTCTGTAAGAATCACTTCCTGGTTGGACTTTTATTGAGGGAGGTGGGTGCAGGCCTGCAGGAGTTTCGTGATATTCGTCAAATAGCCATCCAGGTGCTGAAGAACCTGATGATTAAACATACCTTTGATGATCGTTACACATCCAAGGTAAGGCTTTGTTTACATGTGTTCTGTTATGTATAACTGTATGCATGTACTTTACATGTATTATTTTTGTTGCATTTGTTCGGATTTACACGTGTGTGTGTGTCGACCGTGTATTGTGTGTTTCAGAGTCAGCAGGCGAGGTTGGCCACTCTGTACCTGCCTCTCTTTGGTCTTCTCCAGGAGAACGTCCAGAGACTCAACATTAAAGATTCCTTGCCTTTGACCAACAGTCTCTCCAACAGCGTAAGACTGACGCCTACTGACTGCAGTCTGCAAATACAGCCATTATTACTCTCTTCTCATATTTACTCAGGTGGAATGGCCTGTTGTGTGTTGCAGACTGTACGTGATGAGCCAGGTCATTCCAGCCCTTTGATGACACCCCCTAAAACAGGGAGTCATATCGAGAGCAGCTTGCATAAGGATGTGTTTGGGGTTATATCGGGAACAGGTGAGAGAAGACAGCTGCTAGACAGTCAATGAGAAACAGTATTTCATTACTGAATAGCACCAAGTTTGGTTATTTTACAAAAGTAGGAATAGGAAGTCATAGCCACTGAATCAACAATGTATATATGAAGATCAAAACAAATCATGAAAAATTTAATCTCTAGTAAAAGAAAACATGAAAATTCATTTAAAGGAATCAAACTAAAATTGGATGAAATGATAAAAGAAATGATGCAAAACTCAAACAATTTTTTTCATTAAGTATTAATAGAGAAAAAAGTATAAAAGAGAAAAGCAAAGCAATATCAATTACTTTACCAGCAATTTAATGAAGGTGGTGGTGGTGTTGTTTTTGTATGATCCAGTCACTCCACATGCATCTTCCACTCCGAACATCTCTGTACGTCACGCTGATTCACGCTGCTCTCTCATCAGCACTGATTCAGGAAGCAGCCTACCAGAACGCAACAATGACAAATCCCACCCTCTTGACAAGGTACAGCCTAATAACATGTTCCCTCACTCACCAAATACATGCTCATTTATTAAAATGCTGCACCATGTATTTAATCATGTAGTAGCCTAATAATTCTAAAACCATAACTAGAAATGTACTTGATTAACATGTATCTTAACTGTATGTCTGTCTTGGCTTGATGGGTTTTCTGTCACCCGGATAATTATGCTTTTGTTATGTTAGACCAATGTGAGGATTAGGAGTTGATGCTTGTCTCGGTCACATTTCTAAACACATTTGCCCACCCGCTGCCTGAATTTTGGAACAAACCAGCATGAAGTGTTGTCTGAGTGTGAGTCATTGGGACTGGTGGGTTTGCTAACCCGGGATCGTGTGGTTGCTTTTTGCCCTTGCTGGCGTCAGGGGGAAAATTTTGTGCGCCGTCACTCCACCAGCATGCTACGCTCCATCTCAGAGAGTGAGGATAAGGTGCTTTCCATAAGGGCCAAACGCCAGACCATGGACTTCTCACTGCTATCAGCTCCCTCATTCAACCATATATCCAGCCACAGCAAAACAAATGCTCAAGTATTACATCACCTTGCTCTGAGTTCTCGCTGTGTTCCACTGACTTGTGTGTGTGCATGTGGATTTAAAGACTCCCTCCCTATCTGATGAGCTCAGCTTTTGTATGACCCAGCTGCGGTGCATTTGTTTGAAGTGTACTTTCTGATTTTCTACTGTCAGTACATACAATATTTACAATAAAGTACCAATAATATTTAAATTATTGTATACTGTATACAAGTGTACAAGTATACTGTACCTTGGCATATGACTCTCTAGCTGATAAATCTCATTACTCGTACATTAGAGACAAACTTAGCAACCCCCTAGTATTGTAGCCGCATGGGCTCCATGTGAACAGTCTATGAGTTTTCCAAGGTTTTAAAGTTTTATTTCTTGCTGGCAGGACTGACTGGTGTGTCGCTGTGCCAGCTGTGTGCTATGGTAGACACATTAGGCCTTCTGCTATAAAACACTACCACTTTACTCATATTTTCTAATCCATGTAACAGCTCTCATGGGTTTACATCTCTGCTTTGTATTAGGTGTCCTCCGTATAGTGTTCTTATTAATGATCTGTTGTAAGTTGATGCTTTAAACTCTGAAGTGTTTGTAAAAAATATTGAGGATGCCGAGTACAAAGCAATCCGGTTTGCGTGTGCGACATTGTGATCTCTGAAAGATTGCGTTTTCTAAACTAGCATGGAAAGTGTTTCCTCTGTTATGGTAAGTAAAGAAAAATGGAGAAAAAAGATGGTACTGATCTGTCTTTCTGCGTGTATGTGTGTATATATAGCAGTGCAATGTGGCTGCAGCTCTGGGTGGATCGCTCCTGCGCTGTGATAAACTAGAGCAGTCTGAAGTGAAGAGCCTGTTAATGTGTTTTCTTCATGTGCTCAAGAGCATGTCTGAAGGTAAGGTAGCACGTGAATATAGAGAAATTTGTGCCAGTAACTGCATGCCTATAACCCAGAAAAACATTTTACTGCAGATACTAATTGAGCTAATTCACATGAATACCTCACTATAACGAATTTGATTATTTTGTAAATTTACTTTTCCTTAGATGCACTGTTTACTTACTGGAATAAAGCTTCACCTGGAGATCTGATGGATTTTTTCACTTTGCTGGAGTAAGTCCTGCCTTATAGTATCCACTGTAGTCTCATCATAATGCACCCTGTCAGCCAACACCTGCAATCAGGAACCCATTTACCTGTAAAATCCCACTATTTTTTTTTTTTTTATCAAACCATTCAGATGTCTCATTATTTAAATGTGCACCGTAATTGTTTGGCTACTTATTGGTTCCATAGTACTTTTTATTCCTAAACTTTTCACTAATTGGTGGACACGTTAGGTCATCTTGCCTCTCAATATTGTGGCCTTAGAGTTGAAATGTTTTGTCTGAATAAAGGTTGAGTAGCAGAGCCTTATAATGTTGTTTTGCCTGCCATCGATACATAGGCGACACATGGATCATTTCCGCCATCTTGCATCGTCGTCTGCATCGTTGTGATCCGTCCTCAATAGCGTGGGTGTGCACTAGCTGGTTCATTTTAATAAATAGTCCTTGTTGGCATCATAGTCGCCGTCCATCGTTCACGCTTTTTTCTCTATCCGAATCTTCTCCTAAATCATTTAGAAACCTTATTAGAAAGCACTAGCACAGTCAGTGGGCAGGTGACACATGTCTTCCTGGAAAGGCTCATGAATGTCATTAGACAAGATGTTTCCCAAAGGCATTCACAAACTGTCTTCTATTGCTCTATCTGCAGACTGTGTCTCCACCAGTTCAGATACATGGGGAAGAGATACATTGCCAGGTAATGCCCTTGTTTGTTATACTTTGACTATACAATACTAGCCAAAGAGATCATTTTCTTTTTTGGACTGTTTTTATCCATAGGTGAATATCTGTTTAACTTTATGAATAAAAGATCATAGAAATACATAAATAAATAAATAAACAAGTCTTATAAACATAAATCTTATGGTTTTCTATTTAATTAGTCAATACTGTACTAGTTTAACACAGGTGTGTTAACAAACTTATGTTAACAGCCAATCTAATGCACAAACACGTACATACTCATATATAAGAGCTTGAAATGTAATCGTCTTTGGATGGTTGAGCGCTGCTAGACCTGGGTTAAGAGTTGTCTCTAACCATGCACAATGTCTGTCTCTTTATTGCTGCACATGCTGCGAGTATAATTCCACTCACACATTCATGCACACATGCGTATAAACATGCGGCTCCTACTTATGCTGGGGTAAGAGCGACCGAGCTTGACTGAATTGTTCTGCATTTGCATGTTCTTGTCTGTCTGCATCTGTGGCATGCTACCTGACATCACCCTCTTTAATGTTCCATTCTTACTCTTCATCTCTTTCTCATGTTATGCATAAAGTAACAAGTGTTGATGCAAGCTGCTGTGTGGTTAGTGCTGCATGCTTAATATTTTTAGAGTTTTACAGCCAGTAACTTCAGCTGTGTTATAACATTAGCAGCACACCTACTGTAGATAACCGCATTTGCTAAAGAAGTTGAAGGCAACATTTTCTCACAAGTTGCTGGGCATGGAAGTAGGGGCATCGTTATGCAGTATTATAGGCTATTATATTTATCCTGCATGGTGACACAGTCAACGAGACATTTTTTCTTTTTACTGATATTGATGAATTGTGCGCAGTATGAGCAGGGACATAAACTACGGGATTAATAGGGTCTGAATTGATTTAACACAGCTCGTCAGTGGTCATCTACACTGGCTGTACTTTATAAAACAACATTAATCATGTGTAGCCCATCACAGTTCTTCACTTTGTGTTTTTCACTGTCTGTCACTACCCCTACTAAATCTGGCTGTGCCGGTCTCATTGTTTCCTCCTTAGGAGCCAGGAAGGGTCTGTAGCACATGAGCGCAAGTCTCAGACTTTACCTGTGTCCCGCAGTAGAGCTGGAATGATGCATGCTCGCTTACAGCAGCTCAGCAGTTTGGATAATTCATACACTTACAACCACAGTGAGTTACACTGACTTCATCATGCTTTCTTTCATTCCTCAACTTCTTCTTTCTTTTATCATCATCATTATAATCAGTGTCACCATGATCACAACACATTACCCTGCATCTCTTGCTCCAGGCCATTTAATTAAAAAAAAAGTGCCTCTGTGAAAACAGCAGAAGTTTCCATAGTCAGCATAATAAACCCAGTCTCTATGTTTTCAGTGTCAGAAAGATTGCAAGTATACTTGGAATTTTTGTAAATCCTGGTAAGAACTGATTAGTTTGATGCAAGCTAATATCAAGTCAGTCTCATGTCCCATGATCCCATGTTTCATAATTACATCACCAGCACATCAGTCATTCCATGATATGAACACTAATTTTGATCTTTAGTAGTACATCGCATCTCAGCATCTCCTTACCATCCTTACCTCATACCTCGTGTTCTTACCCATCTTTCTGTAATAACTGAATTTGAATGTTTATATAATAATTCATGTAGGCTGTTTATAAGAGAGGGGAATGCTAGAGGTGTTAAGACTCTTTATAATACATAAAATCTTTGTGCTGCCTCTCCTTTAACATATCATATCTTTTTCTTTTACATACATGATTCTTGTACTTGCTGTGTAAGTTGTGATAATTTCACGTGTTAAAATAAAATATGTGTGTGTGTGTGTAGCCTACAGTCATTCGGATGCAGATGTGTTAAACCAGTCACTGCTGGAGGCAAATATTGCTACTGAAGTGTGTTTGACCGTACTGGATGTACTAAGCATCTTCATCATGGGATTTAAGGTACAACACTTTTAATAATGTTGCAACTCTCTTATTGTATGATTTTTTGCATAGTTTAATACAAATTTATTAAGTAAAAGAGTACTATATTTTCATTCTGAAATTGAATGACAAGGAAAGTGTGGTGAAGATTTGTTTGTTTTTTATTCATTGCTTCATTTCTCATTTTCCTCCTCAGACGCAGCTGAGTTTAGATCATGGGCACAACCCCCTGATGAAAAAAGTGTTTGCAGTCCATCTGTGTTTCCTGCAAATCAATCAGTCAGAAACAGCACTCAAACAAGTCTTCACTTTCCTGCGCACTTTTATCTACAAAGTAAGCTTGACCTCACCTCAGGCCACTCAGTGTGTAGACTCAATGTCTAAGGTTGTAGCATGAAGATTTCATTAACATGGCTGTATATAGTTCTGTAAAATACATCTGTTTATAACTCGTATTCAGTTTTTTTTTTTTTTCTTTTGTACCCTGCAGTTTCCTTGTACATTTTTTGAGGGCCGTGCGGATATGTGTGCATCCTTCTGTTATGAGATCCTAAAGTGCTGTAACTCCAAACTCAGCTCCATCCGCTCTGATGCTGCCCACCTGCTTTACTTTCTCATGAAGAGTAATTTTGATTACACAGGCAGGAAGTCCTTTGTTCGCACTCATCTGCAGGTCACAAACATACAGAGCAAAAAAACATAGACTTCTATTGATTTTAGAAAGGTGTGCTGAAGTAACGTAGTGCTTATTTCCCCTCAGGTGGTGATTGCTGTCAGTCAACTGATCGCTGATGTTATTGGAATTGGTGGGATGAGGTTTCAGCAGTCTCTATCCATCATAAACAACTGTGCAAACAGTGACAAGACCATTAAAGTGAGTGATCTATCGAGCTAATGCTTACATGAACAAATACATGAGCAGTCCTATTAAGGATTGATTTTTATAATAAGAGAGATTTGCTAGACTCGGTGCTCTCTTGTAGAACACGGCATTTCCATCGGATGTGAAAGACTTGACGAAGCGAATACGTACGGTTCTGATGGCCACAGCTCAGATGAAGGAGCATGAGCGAGATCCAGAGATGCTGGTAGACCTGCAGTACAGTCTGGCCAAGTCGTACGCCAGCACTCCTGAACTGCGCAAAACCTGGCTGGACAGCATGGCTCGCATCCACGTCAAGAACGGAGACCTGTCTGAGGTATGAACACACACCTTCAAATTTAGACTAACCCATATCCTGTCTTTACCTATACATACAGTCAGTCATCTTTTGTTTTTGTGTAACTTTCATTCAGGCTGCCATGTGTTATGTGCATGTAGCAGCGCTGGTAGCTGAATACCTTAAAAGAAAAGGTGAGCTCCCCACAGCCACACACTGTAGACTCTATCAATAGTGATCCACTGTAGTTCATTATCAGTAATACAAAAGTAATACTGTTTTATTTATGATGTGTCATCATTTCTGTCTTTATGTAGGCATGTTTAAACAAGGCTGCTCTGCATTTCGAGTGGTCACACCCAACATTGACGAGGAAGCGTCTATGATGGAGGATGTGGGCATGCAGGACGTGCACTTTAATGAGGTCTGAACCTGTCAGTCACAGGACTGTATCTACACCCTCCAAGAGATTGTGGCAGCATTAACCATTCAAGCGTTGTCACATTGCTCACACATTAGGAACAGCACTAAATCGCTTTTATAATGTCCTCATCTACATTAGTCACACTGATAAGAAAGTTACATAAAAGTACTGTACGATACACTAATGTATCTGTACATACTTATCTCTAAATCTTATCAGCAATAGCTGATTTTATATTACAGTTCTTTATATTACATTGTGGTTTTATCTTAAATCGGTCTTAGAAAATCATTTGGGGAATCAGCTGGACTCATATTATTTGCATGTGACATGGCTAACAAAAAGGTTGTGCAAAAGCATAAAATGCATCTTGCAAGGAAGCAAAGGGATCGTGAGAATAACTGAAATTGGGCTTAAAACACGTTATTAGAACCTGGAAGGATGGTGGCGAACCACCAACCTTATGGAAAAAACTCATAAATGACTCTTATCTGAGATCACTTAAATATTTGGTGAACTTGCATCATAAATTAATTCGCAATAGAAAGCACAATGATGTTTAATAATAGACAGATGAGCGTTTTTCCATACATACACACACCGTACAATAAAAACTTACAGAATTGGGACTAAACATCTGTGTGACCATAAGAAAACCACTTGTTAGCGAGATTAATTGGGCTTTGGTTTGCTAATAAGCATAAAGATTGTACTTTGGACAATAAAGGTGATGTGGCCTAATGAATTTGTTTGGGTTTGATGTGGATGTTTTAGGATGTCCTAATGGAGCTGTTAGAGGAGTGTGCTGATGGACTCTGGAAAGCAGAACGATATGAGCTTATCTCTGATATCTACAAACTCATCATACCTATTTATGAGAAACGCAGAGACTTTGAGGTACAATAACAAATATGTGACACCTAGGGATATATAAATATATATGTATATATTGTTATGCAATTTGTGAACATGTTCACCTGCTTTGGATGTTACAGAAACTGGCACATCTATATGAAACGCTTCATCGTGCATACAGTAAAGTCACAGAGGTGATGCATACAGGAAAGAGGCTCCTGGGAACCTACTTCAGAGTGGCCTTCTTTGGGCAGGTAAGGAACTCTCAAGATCGCACCAAGAAAGACAAATAGCCATTAATTAAGATCAGTTAGGTTGCAAATAATTGGCTCCCCTAAATATTACATATTCATTTATGGGAAGTGGTGGCAGCTCAGTGGTTAAGACTTTGGACTACTAATCGGTAGGTCACAAGTTCACCTTCCAGCACTGCCAAGCAGCCGCTGCTCAGTAGTATAAATGAGATAAACTTCAGTTGCTCTGGATAAGGGTGTTTGCCAAATGCTGTAAATGTAATTAAACACATTTATACTGTATGTAAAAATGTATAAAATTGAGTTCTAACTCTGATGAAAAACATGGGGAAGCATTGCAGAATATTACAGTTTGGCAGCATGTAATAACCAGTAAAACAAAAGATAGCAAGAATGTAATTAACTCGTCATTTCTCTCCATCCAGCATTTGCACATTACTTTAACTCTGATTATAACACTGTAATCTTTTTCTGCTTCTGTCCTTAAAGGCAGCGGTAAGTTCTTGTACACATTGGCTGGTTTGAGTTTGCTGTGTTACACTACCATATTACCAGTCTCTAATTATGCTTTCTTGCTTTGAGAAGAAGACAGATTACTTCATTTCATTATCAAGTTTTATGCACTTGTACGAGGGGCGTTCAAGTCATACCATCATGGTAGACATGGTGTCTTCTCAGTACAATGGAGCCGTGATCAGACTGCCTGCTTCACATATGTAATGTTGGCCTTCCAGGAATGGCACTGAGTGAGACCAGGACTGTACAGGGGATGTAGCAATAACCCCTAGCCGAGTTCCTGTAATGTGCAAGTTGTTTGGTGGCCAGTATGTGGTCGTGCATTGTCCTGAAAATACAAAACGACTGGTGACGAAACCAGGCCATTTTTTTTTCCTGAGAGCATTATTCACATTTTATAAAACCATAGTAGTACTCTCTGTTTATGCTGACACCATAGGATAGGAAATACCCCTAAATGATGCCACATTTGTCCAATTAAAAAAAAAAATGCTCATAACGTTCCCTGCAGATACAATTGCACAGATTTTTTTGGGAGGTGGTGAGTTCCTCACAGGTGACAATGCAATCAAGACAAAAATTCTTTCTTGCCTACTGTGTCAAAACAAGTCCTGGTTTGACCGGAATGCCCGTCTTACAAGTCTGAGCATCGCTCTTTGAAGAAATATGAGCATTTCGCCATAAAGTACTCTCATTGTCTTTAGAGGGATATGTCCTTGATCTCATGGCTTCTTATTGTTCTAAAGCGCCTGCATGTTTGCAGCCATTAGCTGCTAATCTACTGTGACTGTGTAACGTGTATTTGTGTGTAGTGCTTTCGTTTGGAAATACAATAGGATAATTAATCCTTAGAGTCTGGTATTGATTGCAGCCTTTCTAAAATAATAGTAATGTGCTTTAGTCATATCACTGCTTTCATTCATTTTATTGCTCTATGACTGGGTTTGCTCAGATAACAGATTGGGAGATACAAAACGTGTATTCTTGTGTTTAAAAAAACAACAACACTGCAGCTCTTCATGCAGGTGCTGAGGTTTCTGGCTTGTCTTGGTGGCTGCATTTATGTGCTTTTCTGCCTGTCTTGATGTCTGTGCATAACATCAATTAACCATTTCCTAATTATTGCACAGTCTAACTTGAACACTCATGTTATCCGACATGTTTTCTGTTGTTGTGTATAAAAAAAATAACCTGAGTGTATTCTTTTCAACTCAGTACTACAGACTTGGCTGCTTTGTTTCATGGGGTTTTGTGATCTCTCCCAGGGATTCTTTGAGGATGAAGATGGTAAAGAATACATCTACAAAGAGCCCAAATTTACCCCGTTGTCCGAGATTTCTCAGCGACTCCTTAAACTCTACTCTGAGAAATTTGGAGCGGAGAACGTCAAGATGATTCAGGACTCGGGAAAGGTGAGTGCATCTTTCTGATCGAAATGGAAAGCAATGCGATGAATTCATAAATTCTCTAGTGTGTATACATATACAGTGAGTTTCTGGTTAGTGTGATGTTTTAGCATGATTTTTGTTTCTGGAGCAGATTAATCCTAAAGACCTGGATTCCAAGTATGCATATATCCAGGTGACTCATGTCACTCCCTTCCTGGAGGAGAAGGAGCTGGTGGAAAAGAAGACTGAATTTGAGAGAAGCCACAACATTCGCCGCTTTGTATTTGAAATGCCCTTCACTGTCTCGGGCAAGAAGCAGGGTGGCATTGAGGAGCAGTGCAAGCGCAGGACTATACTTACCAGTATGTAGCTTTATGATCTTACTTGAGATTCATTCTGCATCTTTAACAATATTTTATTTGCAACATTGTAGATTTCTACCAAAGGTTTAATAGAAGATTGTGAGAGAATGTATAATGGCATCCACAAGTACTTTACCGTGTCGGAATAAAAGCATAAGGCAATTGAAGGAACAGTCAACTTTTATTAATTGGAAATGCTGAAATTATGAGCTAGTTCAAGTGTTTAAATAATGTAAAAGTGGTAGCATATTAAGTACACCTATCTAGGTGGGAGATGGTGCCACCTTAGACCTTTTGAACAGCATGACATCAGCTGGGCATGAGTTTTACACGATGATAGATGCATTGTGCATACGTTGGCGTCATAACTGTAGGCCAATAAAGAAAAGACAGCTTACTATCCTGTTCCTGGCACCACTGGATGTCAGTAGTTTATTGCTGTGTTAGAAATGTTCTTCTGAACATAAGTAGCCACAATGGATGCACAATTGTTCGCTACACCATGCTGCTCAGAACTCTTTAAGTGGACTGTTCAGATGTTCCTCACACTATATCACACTGTTACTACTAACTTTAGGGATGTTTGTGTTTGGGAAAGTTCTAAAGTGCATTATGGAATCCTATTGTAAGTTATTTCTGTGAGTAGAATGTAAACACAGGATATTGAGGCAGGCAGAAGTGACTAATAAGAGAGATTAGATTTTGAATGGGTCAGCTAAACAGCTAGACTTTATCATTATATGATCCATCAGTCGCAAAAGTCCAACCTTTATCTGTATATCCTGATAAACAAGAGTGTTTACCCCACAGCAAAAGAGCCGTGACTTACCCAAGGAAATAATATGTATAGATATTAAATTCCACACTTCATAGATGATATAAGCTAAGACAGTCTCTTTCCCACAGCCACACACTGTTTCCCATACGTTAAGAAGCGGATAGCGGTGATGTATCAGCACCACACAGACCTAAACCCCATCGAGGTGGCTATTGATGAAATGAGTAAAAAAGTAGCTGAGCTGCGTCAGCTTTGTGCCTCAAATGAAGTGGATATGATTAGACTACAGCTCAAACTACAGGGCAGCATCAGCGTACAGGTACATAATCCGACCACTTGTGAAAATGATGTTAAATAATAAGCGCATTAACCTGCAGTAGTGTTTAAACCTGCTGTCCCTGCACTAGGTGAATGCCGGCCCACTGGCCTATGCGAGAGCTTTCCTCGATGATACTACATCTAAGAAATACCCAGACAACAAAGTCAAACAGCTCAAAGAGGTGTTCAGGTAGGTGCTTATACACTCTGTACAGGGTGTGACATTCAATACTGGGAAAAAAATCCGGAAAAGATTAACTTTCATTGTGTGTTGGCTGTCATGGTTTTTGTGTTGCGGCATATGTAGGCAATTTGTGGAGGCATGTGGTCACGGGCTGGGCATTAATGAGAGACTCATTAAAGAGGACCAGCAGGAGTATCATGATGAAATGAAGGCTAACTACAGAGACCTCACCAGGGAACTCTCTGCAATTATGCACGAGACGGTAAGAGATATAAAACACATGCACCACACACAGACACTTGTGCTGTGTCAGGTGGTTTTACCCAGTCTGTTAATCCTGCAGATTAGCTACACGTTTTATGTATGTGTGCATGCCTGCCTGCATGTATGTATGTATGTACACTACTGTTCAAAAGTTGACCTCTGTGTCTTAAAATAACAACTAACTGTTGTTTTTGTTGTTGTTACGTAAGTACCTAATTCCATATGTGTTATTTTTTTGTTTTGAAATCCCGAGTATTGTTGTAGAATGTAGAAAATAAATCACTAAACAAAAACAAAGAAATTTGCAAGTGACCCCAAACTTTTGAACGGTAGTGTATGTGTGTATATACAGTATGTTTGTTTATATATATTTGTTTATATATGTTTATATACACACACTCACGCACCTTTGACACGGAAACCAGAGATGTGACTGTATCAAACATTACTTTCTCTCTCTTTCTCCTCCGCTTACCTGACCAGATTGGATGGTAACACATAACATGAATTTTATTTCCTTTCTTATTCCAACAGACTCCTGAATTCTGATATTTACTCCTTGTCTCTCTCTCTCTCTTTTTCCTCGTCCCTCTTCCACACACATTCTCTCTATCTCTCTCTCCGTCGCTGTAGATCTCTACTGTGGAAGACGCCATGAAGAGCCCTTTGCCAGACTCCCTTCACATCTTCAATGCCATCAGTGGCACGCCCACTGCAGCCAGCATCCAGGGCATACCCACGTCCTCGTCTGTGGTCTGAGCTTCGCCCTCTACTCAGCTTAGCAATCTTTCACATTTGGTGCATGACTGCCTTCACACACAACAGCAAAATTAGGTCTGCTGTCTTTTTCTCCATCTGTCTCTCCGTCACTCTCTCTTCAAAATCCAGCAGAGAATTTCTGCTGTATTGATGACCCTAGAATAGAGGATAGAGTAGCAGTATGGCACTGTTAGCTGGGTTTGGGTAAACATATATATTATATTTTTATTTTTATTTTTTGTTTCTATCCCATTCTGATTGGGAATCTGAGTTACTGTTTCCTGTGGAGACTTTTTACATGTTTTATACCCATCCTTTGCCAATTTTTTTAGACACTTATTTTATTTCTTACTCCTTGTTTTTCATTCCTAATTTAAAACCCTGTAATACCATTTGTACAGAATGTCAGTTACAGATATCTTACAAATAGTCTGCTTAGCCTCTATATATTTTTTTTTAGCTTTGCTTTTCTGTTTTATATGAGGAAAAAGAATATGATGGAGTCCACAAACCTAAGCATGAACAAAACACAGACACACATCACTTTAATATCTCAGATAGAGATATTTTCAAAGCCATGAAATGTATCTAAAAAGAGTGCAATATAAAGCAAGCTGAGCTCTTGCTGTGTTTCAGACACTGTAATCATGGTGTTGATCCTTCTTGCCAAAGAGGGGAGGAGAGGAGCCAGTGAAGGAGCAGAGACATTTACCACATTGTGTTGCTTTAAATGTTTATCAGATGCTTTTTATATTCACAATGAGGATTTGTTTTATCTCTATTTAATAGAAAGTCACTGTTCTACTGTATGTCAGATGTTCCCTAATGCTTGTTTTAAATAAATTTCACTATTTTAAAATGGCTTCTTTGTTTGTTGTCTTAAATATTAAACATTCAAATAATTTTCAAACTAACTCATTTTAGCTCTTGTTCAACAAGTCCCTAAAACCTGATAATTACATTCATCCAATTTAAGTTACATTTTATTTAAGTGATGCAACTGGTCTGGCAGTAATCAGGTCTGGATGTGGCCAGCTTTCCAAAAATCACGGTTTATTTATGATATTTCCAGCACAATTCTTTCTTATCATTTGAAAACATTTTGTATTGACTCAGGTTATCCTTGTAACATTTGTTTGATACCTTTTCACAGCACTGTGTATACACACGTTGCCAGTCAAAAGTTTGGACACACCTTCTAATCCCATCTTTCCTGATTTTTATTTCTTTCTACACTGTAAAACAATGCTGAAGGCATCCAGGATGTGCAGTAATCTCCTTTAAACAATTGATCTTGGGATGTCTCTGCTATTTCTGCTCTGTAAAGACTTCATAACGGCTCTAATCCAAAGTGCTCTTAATTGATGTTTTCTGAGGCTGGTAACTCTAAATGAACTTCTTTTCCTGGGAAGAGAAGGCTCTAGCTCTTCATGATATATCATCTTCTGGCTCTCACAGACCTGTAACTTTTTTTTTTAAGAGGACTACCTTAGTTATTCGCTACCTTATTAATGTCATTTGTTATCAGTATAAAAGACACCTGTCCACAACCTCAGTCACACTCCAAACTCCACTATGGCCAAGAGGAATGGGCCAAGAAGGGGACTTAGTGTAAGAGTTGTTCATACTGTATCTGCCTGAACATTGACCCTGAATGTGTTTGTGTTGTCGCGGTCCTGCTCATTTCCGTTGGATAGTGTGAATCTCCCACTCATTTCATTTGCCGTGTTTATTGTCCCTGTTGCATTAATATGTCCTGCTTGTAGGGAAAAAAATCTTTATGCATCCTGATAAAACACCTGCTAAAAAAAAAAAAAAAAAGCTCAGTTATATCTTTTGGATTTCTTACAGCATTTTCACCCAAATTCAGCAATCCTAGATTTCCTAGATTCCATAAACCTTAAATAAGCTGGATTTCACTACCACTACCATCTCATTGTCCTTCTCCACAGAATATATCATCGCCGTCTTTTTTTTTTTTGTATAACTTTTATCTGTTATATTTATTTGCTACCTGTAATTAATATTTATAGATATTATTTAGTATTTAGTACTGTTACAGAATTTAAACTAGTGTTCTCTCACTTTCTCTCACTCCCTCCATCACTGTGTAATTGTTTGTTCAGAGAAAGGGCTAATAAACAGGGCCACAGTCCACTCTAGGGAGCAGCGTTTCACCTTTACACTGCAGGTTCTGTAGACACACAGGTCTTTCCATCCACTGCCACTCAGCATGTCACACACAACCATGACGGGTAAGATCATGTAGCATTATCATATAGCATTGTCACTTTTATATCATGTATGTATGTATTTATATAATGTGGATTTATACTGAAGAAGATCGTTCCTATTGATTTGACAGACAAAGAGAAGAAAGATGAGAAGAAATCTAAGGTCAGAACAGCACTGTCACCGAAACTATTGCAATTTTGTATTATAATACATTCATTTTTGCATTTTCTTTTTGTTGTTGATATTTATTTATTCATTTATTTTGGAAAATCGCACGATATTAATAGGATTGTGTTTATCGGTTGTAAGTCGGACTGAATTTTGTTTAATACTTAGTCTGATATATATATGATATCTGTAAAAACTACAATAAGGATAATGTATAGACTAAGCACACTCATGTGACACTTTCATATCACTTTCCTATCACATGAAATCTGGAACAACATTATTACTTTGTAATCAGAAACTTACATCCACACTGTAGCTCGAGTCCTGTGTTTGTTTACATGCAGAATTTATGCAGTTTATGCAGACACGAAACAGCTGCCTTATAAAACTATGAATCTCGCCTCAGTGCTGTTACATAGACAGAAAATAATAATAAAACCTTTAATAACCTCCTGAAAGCTCATTGTACCCCTGGTACATATGGTACTCAGTTTTAGCAGATACACAGTATCAGGAACTCAGCTGCCACCTGCTGGACAACATATAATAATAAAGTTCTCAAAGCTGTGTGTGAAGTAGCCTTTTAACACATTTTAATGTTTTTACAGCACTGACACACCCAAGCCATATCAGGAAGGTTGATAGTTATCTGAACAGTTTAATCAGCAGAAAACGCTAAACCGTCTATATCAGGAAGTATTCCAGAACCCAGGATTTAAAAGATTTTTAAAGTAAAGATTTTACTTTCAGCACATTTTAGCCATTCTGACATAAATTTAGATCCCATATGAAGTTGTATCAGGTAGTGATCCTAAGTTACAACACTATACCAGGGTCATTCATGTCAAACCAGGACTTGTGAACGAAGGCATACAACTGATGGACATTTATAGAAGACTTCAAGCAAAGTACAGTAAAGAGATTTGTAGCCAAAGTCAAACATTTAAATGGTGCAAACCTTTCGGGGAAAATGCCACACGTCTGTGAATGACGGTCCTGGGTGGATGTAGCTCAGATCCCACTGCAGTCGTTCCCTTAAACATTCAGCGAGTGGAACGTCTGATCCTTGGACAGCACTTGCAGTTAACTGATTACAGGAACTTAGCTGGATGTTATTCCATTTCCACATGTTTGAACCATTAGGAGTTCCTGGGAGGCCCGCATTTTAGATGTGAAGCAGGCAGTCTGATCATGGCATCAGAATACTGTAAAAACTTTCTACATTGATGGTATCCAAGCAACAGTGAAACACGTGCATTAGTCTAGAAATAAAGGTCATTTTTACTCTTATATCTGTGATCTGTTATTGTGCAGAAGTCTCGGTTTGACTTAAACACCACTAGTATATGCAATGAAATGTATTCCTGTGATTTTGTGTGTGTGTGTGTGTGTGTGTGTGTGTGTGTGTGCAGAGCGTGGAATACTGTGGTTATCCAGTCAGTATATTTTTCATTGTCGTCAACGAGTTCTGTGAAAGATTCTCCTACTATGGAATGCGCGGTAAGAGAAGAGTGATCTGCACAGTGCAGTTATTGGAATAATAATGGGTATGATAAAATAAAATACTTAAAGTAATCAACACAATTCCACAGTCATGATAAAGCATTCATTGGTCCTTTTTGCTTTATTTTAAAAAAATTGCGAAAAAGTGTGATTTAGTGAATTCACAAAGTTCAGTCAATTAAGACAATTCGCTGTGGCGACCCCTGTAAGGGAATAGCCCAAAGACAAAGAAGAAGAAGTCAATTAAGACGATTGGACAGTAAGACACCCTTTGTGTATACATTGCCACGTAGCGGTGCTGGTGCTTTACTTCACGTACTTCCTGCGTTGGGACGATGACCTCGCCACCTCCATCTATCATGCCTTTGTGGCCCTGTGCTACCTGACTCCCATACTCGGAGCCATCGTGGCTGACTCCTGGCTTGGAAAGTTCCAGTAAGTGCCTGTTTAGAACCCGACATCGTTAATAAACGCAAGATGCTTTAAGACTGACCAAAATTTCTAATCTGTCCTGACAATTTCCCCATGCAGAACCATCATCTACCTGTCCATTGTCTATGCCATCGGCCAGATCGTCATCGCAGTCAGTGCTATTCATGACTTGACTGACTCAAACAGAGACGGCAAACCAGACAGTATGGAACTGCATGTGTGAGTCGCGGCCTTGCCACTGACGTGTCTCGTTACAACATTTGTAAAACTGCAAGCTGTTCATTCCTATTTATTAATATCATGCTTCTATTCTAG
This sequence comes from Clarias gariepinus, assembly GCF_024256425.1. Taxonomy (NCBI): domain Eukaryota; kingdom Metazoa; phylum Chordata; class Actinopteri; order Siluriformes; family Clariidae; genus Clarias; species Clarias gariepinus. The sequence continues at coordinate 25,453,718 of NC_071104.1, read as the reverse complement.
CTCCTTGGCGTTGTTAGGGCTGATCCTCATCGCTTTTGGTACAGGTGGCATTAAACCCTGCGTGTCTGCATTTGGAGGAGATCAGTTTAAGGACCACCAGGTCTGACCGTTAATGCATACCTTCCTTTAATGCACGAAAATGTTTGAATCCACACTTTGTATATTCAGTGCGAACTAAATCATTGTCATGCCTTGCTCTCTTGGCTGTACAGTCGAGGCAACGGAGTACATTCTTCTCTGTGTTCTATCTGTGTATTAATGGCGGCAGCCTCCTCTCCACTCTCATCACCCCCATTCTCCGAGGTATAACACGTTCCCTTCCCAGATGAAACAGGTTTATTAAAGTGACCTTTCGACCTTTTCGTGACCTGTATGTTTGTGTGAATCTGTGCACAGGTCAGCAGTGTGGTATTTACACTAAAAGTCAATGCTACCCGCTGGCTTTTGGTGTTCCTGCAGCCCTCATGGTGGTCTCTCTGAGTGAGTGTCCTAACAGTTGTAGTTATAAGCATGGTTTCTATATAGATGATTTTTCCAACTTTTATCAAATGGAATGAGAGCTTGTTGTGTACCTGCACATCACCAGAAGAGCTAAGAGCTTGTGTGTTCTGTTAATCTGCAGTTATTTTCATTGCTGGCAGTGGCATGTATGTTAAAACTGAACCTAAAGGCAACATTATGCTGGACGTGTGTAAATGCATCTGGGTAAGTGTATCACACAAACATGTTTCTTCGCGCAGACTAAAGCTTTAAGAAATTGTTAGCCTGAAATATTGTTAAATGTTTGCATTCTGTATCTGAATTTTATAACAAATAAGCATCTATGTTCTTTTCCTAGTTTGCTATTAAGAACCGTTTCAGACACCGGAGCAGCAGATACCCAAAGAGAGAGCACTGGATGGACTGGGCTGATGAGAAATACGATGTACGTTCACTCTCTTTCCGCTTAGTTCGTTTTTCAGTTTCACACAGTGCTGCTCAGGTCTTGATTTTCGGATATAAGTTCATGTTGATTCATTTTTTTTTTATTAATTCTGTTTGTTCATTCCAATCTCATACATCCTGATAATGTTTTTTACTGTAGCGACATTCAATCCATGGAGATGCATGGGAGAAGCTCCTAATAAATAAGGGAAAATATGAATAATCGTATCATTGATATAATAAAGCTTCTTGTATGGAAATGTTCACTTGGCATTTTAAAAGAAGTCTCCAGTGTTACCATGTTAACAGTAAAAGCAGGTAAAGCTGCAAGTTTTCTGACACAGGAAAGGCTTCTGGATATACAGCTTGATGATCAGAGCTGTTAGTGATAACAGGAACTAACCAATAATTAGTATGGTGAATTCTTTCTCAATAAAATGCATATGATTGTTGTCACACTGCTATAGGAAAAGAAAAAGAAAACACTTGAGGAGATGCTATAATAGGAAAGTAATCAGCTGCTCATGGGTGCAAATTTTACACCTTGTCGTTCCTTTTTTTTTCCTATAACAGAACGTCTCATCATGTTATTTCTTCCTTATAAAGCACTTATGTAACTATCTTTCATTCATACAGTATAAACTAAACACTTTGCTCTGCCCTGCATGTTACAGAAACTCCTCATTGCTCAAATAAAGATGGTGCTCAAAGTGCTGTTTCTCTACATTCCTCTCCCAATGTTCTGGACTCTGTTTGACCAAAAGGTAACACTGCCACCTTACCTGCATTTATTTTTTTCCTACTATAAAGAAATCTGTTTTTAAAGTATCTCTATTTTTTTCTTCTTCTATCTAAAACTATCTACTACATAGTGAAAAAAAAATCACTAAATTACTTTTACTGCTTCATGCCATGATGATTTGTGTATTAACCAGTGAATTATCTACAGGGTGTTACATGATCAGCTATAACATGAATTGAATAACATTGCTTATCAATCATATACCAGTAAACTTGTGACAGGATCATGGGTACCCAAGGCTCACTGTCTGGTTCGATCCCCCAGAAAAGCCAATGCAGCACAAACCACTGAAAAAAGTAAACGCTGGCCGTAATAGAAAAGTATCAGAGGACCAAGTGCATCACAATCTGCCACACACATGGTCCAGCACACAAAAAGTTCAAGGTTGTTGATCTGACCTTCGGATTTTCCACCATCCCAACCCAATCGAGCATCCATGAGACAAATGATCCTGATCCGTCGAGGTCCCCCTCCGCAGCCCACAGCACCTACATGATCCTCCACTAGCATGGTTTTAATGTTAATGCTTTTAATGTTCTGGCACATCAGTGTATCCAGTATTTATAATGTAATGATAAAAAAAAAAAACTTTGAAAAAAAAAAACCTTACTGTTGTGATTTGGTCTACAGGGCTCTCGTTGGACCCTCCAAGCAACCACCATGGACGGGACCCTTGTGAGTTGTTTAACTGAATACTCCAAAATCAGTGTAGAAACCAGAAAGTATTCAATAGAACTGATTATAAGAGCATGTGATGATGTTTTATTTCTGTTTGTGCCTATAGGGAGCGCTGGTTTTGCAGCCAGAGCAGATGCAGGTGAGTGATGATGTCTGTATTAGACCTAAACAAGGTGTGACTGAGCTGAATGCACTTTCATATCGCGTTACATCGTGAGCGTTTCTTTGTCTTGAGCAGACAGTGAACCCCATTTTGATTCTCACACTGGTACCCATCATGGACAGAATCGTGTATCCTCTAATCAGCAAGTGTGGCTTCAACTTCACGTAAGAATCCCTTCTTCAAACTAATCAAACAAAATAGTGTTTACCTTCAGGAGCCATTTATTTTTACAGTAATTACAGAATGAAAATGTCAATGCAAAATGTATAAATAAACAATAAATATAATTTATAGAATTGTAAATAAAATATGATTATGGGAGGGTTGTTGCAGTTTTTTGGATTTTCTGGCTTCTTCCACCAACTAAACAGCATAGAGTGAATTACCGTTTTAAATGACCTGTAGGTGTGCTGGAATGTATATGCATCATGCTCAGCAATGTATGAGCATCTTGTCCAGTGTGTATTCTAAAAGCCTTCAGATGCAACTCTTATGAGTGCATTATACGGTATATATGAAAGACTTTTTAGGCTTCCTTCACTACTAATTTGAGATTATTCGGTTCAGATGTAGATTTGACAAAGAAGCAGCAGTAGAATTAGTAGAACATTAGAATTTAAAGGAAAGTGAATTAAGCATCAGTTACTGTAGGTGTTTACGTTATTGTTGCAGTTACTGTAGGTGTTTACGTTATTGTTGCAGTTACTGTAGGTGTTTACGTTATTGTTGCAGTTTATTTAGCCAAATCTGTTTGTTCTATGAACATGAATACATTAATGTCAGTTCTAATAAAAAAAATCTAAACTTTTTTTTTTAAATAACAAAGTTACTGTAGATCATAAGGTTTTTGGCTTGTAGTGTTAATGTTTAAACTCTCCCCCTAGCCCTTTAAAGAGGATGACCACTGGGATGTTCTTGGCTGCCATGGCATTTGTAGCTGCAGCTCTGGTCCAGATGGAGATCGATGTGAGTGTTAAACTGATACTCATTTAAATTCACACCATCAGCAATGATCACACTGAGATACTGCAAACTATATATCTATGTCCTTAACATTTTCATTGACAGTTTTTATTCCTAAACGATGCTTGTTTACTTTTAATATACTGTTGTGCACTTGTATATATTCAGAAAACACTGCCAGTTTTTCCATCTTCCACACAAAGTCAGCTGAAGGTAGTGAATATGGGAAATGCTCAGCTTCAAGTCAACATCCCTCCCAATCCACCTTTTCTGCTTGGATCTCTGCAGGTACAACACATAGACACACCCACACACAAAGACACACATGTGCCCTTTAAAAACAATTAGGACAGATTTGGCACCCCTTTGCTCTTATAATAGATTTCAATGTTCTAGGAAAACTTTTCAACTAAATGTTGCGGTATGACTATAGGAATTTGCCCAGTCAGCCACAAGAGCATTAGTGTGGTCAGGCATTGATGCTGGGTGAGGGTAAGACATAAATCTCTTTATGTCCACTACAGGCCAGTGAGGACTATATGACATTTGACAGTCCAAATATTGCAGTTTCTTTGAATTCTGAGATCAATGAAACCTTCACCCTGGGTTTGGGACAACGTCAGACCCTCATCATCCCATCTGATCGTAGAAGTATGTATCTGGTAAGTATAAGGCTTCCTTTTATTTATAAGACTATCCAAATTCCAAGTCAAAACTTAAACGATGTGATATAATCTCTGCTCAATTCTCTCAGGAAAAGGATTTAACCTCAAAACCAGAGCAAGGGAAAAATGCAGTCAGGTCAGTCGAGTCTCAAATGACTAGTTTTAAGTCATTATTCATATCGTTATTTATATTATTCATTATTCATATTATCATTCATAACCTTAGGTTATGTGTAGGATCACGTTTTGTCTAGTACGTACAGTATAATGCGATATCTTACTGTCATAGTACACTATGCTCTTGGTATGTATTTTGTTCTGTATATGTCGTAAATAACTATTAAAATATTCTCAAATCCATTAGGTAACTGTTGCTCCTTTTATTTTCAACAGATTTGTAAATGGTCGGAGTACACCACTCAATGTTTCAGATATTGGTCTCATCGAACCATCAGCTATTTCAAATCGAACAGAGGTTAAACAGGGGTCGTAAGTTCACCTTCTCAATTACTCCTGGTGTTGGAAAATTTGCATTAAAAATAATAATGATTCAGGACAGGAATATCTCATGCTGCGTATTTTCTCTCATCAGTCGGACATTTACGATCACTGAGGATGGGAATTCATGCAAGTTCTCTACACAGTTTGGGTTTGGAGGAGCATACACCTTTCTAATACCCAGCACACTGAACTGGGCTGAAAATGTAAGTCCAATATTATGTTAAGTTTGTTACAGTTTGTACAGGTTTTACTTGTTCATAGATATCTGGTCACACTCAATCCATTTTAAAGATTCCAAATGGTCGTTGACCCAGCATTTTGTACATACAGTATGTGAAGATAGTAATTGCTGAGCTCTGGCCCCTATAAAACGACCCGCAAACAAAGGTGTACTCAGACCACTTCACATGGTAGAGTCAGCCTTTCATGTGACAGCAGCAAAAATCAATGAAATCATTCATATATATAGATGCTTTTCTGCTCACCATGGTTGTAAATATTGTTTATTTGCGTTAATGTAGACTTCCAATTAATTTATTTAGACGTTCTTTGCTGATCTCTCTCAAGGAGTTCCTGATAGTTAAAATAAATGTACATGTACAGTAGTCCTATATAGTACACATATATTTGTGTTATGCCAAATGCTTAAATGAGAGTCACGAGTAAAGTGTAAGAAACACAAATTAGTTGCTGGCTTGCTTAGTTATTGGTTTCCTTTTTTCAGAGCTTTTCTTTTTTCAGTACAGTTTTTTGCCATTTTTAATGACATAATTGTCAGTCCAGTTACACAGCTGGTGTCTGAGTCCATTAAAGGTTGTGTTGTGAACATGTGGTCTGGAGGTAAAGTATCCAGACATAAAATGTGGACATGAAAGCCATCGAGGCGAAATTGTTTCTCAGCTGCCGCTATTAAGGGCCGTTGTGAGACACTTTTACCTATACGGCTTTCACATCTACTTTAACAGGACTGGGAAAAATAAATAAATAACTGTGCGCGAAAACACCCATCATATATAATATATAATATATAATATAATCTTAGTAACACTTCATGTAGGTGTTCTGATAGGTGTTACAATGACACTAATTCTTAAGAGTTTTGTTAATTTTTAAGATGTTAAAAAACTAACATATCCTGTGGTATCAAATCTGTGTAAACTACAGTAACTGGTATTTTTGGTCTGTGTGTAGTGTGGTGGTTCTGTAGTGAAAGTGGAAGATATTCAGTCCAATTCTGTGAGCATGGCCCTTCAGATCCCTCAGTATTTCCTGATTACTGCAGGAGAAGTGGTGTTCTCTGTCACTGGCCTGGAATTCTCATACTCACAGGTACAATAGGAGATCATCCAGGACTGTGTATGCAAAAATATGAATCTATTCAAAAAGAGATGTAGATGTCTCTATTAAAAATGAGCGTCATATAAGCTTCTAATTAAAATGTTGCCATTACAGTGTACCATATAAAACACTTATTCTAAGAACATCAATGAAAATTTCAATTGAACTGGATTTGTATAGTTCTTATTTAAAAAAAATAAATACACAAAGTAAGGTTTAAAATAATCTGGATGTAAAACATAAACATTATTGAGTAGTATATGCTGAATGATTTCCTTTGCTTGACAGGCCCCCAGCAACATGAAGGCAGTACTGCAGGCAGGCTGGCTCTTCACTGTGGCAGTGGGAAACTTAATTGTGCTGATTGTGGCAGAGCTGGCAAAGCTACCTGACAAGGTACATAACATTTAATTTACAACTATGTAATATAGATTGCATACAAAAATGTTGTATAAGTTATCATTTATAATTTATTGTCTGTAAATTGAGTTCATTAGTTTAACATGGTGTACATATATATGTGTGTTTGTGTTGCTTTTACAGTGGGCAGAGTATGTGCTGTTTGCTTCTCTGTTAGTGGCAGTGTGTATAATCTTTTCAATAATGGCTTATTTCTACACCTACATCAACCCTGCTGAGATTGAGGCCCAGTTCAAGCAAAACAATGAGCTGGAACCAGATGACAAAGAAAAGAAAGAAAGTAATGCTTTATATGAAACGATCGATGACAAATTGCAAATGCAAGTGGATGAAACCAAAATGACTAAAATCTGATTAAATTATTATCCAAATACTAGATTTTCTTAAAATGTGTCAATTTGTGATGTAAGTGTCCTTACAGACATTATGAGTGCTAGAAATAAATATCATGTGAATCATTGATTTAGAAGGAAAAGTAGTTGGAACTACCCAAAGTGAATAACCAAAATAAATCTATGGTGAACTGTAAAACAATTGTATTATATATGGGCTAATGTCCCTTTTAAATCAATGTGAGGTGTACCAATTTGTTAAATTGTATAAAAAACCCTTAATTGTTTTTTTTGTTTTTTTTGGAGGGGGTGGGGGTCTAAAATATGTTAAAGGTGCTTGCACATATTTATATTTTTACAGTTATGTCTAAAAGTGTTTATGAACATGAAATCTTACATTAACTCTTAATTACACTAAGTATCTGTTTTCTGATTTTACTCATGTACACTCCTCTGAACAGTAATTGTAAGTCCAGAACCTGCTTAAGTCATCCCTGGAAGAGCAACACTAAATGTGTCACATTTGCAAAAATGCAAAAATTTGCTTTTAATCAGTTTTAATGGATAAATTCACTTTCCACTTTATAATAACCAGCATACTAATACTGGTGGAACTGGCCGATATGCTCTCAGAACAGCCTCAATTATTCATGACTGGAAATCCACAAGATACCGAAAACATTACTTCACGGTACTGTCTAACATGGTTTCAACCCACATTTTTCATGCAAATCCTCCCTTCTACCACATCCCAAGGGTGCGGTACTGGATTCAGATCTGGTGACTGGAGAGGCCATGATACTCCCATGTCATGTTCATACCCCCATGCATGCCAAGAAAACATTTTCCATACCATTACCACTGCAATAGGTGTTTATTTGAGTTACTATAGCCTGTCTGGCCATTCAAAAAGGTGACTTAATGGTCGTCTTGCACCTTCATGGTCCATGTTTGATTCCAGTCTCGGGTCTGTGCGAATTGAGTTTTAATGTTCTCCCTGTGCTTGGTGAGTTTCCTCTAGGTACTCCGGTTACCTCCCACAGTCCAAAGATTAGGCTAACTGGTGTTCCCAAGTTGCCCGTAGTGTGTGAATGAGCATGTAAGTGTGTATGTGTGTGTGCCCAGTGTACAGAATAAAGTGGTATAGATGATGAGTGAGTGGGTGCTGGGCATTCCCCTCTGATCTATCTTACACATTGTGTTATTGTGCTATGTGTTCTCTAGAGGCTGCTGTGCAAAAAAAAGCCCAAGAGATCAGCAGTTTCTAAAATGCACATTGAGATCATGCCCTCCACATGATGTTTGATGCAAACTAATTCTTGACATGTAATTGCATTATTTTTTTATGCATTGCTCTGTTGCTGGATTATTGGCTGATTTCTGGATCATGTTTATGTCCTGTAGCATGAACAGAACATACATAGGCAAACAAAAAATGCATTAAACTCATCAAATGTATCAATTAACACCTGTGGAAAAACTACTACTATTGAATAAGATTTAGGCTTGTGCCAGGTTTAAAGGTGATGATGACTGTGTTACCACTGTTATTTGTGTAATATTTATGAAACATGCTTACAACAACAATAGATGAAGGTACAAATTCACAATTAGCAAATGCGCCTCCAACTATATGAGCGCGCACACGCAGGCTTTCGTGATGTAAAGTTGAGTTAGACTACATTTCTTCAGCAAAAAAAACAAAAAACAAAACCACAAACCACTTCTGTTTTGAAGAGCACAAACCAAAGACAAGCGCATGCGCTAGAGTGACAACGCCCACTTAGGCAGCGCGGGCCATGAGTAAATTTCAAATGGCTCGCTGTTTCATTTGTAGTGAACTTAGAAGGCTACACGTTCCTACCTTATATAGTGCGCTTACATACGGGTTAGGAAGCGATTTGGGATTCGGAAAAGGGACCGGTCGTTACACAATTTTGGAGGGGGGTCGTTGGGGGCGTGACGGAACACTTATGACGGAAGCGCGATTGGTCCTTGCGTTTGGTTTTGCCCCGCCTTGATACAGTCAGAGGTTTCAATATGGCGGAAGGCTACGGCGGAAAATGAGGAGGACGAGAGCAGTGCAGTGTATTTGGTGAAATTTGGTGGTTTTCCAGCTGTTTTAAATGTAGACACAAACTTATCGTTTGTTTGGCCTTTTTTTAAATTCAAGAAAGTATAAGGAGGCGTGCAATATTGGCAACGGAAGTTGAAAGTTAGCTCTAACTAGCCTTCTGTCCGTCTAACGAACTTGTGCGGCAGTTGGCGAAAATAACATAATCCTCTCCGCGGTAGTGACTCTGACGGGATACCGCACTTAATCATATAAGTACTGTTGCTTTTGTCTGGAGAGTGAAGCAGTGCTGCAGAGTGTTATTATGGATGTCAGAGTGGTCTAGGTGTAAATTCTCCATCGAGCCTAGCTCGGGTGCTAGCAGAGCGAATCCCACAGCGCCGGAGTCACCGCTACACGTCTGCCAGCAGTCTGAAGTAGTTAGTTGCTCGCCGCAATATTTCCTTTAGTTACCTCTATAACAAAAAAAAAGTGGTGTTTTAACCAAGCTAATCCAGGCTAGCCAGCCATCGTTTGCCCTAACGTCAACTTTGAACAAGGACGGTTCTCGCTTTATAGTCGCCTGGACATTACTGGACTGTTTTATTTGGCGAATGTGTTATGGTGCACCCGGAAGGCTGATCTAAACACAGTGGTCATCACATCCACTTGGAATTTATTTTTATTATTTTATTTGTGTTTTTATTTTTTGTTTCGGCTAAGACACTTGGATAGCACGCCATGGCTCGTCAGCCGGTCCAGAGAGGACTTCCGGGCATACAGGTAACGACCCGATACACATCCAACAGCAACCTAGCGTAGAAATCACGTATTCTGAGACAGAGAGCTTGTAGTGCCACATGCTAGCTTTGCTAAATATCTTTACAATCCATCAGTGCTTGACTTTGAGCATCTTGGGGATTGGGCCACCCTCTCTCCACCCTGATTCACCCTGTCCTGCACACTGTAGTACTGTATAGACTCACAGCACACCAGATTTTACCAATCAGCTCATTAACTGCCTTTAATGAACTGAAAGATGTTGTGGTTGAGCAGGGGAGTAAAATATAAAACCTGCATTACAGGCATTTTACAGGGCCATGATTGAGACCCACTGTGTTAACCTGAGGACTGAGCTTGTTTTGTTGCCGTGGCATTTTGAGCATTTTCTTAGCTTTCCATTGGTTTTTTTTAGTTGTTGTTGTTGTTTTTGTTGTAATAAAAGCAAGGTGTACAGAATCCGGTTGTATATGTACTTGGTACTATAGCTCAGTTTCCTGGGGAGTTTCCTGATGCGCCCCAAGGCAGGAAACAACACCGGAAGTAAAAGTTGTGAATGTAGCCACGATACTGTACGCATTTTAACGATTGGGCTGACATGGCAAGAAACCTGTTCAGGACAGGGGGTCTTCAGTTTTGTTCACAGTAGACAGGTGTGGCTGCAGTTTTTCATTTCGACGAAGCGAGTACCACACCTGGTTTCACTTGTTGAATCGGTTCACAGCCTCTAAAAAGCAATCGAGTATGCCTGCAGTTTTGCTGTAATAAAAGGACACACATGCCATTTGATGAGAAGATTGCTGATCCCTGGGTTAAAGGAAAAGCATTGTTGCGAGTGAGGTTGTATATTCTTATCTCATGTAGCCGAAACATCAGGAATGAATCCTACTTTGGCCTCTTAACCGCACTTATGCGTGGAGGACTGAAAATCAATCATCTTTCATTTAGTTATTAAGATGTTACTGCATGTTGATGGGTTAGAATCAGTTTTGTTTGTGCTTTTCCTTTTCTTTTTTCCTTTTTTTTTTTTTTTGCTTGCAACATTGCATTTCCTTGCACCCCATCTAGGTTATATCCCTGCATTACACACAGGTTTTCTTAAATAGGCCCAGAATCCACCATGATTTTGACCAGACCTGCATTCAATATTAAAAATTCTCATGACATGCTATTTCCTAAAGTTTTAAGGGCTATTGAACATGCTGTTTACCATCTGATGCAGCGACCAATCAGAAGCTGTTTTTTTTTTTCTTGGACTGTATCTTTTACCCATTTTGTACGGAAATTGTATTTTATTCATTTTAGCATGCATCTTTCTAACACAGTTAGTCCTTATGAAGCTGCTCAGCTACATAGTCTTATTCCAAGTGATGCATATTTTAATGCTAAAAAAATAAGTCACATAAACACAAAAAAAAAAAATATTACTTTAGTCTGCTGAGCCTTGCAACTAAAATTGACTACGGTCCACTTCCTCTTCTGTGATCTTTATTTGCACAGAAAGCTATGTCTCCATAATGTTTGCTGGTGTTCTGAAATGCTTTTTTGCAAACTGTCCATTGAACAACACAGACAGTTGTATGCATGCAAGTGTCTCTCCTTATTTAACTCAGACGTAGTTTAGTGGTTACTAAAAATGATTGAGAACATGGCAAGTGATTGTGACAAACAGAAACACAACCTTGTTTTTATTTCTGAAACAGAAATTAAACAGGCCTTATTTCTGGCACATTTTGAGAACTGACAGTGGAAAAGATAAAAAAAAAATAAACAGATAAACTCAAATCTGATCCTATTTACAGTATGTCTGCTTCCTTTATAATGTTAAATGTGTGATATCTCATTAGATTTAAATTTAGATTTTTCTCTGAGAACTTGTTTATTGTGGCATTGAGTGGTGTGAGGATTAACAGCGGAGAATTTTGTCTCTGCTTGCTTGCTTGTTTATTTTCTGTGGCAGGTGGGACATTTCACTAGCCCTTTACCCAGGACAAGTAGGTCATTGGGGTTACACTTTTAACTTGGTCAGAATGTGCTGAGTGTAGTGACAATACTGCATAGTCTAGTTTGAAAGCAGGACTGCTGTATTATCACAAATGTTTTCTGCTCAGCATGTCGTCATTCATATACCTAAAGCAAGATTTCTGGCTTTTTAAAAAAAAAATAAAAATAAAAAAAAACTGAATTTGGATTCATTCACACAGCTCTTTTTTTTTTTTTTTTACCCTGCGCTCTGCATCTGAAGAGGAACATAGCCTTACGTAAGTCATATGATTTACTAACAGCCGGTCGCAGCAACTCGTGTTTGTGTTATTACATAAACTAGTCACACTTGTCATGTAACAGTGACTTTATTACTGTTCAAACCTGGAACATCCTGAGTTGAGTCCCGAGAACATGTCATGCATGTCTTGCAGAGATGGAGGAAAAAATGTTTCAGTAATGTATTGCAAGTTTTCTTACGTGGGAATTCATGTATCGTCACAATTAATTTTTTCATTATTTTGAATATGACTTTTCAGTTTTGAAGATCAGTAAGTCCCCTAAATTTGAGCGAATTCCGTTTTTGGAGCTTGTTTGTAAGTCCAGTTTGTTCGTAAGTCCAACAAACATTGTCTAGGCACTAGGATACTAATACAATTGGCTAAACATAGTATATTTTACATAGTACTGTGCTGTAAAATGATACTTTAAAGCAATTACTTGCAAAGGATGCACACTGCACATATATGACAATGTACACTAGATGGCGATTGAACATGGGCAAATGCACGTTTCTAGCTCAAATGTTTGTATGTTGTGCACTTACTGTATATATGTTTGTATTTGAGATAGTAAATGTTGCTGTTCCTTTATAATACTACAGGTAGCTTGCTCTAAACTATTAACTCATTAGCAGTGTGATGGGAGCAAATTATTTGCAAAATTTGTTTAGAGTTGTTGTAATATAAAAAACAAAATACAGAATTAGTATATTTATTAAATCGTGATTCTAACATAATTGCAATACAGATCAGATGGAACGGGCACCCAGATATCGTGATATCGTATCAGGTGGTCCCTGGTGATTCCGTCTCTAATCACTTGTCATACATTGACCCTTGTCACACAGCTGTGATGGGAGCCTTACCTGGCATTAGAAACAAGTAGAGGTTGTGGTCTGGTGCCAGATCAGGTAGGTCTTTGAGGTCAAGAATTTAGCACAAGCTGCTGACTTGATAAAACATTGTGGGTTACCAGCACTGCAATGCTTGCCTTTCTGCACTAAGTTCCACTGTGCCATCACCTCACTTTTCATTGTGATGTTGTGACTGGCTTTAGGCTGTTGTTTTTATGTAAACACCCCCCAATTGAATGAATCAATGAAGATGTAAATTGTAGAGTTTCAGGTTTAATTTAAGGGGTTTAACAAAAAATTGCATTAAATCTTAGGAAGGAATTGTAGGAATTTATTTTTTTATATTCCATTCCATTGTCACAGGCCTAACAGTAATTGGTTAGACAAAGATAGTTATAAACATTAATCTTAATATTAATACTTGGACTTGGCACTAAATCAAATGTTGAATTTCCTCACTTGAGCTACTTTCCCAGGTCTTTACAGTATCTGCTCTAAGTTGCTGATACTTTGAGGGTCTTTATGCCTTCAGTTTTCTGTTCAGTAAGTGAAGAGCAGCTCAGTTGGGTTGAGGTCAGGTAACAGACACTTCTCATGAAGAATGTTTTTGTTCTTTGCATTAAGAAGCTCTTGGGTTGCTGTTGCAGTATATATGGGTGATTATCCATCTGTACTGTGTAGTAGAACTTCAATTTTGCAGCATTTGACTGAATCTGAGCAGAAATGTTATCTGAGCAGAAATCTGTTTTTGAGTGTTAGCTGTGCTTTGCATCTTGAGGTAAATCTCTTGTATACATTCGTGAACACATCTCTTGATTGTGGCCTTGATATGCCTACTCCCTTCTTTGTTCTGGCTTTAGCTAGATTTTGTGCAGGTGTTTCTTCTCCGACTTAAAAATTGTACAATAGATGGCCACTGACAATTTTTTTGTCTGATTCTGATCATTATTATATTTTAAAAGTCTGACCTGCTGATTCAGATTTTGACCGATTTAAATTTTATTTCTTTTTAAAAGTTATAATTGACGGCATGCACAAGTAATTTTTGTAACTTCTTTCTGAGACATTAATTAAAATTTTCCTGAAAAAAAAAAAACCAACAATGACTGTTAAAGAACTTTTAAATTTTCTTTAAACTGCACAAGGTTACAGGACTTTCTCTTGCTCAAAATCAAAATACTAGACAGTCTTTTTTTTTTTTTTTCCCCTTGTACGAAGAGAAGAGAGGGGAAAGACTATAACGAGACATCACATGACGCCAGGTGGTAGTTTTTTTTTTTTCTGCTCAAGCACTGTATGGGGCAGTGTAAACATACTCAGAGGACAACACTGTTAATGAGGAGAGTGCAAGTGTGCCACCAGCCAATCTGTTGTATAGACTCAGCTGGAATTACTTCCTTCATTTGAAAACCACTGTGGTAGAGCACAGGGGCAAGAATATGAAAGTTGTGTTCTTGTCCTAATAGTTGTACTTGTACGTGACTGTATGCAGTTATCTTACCCTGAAATTCAAGTTTGTTTATTGGGGCTGTAAAATTAGTCACAGTTTCTCGCTCGTCATCAAAATGTACTTTCTGTTTTGACGGGAAATGATATAACAGACAGACCTGCTGAAATAAACATACTTCCTGTATGCTGAATAACAACGTAATGTAATGAAAAGTTCAACATCACAAACTCATAGTTTTGGTTAACAGAATAAGGTGGAATTACATTTAAAGATTTCCTGTCTAATTACACATTTCTATCCTACTGTAAGTATGTGGTGGTTCAGGGTTTAAAGATTTGGGCTTGAACAGAAGGCTGTGAGTTCAAATCCCATCCCCACTAAGCTGTCACAACCGAGTTATTACTTGAACCTGCTCAAATGAGTAAATATAATTATCAAACACAAATCTAACCTGCTTGTGAACATTCAACATCACTGCCAAAAACCTGTTAGTGGAAATTACTTTTCACTATATTTGGAATTATTCATATGCACTCATTATCTTACCTAAAATAAACGGAATTGAGGAAGTAACTGGTGATTTAGACAGTTCTGTTGACTACATTTGTGGTTGTTAATTTATTTTTAACATTCCATGCTATCATATACTCTTCTCTGTTTTTATATGACATGCAGGAGCATTGCACACATTTTCCCAGCTAGTATCTGATTGCTAACTAAATATATTGAGTTCATGTCTTTTTTCCTATGTCTCTTATTGGCTAATTATCAGTCATATGGCGGGGGGGGGTTTGATCAGGGCTGTTGAAATAAAAGGTTTGTGGTAAGATTATGGCTGTAAATCATGTATTTTTTTTCCTCTGTTAAGCTGTGTAGAGCTCCGCTGGGCCCTTTAACACCATTCCACACGTACATGCTAGATAAGTGAGTGTGAACAACGCCTCGTTTTACTGTCATGATAGTTCCCACTGTACTGCCAGGTCCATTGTGAGTAATGTTCAGGTAAAAGAAAAGAGCTCACATGGAGTCTGTCAGGCAACAGGTAGATCTGCTGTTCATTGACGCTTTTTCAAACTTTGTAGCTTAACTAATTGTAAATAAGTGGGAAAATCTGAGTTTGATTTGTAAGAAAAATGTTTTTGGTTTGTCTGTGAGTGTTAAATAAAAGACCTTTGATTTTAACATATAGCAAACAATGAAAAGTGATCCTTTTTTTTGGGGTCTTCAGCTAATCCATGTCTTGTCATAGCTAATTGTCTAATTGTGTTAAACAGAAAAGTTAAGCATGTCCTAATGTTCCTTCCTTTCGTTTTTTGTTTAGAATATTAAAACTGACCCCGAAGAGCTGTTCACTAAGCTGGAGAAGATCGGAAAGGGCTCGTTTGGGGAGGTGTTTAAAGGGATAGACAATCGTACTCAGAAGGTCGTGGCCATTAAGATCATTGATCTGGAGGAAGCAGAGGATGAGATCGAAGATATTCAGCAGGAGATCACAGTGCTGAGCCAATGCGACAGCCCCTTCGTTACAAAGTATTATGGGTCATATTTAAAGGTAAGTGCATCATCTCTAATAGTTAAATCACAATGTGAAAAGATTTGTCTTATACAAGCCTGAATAGGGAAAATGTTGAAAGTCTAATTCTTTTAATGCATGTTGCCTCCATGTACAAATTTAAAGATGCTACAGGATAGTCCCAAGTTTAAGATGAATTTTAAATAAATAAAGTTTCTCGAACAATCAGCAACTGAAAGCAGCTGCAGTAAAGGCATGAGGATGAAACTCAGCATTTAGTAAGGTCCAGACTTCAGGCCGTCATTGACTACAAAAGGTGGTCATCCAATCAATAAAATTAATCCTTATATTTACATTTAAGCTTTTGGTAGATGCTTTTATCCAGAGCGACCTATATAGGTGCCTTGTATTTTCCATCATTAACCAGATCTTTACGCTGGTTCACCAGGTTCACTGGGGTTCCGATAGGTGAAGAAACAGAGGTATTTAGTTGTCACTTAAAATAAGGCAGTTACTCGGCTGTACGGATTTAAAGGAAGTTCATTACACCAACTAGGAGTCTTTGAGCCTGTGACAATTTAGGGTGCAAGTTCTTTAGTTAGGGCATTTTTTTTTTTTTACTTCAAATTGTTTGTGGTGGTGTACAGTGGCTACATTATAACTGTTGTCACTGTCCAAATAATTATTTAACTTACTGTAACCTATAAAAATTATTTTATAATATTAATAATTGTAGTGTTACACTTATCTCTTTAATCATGGCTACAGAATGACATGCTTTGCGCATAGATGGATGGATGGATAGATATGTATGTGTATACTGTGTGTGTGTGTGTGTGTGTGTGTGTGTGTGTGTGTGTGTGTGTGTGTATATATATATGTATATATATATACATATATATATATATATATACATACAATTTTTTAAAACAATTCGGTTTCATTTTAAGACAAATGGGTTACATTCAATGAGTTCAGCATTGTTACTTCTGTATTCAGCTCTCTCCACTGAGAGTTCCAGAGAGGTCCAGACATCTGATTCAAAGAAAAATCCTGCACATGGTACATTTCGGCCTGAGAAACTGACACACCTTTATGTCGCTCTAAAATAGACTTGCTTTCCTTTTTCTGAAATTCTTCATTGTTGTGTATCATTTCCTCTCAGCAGCTGCCTTTTCATTTCCTGCCTCATTGAACTTTGTGGTCACTGAATGGTGGCGGTATGCAGCAAGGATTTCAAGTTTGCATTATAATAGCAAGTAGCGTATAAAATTCATAGTTAGGCGTAATTCCCTGCCATAAAGATGAGAAAAGCTGTTAATCTGCTGATTCTATGCAGTCTTCAAATTCTCTTTTGGTCTTATATTTTACAGACTTTTCAGTGTGTGGAATTCTTTTTATACATCACATTAATGCATTTTTAAACATATATGTGTATTAGGTAGTGCTGTGATTTAATCAGTCTGCAATTTAATCAGTTTTTCTTTGGTTGATTCTATTACTTGATTCATTGGGTTATTTTTTTATTTGGAATTGATTGAAATTTTTTAAATCATTTAGGTGAAATTACGAATGTTAAATGATCAAAAATTGTATATGTAAAACTGTAAAAATCTAAAATCCTTAAAAATATACCACAGCTTTTGCAGAAAATAAAAATAATTAGAGTAAGTTAGTGGGGTTGGCACACAGTTACTGCCACCCACTGGAATGGAGTGTGTCCCTGTAGATTGGAAGGGAAAAAAAAGAATAGAAAAGGAGAAAAGAGCATTGTTTTGCCCAGCACTTGACATTTAAACAACAGAAGCATTTTCACAATGTTGCATAAGAGTGTTAGTAGTAGTAATAAGTTAGACTAACATAACACCTGTCACTACTACCACTACTACATTTCACTCACAGAACACATTCGGTCCAGTTGACATTATTTACCTTATAAACCTACTGGTTTTCATTTAGGTTTGGATTAAATGCCAATTCAAATACCCTGCCAAATAGGCTAATAACTATACATACAAATAACTGCACATGCAATTTCAGCTAGTGTGACTGCCACTCTCTTTAAAATAATCACAGACTCATTAGCTATGCCTTGTTTTGGAAGTCACTTTATTGGATGGTGGTAACAGAATAACCTGAAATTTTAAGGTACAGCGCCTGTACTTCAAGTTGCATGTTGGCTGATAGTAGGTCTTAGGGCTGGGTGATAAAACGATAACGATATGTATCGCTATAGACACGTGATCGATGTCAATAAAAAATGTGTTCAATAAAACGTTCGATAATGTTTATTCTATGTTGGAAGAAAACAGAGGTCGCCAAGCTAGTTTGGTTGCTGTCATGCGCACTCGCTCCGCGACCGGCACTAGGACACTAAAGTAGTACGGTGGTCGCGATTCAGGAAGCATAAAATGAGACAACATGGCGCTTCACATCGCTCAGTCTGCCCATGCCGTTTCCGACGCTTCGCCGGATCTTATGAGAGTACTCACAATTTTGGGTCCAATTCCTGATTGAGTGTGAGTTGCTAGAACGCGGAATTGTGTAAACAATAACTCTCTTGGTTATCCTGCCTGTTTGTGCTATTTCCGCGTTTCGGTTTACCGTCCACGCTACAAGAGCAGACAAAGCACTCTATGCGCGTGCAATATCTCCACTGCCCGCTCAACAGCTCGATTCTGAGCGTGCAGTTTATCCACTGGGTCTTCAATAACTACCTGGACTCCATATTAACATCAGTTAACATCAGCTATTATAGCTGAACTGCCTCCCACCCTACACACTGTATAAATGCAGATCAATTCCTGCTATCTGTTGTACCCAAATGAGAATGGGTTCCCTGTCTGGTTTCTCTCAAGGTTTCTTTCTATTACCATCTCAGGGAGTTTTTCCTTGCCACTGTCGCCCTCGGCTTGCTCACCAGGGACAAACTGACCATTTTGATTTATACAAATTCACATTTCATACAAACTTTAATTCTTTTGACTGTGTAAAGCTGCTTTGCGGCAATGAAAATTGCTTAAAGCGCTATACAAATAAAATTGAATTGAATTGAATCCACTGCTCGCTCAACGTGTTCTCCGCGCATGCACGGCTTCTCGATTCTATGCACGCTCAACTCTGTCTGCACGCGCGTGCAACATTTATTTTATACAACGTGTCTTCAGTGATTATTTAATTACTTATTTGTGTATTTTATTTAATTTAGTATTAGAAATACTTAATTGGAAAGTTTATTGGAAACAAACCTAATTCAATTAAATACATTGCTTGCATTGTTCTATTTTTTGGATCTGATGTAGTTGTTCCTCTACTACTACTCAGACGTTCATAATAATAACAGAAAAAAAAAAAACACATGCCATAGTTTTGTCCTTTGTGGCAGTAGCCAGTTTTGGTGTAACAAGTTTTATATTTTGCTGCCAGTTATAACATGTAGTCTGTGTATTAAGAGGCTACATCCCATTAAGCTGATCTGATGTGTGTTGGTCTGCCTGACCCCTCTTTTTTTGGAATAATTTTAAGTTACTCTGCCTTATTTGGGAAAGATGGTCTACAGTAGCTTTAAGTTCAAATTTTCTAAAAAGAAACACTTGGTGGTGGTTCTTCAAGATTTTGACTGTTGCCTATTTCTACAGTTTTCTTTTTTCAATATATTTAATTTAGAGTTAGTTTTATTTCTACAAATGGCGCAAACTCTGCTAGATTATAGATTATTCCCCTGCCATTCTGTGATCGGCAATCGGCAGATCATGATCTTGGTGATCGGTGATCGGCCCCAAAAATGCTGTTTGGAGTAATACGGTAACTTAGCAACGTACTGTAGTAATACGGTAACGCCAATCATGTAACAGTATCATGTTTGGTTGCGCCATATTGTTGTCTCGTGCTGGTTTGCTGGATTCCTCTTCATAAGCAGAAAATGCACTTTGCACTATTTTATTACACTTTATTAAGCATTTCTTACATTTTCTTTCATTTTGCACCTTAAATGTTGAGATAATTGTTAGCATTGTGATAATTGTTAGCATTGTGACTTTAGACTTATGTTTACATTTTAATTATTTAACCATGGAGTTTTCCATGGTTATTGACATTTCTGTCTTAATAACTGAGAAGACTATGATCAGAGGAAGGTTAAGTTTAAAATAAAAAAAGTTTAAATGTAATATATTTTTCTCCTGCTCCTTATTTTAAATGGGTCATTAAAAATATCAATAATTATTGATGTCGACCGATATGAAACACTGATATCATGATACAGTTTTCAGCCATATCGCCCACCCCTAGTAGGTTTTAATCTTTCTGTTGCTGTGGTACATTTTGACCACTTTCCTGCTGTCCTAAGAATCAGACCTAACTAAAAGGCTGGGTGTGTTTGAGAACATTATCAACAGTAAATTGGTACAAAACAGTTTCTTGAGGATTTACCAAAAAGATTTTAGACACATTTTAATAAAATGTACATCGCACACTCTGAAATATACTTGCGGTTGTAGCCAGTAGAATGGTCAGACATTACCAAGATATACAAATACATCACATTTTTAAACAATAGTTTGATTTATGATATTTCTATTAATTTAACATTTCAGGGATTCAAACCCCTGTCCTCCATCTGCTCAGATTTAAGGACTAAGACAAAATAAAATAAAAAATTCAAACCAAACACTCTTTGGTGTACAAATGAGGCACTGTTTGTCAGAGCATGTGTAACACTTTATTTTTCAGCACAACCTAGGCTATATTGATTAAGCAAAAAAAAAAAAAGAAAGGTCATGTGTTCAGTGCTGTGTTGCCAGTACAGATTCTTGCTTTAGGGGTTCTTCCTGGCTTTTTCCTATTCAGTGTAAAACTGTGCTTCTCTGAAGAGCATGCAGTACACTTTGCTTATTCTTTTTATGGCAGCTGCCGCCCGATGCATTTACTGCCTCTCAGTACATCGCTCTCGGAGTAGCAAAATAGACAGGTACAGTGACGGTAGAGCGAGAAAAAACTGTCTACTGCCCAGAAAGGGGCAGGAAAATATACTTTGGTATATTTGGTCTGCCCAAGTATACTCTATCTGTGGGGAAACACTGCACTTACAGTGGTGTGAAAAACTATTTGCCCCCTTCCTGATTTCTTATTCTTTTGCATGTTTGTCACACAAAATGTTTCTGATCATCAAACACATTTAACTATTAGTCAAAGATAACACAAGTAAACACAAAATGCAGTTTTTAAATGATGTTTTTTATTATTTAGGGAAAAAAAAATCCAAACCTACATGGCCCTGTGTGAAAAAGTAATTGCCCTCTGAACCTAATAACTGGTTGGGCCACCTTTAGCAGCTGGAGGAATTTTGGCCCACTCATCTTTGCAGAATTGTTTTAATTCAGCCTTATTTGAGGGTTTTCTAGCATGAACCGCCTTTTTAAGATCATGCCACAACATCTCAATAGAATTCAGGTCAGGACTTTGACTAGGCCACTCCAAAGTCTTCATTTTGTTTTTCTTCAGCCATTCAGAGGTGGATTTGCTGGTGTGTTTTGGGTCATTGTCCTGCTGCAGCACCCAAGATCACTTCAGCTTGAGTTGACGAACAGATGGCCGGACATTCTCCTTCAGGATTTTTTGGTAGACAGTAAAATTCATGGTTCCATCTATCACAGCAAGCCTTTCAGGTCCTGAAGCAGCAAAACAACCCCAGACCATCACACTACCACCACCATATTTTACTGTTGGTATGATGCTCTTCTTCTGAAATGCTGTTACTTTTACGCCAGATGTAACAGGACACGCTCCTTCCAAAAAGTTCAACTTTTGTCTCGTCGGTCCACAAGGTATTTTCCCAAAAGTCTTGGCAATCATTAAGATGTTTTTTAGCAAAATTGAGACGAGCCTTAATGTTCTTTTTGCTTAAAAGTGGTTTGCACCTTGGAAATCTGCCATGCAGGCCGTTTTTGCCCAGTCTCTTTCTTATGGTGGAGTCGTGAACACTGACCTTAATTGAGGCAAGTGAGGCCTGCAGTTCTTTAGATGTTGTCCTGGGGTCTTTTGTGGCCTCTCGGATGAGTTGTCTCTGCGCTCTTGGGGTGATTTTGTTCGGCCGGCCATTCCTGGGAAGGTTCACCACTGTTCCATGTTTTTCCCATTTGTGGATAATGGCTCTCACTGTGGTTCGCTGGAGTCCCAAAGCTTTAGAAATGGCTTTATAACCTTTACCAGACTGATAGATTGAGGTGCTTTTTTATTTAAGTGATTTCTTGATTGAAACAGGTGTGGCAGTAATCAGGCCTGGGGGTGACTACAGAAATTGAACTCAGGTGTGATAAACCACAGTTAAGTTATTTTTTAACAAGGGGGGCAATCACTTTTTCACACAGGGCCATGTAGGTTTGGATTTTTTTTCTCCCTAAATAATAAAAACCATCATTTAAAAACTGCATTTTGTGTTCAATTGTGTTATCTTTGACTAATAGTTAAATGTGTTTGATGATCAGACATTTTGTGTGACAAACATGCAAAAGAATAAGAAATCAGGAAGGGGGCAAATAGTTTTTCACACCACTGTATATTATAAATGACACCATAATGTTTTTTTTTTAAATTTTTTTTTATCAGAAATGTTATTTTGGTCAAGTTTAATTAGACTTGCTTCCTGTTAATTTATGTATTATTTGTCTGTATTATGTATACGATTTATGTGTTCTTTTTCACAACTCAATTATTTGGTCATGGATAAGTCATGTGATCTCTGATATTGGTTATGGCTGCTGTCTGTTTGTTGCATGGCTTTCTGTTGAGTTCTAACAT
Source organism: Clarias gariepinus (assembly GCF_024256425.1). Taxonomy (NCBI): domain Eukaryota; kingdom Metazoa; phylum Chordata; class Actinopteri; order Siluriformes; family Clariidae; genus Clarias; species Clarias gariepinus. The sequence goes on along the minus strand of NC_071104.1, from coordinate 25,431,220 downwards.
AATGTCTTAATGTCTGTTGTTATTTTGCTCATTCTCATTTAGGGCACAAAGTTATGGATCATAATGGAGTATTTAGGAGGAGGCTCAGCATTAGATTTGGTGAGTTGTATGTAATCTACATAATTCATCCTGTTCATAATGAGAATTCACGTAGAGTATACCACAGTGGCCTTACATGTACACTGTCCCCTCTGACAGCTGGAGCCAGGGTCACTGGACGAGTCCCAGATTGCTACTATACTGAGAGAGATTCTCAAGGGGCTTGAATACCTGCATTCAGAAAAGAAAATTCACAGAGACATTAAAGGTACCTTAATAATGTTGTGAACATGCAGCATTTTTAAAAATGCATTTTTTAATTGAACCATATCAGTTCAGACATGGAGTATAATGTGTGTATTTACTTCTGCAGCTGCTAATGTGCTGCTGTCAGAGCAAGGTGACGTAAAGCTGGCTGACTTCGGCGTAGCAGGCCAGCTTACAGACACTCAGATCAAGAGGAACACATTTGTCGGCACTCCATTCTGGATGGCACCCGAGGTCATAAAACAGTCAGCTTACGATTCAAAGGTCAGAACCAATCACAGCCTCCGATCGTGTCAGCTCTGATCATAAACTTAGCTACAGACTGACGTAGGAATGTTAATGCATGTGGAAAAGACAGCGATAAGATTTTATCTCTTTTAAATTGTTATACAATTTCCTTGTTTCTGTATGTAACAAGTCACTCTCTTATTAATCAATTTCAGTCACTCTGATTTATATGATGTCCGAACCTGCATTACTGTAATGACTCGCACTAAACTTCCTTATTGTTCCGAACACTATGAAACAGAGTTCATGCACTGTTGTTTAATTCGCTCATTTTATGTAAAGTCTTGGTGGATGATATAACCCTGGAGGAGACTTCTTTCATTCTATAACTATTAATAAAGAAAGTTTTTGTTTTGATTCAAATGAATTTATTTTGTCAAGTACGTAACCTTACAAAATATTATATGCAATAAAATGCTTATTCGACTGTCTGTGAACCAAAAAAATATAAGATAATAGAAATATTTCACTAAAATAAAAGAATAATTGCAGTAGAAGAATGCAATTAAACTAAATATAGAATTTTTATTAAAATAAATATAAAAATTTAAAAAATTGGGATTGTATATACACTCACCTAAAGGATTATTAGGAACACCTGTTCAATTTCTCATTAATGCAATTATCTAATCAACCAATCACATGGCAGTTGCTTCAATGCATTTAGGGGTGTGGTCCTGGTCAAGACAATCTCCTGAACTCCAAACTGAATGTCAAAATGGGAAAGAAAGGTGATTTAAGCAATTAGAGTTAAGGCAGTTCTGAAGGCGAAAGGGGGTCAAACACCGTATTAGTATGGTGTTCCTAATAATCCTTTAGGTGAGTGTAAAATGGAATGAAAAAAAATTTTTTATGTATAAATTACACAGAATGTGCTAAATTTAATTGTAAACTGAGAAGTATATAAATATAGAAGGGTGAAGATATGATGTGGGTATGACTGCATGTGAAACATGAAGTATGAAATAAAAATGACTGCAGTGTTTTTGTCCATGTTCCAAAGTAGATTTAAGAGTTTGATTTGGTAGTTCTGTGTTTGTTAGTATATGTAATATAGAGTCTGGGGAATAAAGTCTCCGTTATCAAATTTTTTCTTCAACTGTAACATTGTAACACTGTAACACATTGCATTATATAGATTTGTATGGTTTTGAACTGCAGTCTGTGTATTTATGCCTCAGCCACCAGGTGGTGGCATTATGTTTTTGGTTTGTCAGGAACTATTTATATGAAATTAAGCAGAGTTTAAAAAAATTATCTAAGAAATGCTTTCATGACTGATCCATGACCACCAAATGCTGACTGTTTTCTACTTTTTACATTTTAATATGGAACCTGTCAGTGCAGGAAACGTAAACTGTTTTTTGCACTAAGTGCTCTGCTGGTGTGTTGCAGGCAGATATTTGGTCCTTGGGTATAACAGCGATAGAGTTGGCCAAGGGAGAGCCGCCCCACTCTGACCTTCACCCCATGAAGGTTCTATTTCTCATCCCAAAGAACAACCCGCCAACTCTGGAGGGAAACTACAGCAAACCGCTGAAAGAGTTTGTAGAAGCATGTCTCAACAAGGAGCCAAACTTTGTAAGTGTTCGATACCTAATTGCATTTAAAAGCTTTAACTCATTCTTGTACTTATAGGACTTAAAATACTTTTTAAAGAGTTATGCTCCTTTTAAGCGGGCTGCCTATGTTGTATCTTTCTCTTTGCAGAGACCTTCAGCTAAAGAGCTGCTAAAACATAAGCTTATTGTACGTCATGCTAAAAAGACCTCGTACCTCACAGAACTCATTGATCGGTACAAGAGGTGGAAGGCTGAGCAAAGTCGAGACGATTCCAGCTCCGATGAGTCTGACCCGTAAGCACAGTCACATTTTTAATATTCTGTGTATTTTGAGTTAGAAAATTTAATTGGCATCGATTTAGGTAACAGGTTGTGTAGCTTGCCATTTTCAGAGTTTTTTATTACACTAAAATTAATAAATTAATCACCAGTGAGCCTCATTGTAATATATTATTGGTTAGCATTTTGTTTTGCCACAGGTCCAATAGTAATATTTTACCCTTTTTTTTTGGAGTTCCAATTAAAATCAGTCTCTGTCTTTTATTCAGGGAACAGGATGGACAGGCCTCAGGTGGTAACGACTCGGGAAACGATGACTGGATCTTTACTATAAGAGAGAAAGACCCCCAAAAAATCCAAAATGGGATCATGCAATCAGCCGGGCTGGACCACAGCAAGGTGAAGAGGAGAGAGAAGCTAACAGCATTGTACATTTGCTTTAGGGGTACATTATTTAGGGCGTTAGTGTCCTATGGTGTAGGGACGCTTGGAAAATCTGTACTAAAATGAATGAGACACAGGGAGGGGGAGCACATAGAATGCTTTTTGTACTGGACTCATGAATGGTTGGATCATTATATACAATCAGTAAACATTATTTTGATCATGTTTATTATAAAACCATGTTTTTGCTGAATCACAACAATTCGGATTAATGATGCATTAGTGGTTAACTTTTGTGGTTGGTGCTGGAATAATAGCTCATCTTTAATGCTTTGTGCATAAATGCTGTAGTGTCAGGTTTTTTTTTCTTTTCTTTTAATCCCCATAAGTGACCAAAGCCCAAGGTCATGTGGAATCAGTCCCAATAAAATCTCTCTCTCTCCTTTTATTTCTCACTGTCACTGTTGTTGTCTTTTCCACAGGTACAGAGCAGTACACAAATGCCTTTGTCCCAGAGCTTGTCAACTATTATATCTCCACTGTTTGCAGAAGTAAGAACTTGATCACACATTTATTTACTGATTAGACTTGAGCCACACATTTTTGGGGGTATTAAAAACTCATAGATTTTTGATGTTGCATGCAGGCTCCACTAGCATTATCTGCTTTCACATAAAACATTACCTCAAAATATACAGTGTGTAAAAATATGAAAACTTACCAGTGCTCCTTTAATGCTTAAATAATAATCTCCCTTCCATTGCTGTGCAGTTTCTTTCTAGAGAAGCTTGTGTATGGAGGTCAAGTAAACAGTAAATACTAGACCTGTAGCTGTTGATTAACGAATGAGATTTAACAGTTAACCGCTTGCTCTCCTTTCTTTTACCTCTAGCTGAAGCAGAAGGGTGAGGCTAGTAATGGAAAACCTGAGGCAGTGGAGGAGCTGAGGGAGGCCATATTCCTGGCAGAGGAGGTGTGCCCAGGCATCTCAGACTCCATGGTCACAGAGCTAGTACAGAGACTGCAGAGGTATGATTTAGGATTTATTAGATCATTTTTAGTTTGTTACATTAAAACTTTTAATATCCTAAGGCTTTGTTTGAAGTGACTCCCGAAGTAATAGTGATAGGATGTTCGGATCATTTTACCAACTCGGATCTTTGAGTCTTGTTCAGCAAAATGAACAAATCTTTTTCTTTTTGAGTCATTTCGTTCACTTTAGCAAATGGTAATTAAAATGTTACTTCCCTAACATCTACTACTTGCGCAAACGGTGATCACACAACAAACAAGACAAAAATGTAACGTGTGATTTTGTGTAAGTAGTAGATGTTGGTTTAGTCTACAGTTAACACACTTCACCTCTTACCTGACAGCCAGGAAAGAGAATTGATTAGTTCACCCTTCTTGAACCTAATTCCCATGATATTCTGCATGGGCAACTCAACAAATCATTCCCTTGAGACGATCGTTCTTCCTGAGTCAAACTTAAGATTTGTTCAAGAATGACCCATAACTACTAAGTAAACATATAGAATTCTTTAGTGGTTATAAAATGAACAGAAGGTTAAAACATTTGCTGTTTGTCATATGCTTAGAGGGGTGAGTGGTCAATGAGAACGACCCACACACACAGTGTTTTGATCATCTTTGTATGTAATTTTGCTAATGGCAAATCTTTAAATTAGACACAATGAGATTTTTATAGGATTACTTATCTGAAAAAGAAAAGTGACTGCTATAAAATGATTAAGTTTGGGAATTACCAGGGATCGCCGTTTGTATTGATCACTAAACAATTTTAAATCAAATACACTAGCAGCAGCACCTCCTTGTCCTGTTTTATTTCTTGTACACAAAGCTTACGAAGCAATACTATTTCTTCCATCTGGATAATCAGCTAACATGACTGAATGGAGACAGTATGTATTTTTTTTACCTTTAACTGGTAATGACTATGACTAATACATTTTGAAGCGGTCATGATTAGTTTTGCAGCAGTGCTTCACTTTACCACTTTTGAAATGTGGCTTAAAGTCAACAAATTATGTAGGGAATTTGACATGATGAGAATAAGTACATACTGTACTTCTCTGTAATTGACTTTAACTCTTGCCTTTCTAAGCAAGTATCTTTAGCTCTATAGCAAGTTTTTGATATGATGAGCTTCCTTTAGCTAAGTACTCCACATTAATGCATGTGTCACTGCAGCTGACAGTCTGCTGCTTCAGAAGCTGCGATTGTTGTTTTAAAAACTATAATAATTAAATGATGGCCATTTTACATACATTATCAGTTTTACTAAGGTTCTCGGATCTGGGCTGCATCTTGAGGACCAGTTACAACCCTTGCTCTGGGGAATGTCAGGGGTTTGTTCATTTATAGTATTGAAAGGGTGTTTAAGATTAGACCCTGTTCTTGCCGTCCGGTTTTTTTTCCTACTAACCACGGGTATGTTCTATCTGGCAGGTTTGCAGTTCCCCGGGCTTCATCTCACTGACTGCTTGCTGTGGATTCTCCTCTCTCTGCCTCTTAGTGTAGCCCCTCTCACACACTTACTCACTCAACCTGTACCTGGCACACTTTTTTTTTTTTTTTTTTTCTTTTTTTACATATCAGGTGAATGGGGAGTGTTCTGGAGGCCTGGCTGGGCTGAGACTCAGACGAAGACACAGACACCCCTTCTGAGAGCAGTGCACCTTATTCAGCACACACAGGGGCAGAGCAGCAGGTGGTTGCACCAGCCATGTGCAGGTTCTTTCCAAACTGCATGTGTAAAGCAATTTGCGTCTTAATGACCCAACTTAGTTTTTAACGGTCTAGCGAGTGCCGATTCAGTTACAACATGAAGACTAAATCAGCCGTCATGTTGTCATTTACACTGATTAATTAATCAATTTCACCCTGTAGCTAAAAGAGATGACTAGTTAACATTTCAGTAGAGAGTGTAAATCAAACCTTAGTTAAAACCCAAGGAGTGGTTATTATATGTTATGTGTACATGAGTATTTTATTTTTTTTATTTTATTCCGTTTATTCATATCAGCTGGTCAGTTTTAGGCAGTATTGTTTTACACTTGTCCCTTCACTAGTGTAATCTTACACTATGGTGCGTTTAATGCAAGCTCCTTAAAGTAGGCAAGTCAGTTTAGTTAGAACTTGGATAGTTGGTGCAAACCAGTCATTGAATGTGCAGTATGTGAGATTTTTAATGTGTGTGGATGTATGTGTGTGAGTGAATCAGTGCTGTAGGGTCCCGGCCATGGAGTTGAAATGATCCTTATTTTCCCTATTTTATTATTTTTTTGGTTACTCGGGTATCCTGCTCTCAGTAACTGGAATCTTCTGAGATGCAGACTGAGCGTGCTTGTGTGTTTGTATGTGTGTTTGTGTGTGTACATAGGCTTACAAACATGTCATTGAGGTACGCTGATGAAAACACTGTGTTGAAAATGGCCAACTGCTCCTGTAGATACTGTTTGCGAAGGTATACATGTAAACTGGCCATCACTGAGATTGCCTTGTTATAATTGATTAAATTTTTTTTCATGCATTGAATTGAACGCTGCCATCTGACCCATTATCACACATTTTTGTTTTTTCTTACCTTCCCAGTGCCATTCACACTCTCCAGTTTAACAACAGTTCCTTAATCCAACCCTCAGAAAATATATTTATAAAAATTCAGAAGATCCTTTTTTTCTTTTTTTTTTGTGACCCTTTCCTTTTATGGAAAATAATGCTGTATGCTATATATATTTTTTGAAGCTCCAGACTATTTTACCAAACTCTAGTTCTCTTTGATTTGCTGTAAACTTGTCATACGCCGCTAAATCCTCATGTCTTCCTGGAAATCGAAACGGTACAGGGTGTACCAACTGCTTGAATTGCACTTAGGTAACTGCCGCCTTATGATACATGAATTAGCCATAAGCATGAGAATTGTACAGTGCATTTCACCTCCAGACCGCTGATGTGAGCCCCATCTATGACATCCATGAAGACTAGCGTGTTAATGCACAGCTCACTTTAGTGCATTTTAGATCTGTTCATTGCTCATGTATATGTAGTGAAAAACTAGCATCGACACCTGTGTTGTGGTAGAACTGCACTTGAGCTAACTCTCAATCTTCTTTTAACCTGTAACTCAACAATGATGCATTTATTCACCAGTTTTTAAAATGCTAATCCAGTGATTAAAGCCGTAGCTTAAAAACAGCATGGGGATCTGAGCATAAGGCAGTTCTAGATAAAGCTTTTTTTTAATTGTTTGGGGACATGGATGCTGTCACAAGCATGATGAATAGCATGTGTGCAGCAAGTGTTTGAAAATCTTGAAATCCAGCTGTTTCGACTCATTTTAATAGGCTTGATGCTAATATTACTAAAATTTAAATTTTAGTGCTTTTTAAATTGCACACTTTGTGTTCTAATTACAGTTTGGGAAATGTAAAGCTTTTTATTCAAGACTGGGAAATTTTTACAATTGAATTACATTATATCGTTTATTATACTCTCGTCTAATGTCTGGGTAAATTAGACACTGGTATTAAGGAAGAGAAAAACAAGATAATGACACTGACCATGAAACCACTAAAAGCAAGTTCAGAGAGTAAAAAAAAATAAAGGGATGTTTGTTTCATGAAGTCAGGTGAGGAGTAATGTTCGCTTAGTTATTGTCTTAGTCATAATGACATTAATACGGCATAAACGACTACAGATGTACAGTTGCCCAAAACTCATGACTAGTTTGGATTAATTCATTTTTAAGTGAAGAGAATTCTTTGTTACTAGCTTTTAATCAGACTGATTAATGACCAGGCCTAAAGACACAATTACTAATTGATTAAAATAAACTACCTTTTCTGCAAGTGAAGCAGTACAAATTATTGCTGGTTTAATCTTTAATTAAGTCATTCTGTCTCCAAAACCCACAGGTGAAAAGAGTTAAGAGGCAGAAATCTGCACTCGCATTCAAACGCTGTCAGCCTGTCTGTTTACCACAAAGTGCTTCCCCATTCTTGCCCTTAGTGTTTTTTTTCCTCCCTTTTATTGATATTTGCACCTTTTTTTTTAGGTTGAGTCTGAATGTGTCCCTGTGTGTAAGCTATAATTTGAATGAGATCACGGTTTGTCTTATGTTTGCGACTGAACTTTCTTGAGTATGGCAATAATTTAGGCTGTCAGGTTTCTCAGCACAGATATATTCTATGGAACAGAATTCAATATTTTTATAAGTGTAAAGTGCAGTATTATCTCTCGAATGAATTACACCATATGCTATCTAACTGATTTTCAAACAATGTAATTTTCTGTAACATTGCTGAGTGTATAGTATTGTACATAATTCTTGCTTTTGTCATCAAATACCAAGGTACTGAATTCCTTGCAAGCTTTCAAGTGATTTTAAGAAAAAATAAATTGATAGTTTGATTTGCCTGCTGTTTTATGTGTTTAAGTGGAGGATTTGTTTTTTTTCTGAGCAGAAAGTGTTTATTCATTAATTCCATAATAGAATAAGAGCAATTGGCATTTACTTTTCAGAAACTATCAAAAATTTTTATCCAGGTCAGGTCTAGAGCAGTCTACTAGAACAGTTAAATTATATGGTTAACATAAAAGCAAGAAGACTTTGGTCTTTTCTGTTTAATAAGCGCTACCATGATTTCAGCACAGCAAGATTTATTCATACATCAAAAAAACGAAGATCAAATTTTCTCACACTATATACACGTATTACATACAATGTTTATACACATATTACATATTTTATACAAGAAAAATATACATAAAAATGTAAACTTTTGTATACAAAAAATACCTTAGACATTAAACAAGGACCAATAACAAAAGGTGACTAGATTATTAGCTCATCCTATCATTTAAAAACAGTTATACAGTACATTCACTGAGTATAGGAATTTGTCAGCCATTGTTTAGCTTTTAAGCGGTTTCAAGTGCCAGTGGAGCCCTGATGATGGCTTGCTTTAGAGGGTTGACTGTGCAGTAAATCTCAATGCAACTTATCTAAGGGGTTGGTACAGCTGCAGGGATATGACACGACGGGGAGAGGGGGGGGCGGTTTTGCTGAAAACATTTTTGACTCAACCAAAAGGCAATACTCCTGTTTGCAGCCTTGATTTCAAACAATAAATTAAAAGATAAAAATCACTGATGCTAGAGCATGATCACACTTTAAACGGATCCATGGGAGTTAAAACAAATTACCTAGTAAGCTTTCATTTTGATTTGTTAAAAAATATAAAATAAAAAAACCAGTATGCTTATCACACTGACATTCCTATAGATCTTTCTCTTTGGATGAAAGCATCCATGTCAATTTACTGAATTCACAATAGGGGCCATTTGTGGTTGTTTTCATGCAAACATCAAACTTTCCACTATTACTGCTAGCTGGATTTTAATAGCTATCAAAAAATACTGTTGAACATGATCAAAGTCTTTTTTTCCCAAATAAACGACACCACAAACATTTATTTATTCAACTGAAAATATCAAATCACTAGAATTTTGATAGCCATTAAAACTAGTGACCGGTACATCACAAAACTAAAACTCCACCTGGTTTCCTCCAAATATTTTTTTTCTTCAAATACCTGTGTACTCGCTTCACTGCCACTTAGTTAAACTCACCAATAGAACCCAATTACTTCCAAATTCATTTACTACTCTATAAATATGTTACATATGACAATATATGTGATAGTTATTCTGTCTAAAATCTACCAAACCCATTGATTTACTGTCAGAACTGACAGTGTATTTAAAAAAAAAAAGGCCAGGGTTATGTGAAGGTTGCTGCCTCTCAGGGGAAGAGTCTGAGTGATAAAGACCTTGCCACAGTTTATGAGCGATACAGCCAGTCTAGTGTGGCATTTCAACCTTATTTACTGTGGAAGTTTGAGGAGAAGTGTGTGAACAGTCCTGCTCTATAGAAATTGCACCAAAGGTCCCAGCACAGCAAAGATTTAAAGACCATTCAGCCATGCAGTCTATCCCCTCATGTCTAGCCCCTATTAAAAGGCTGCTCTGCTTTAAAGACAGACCTCATCCAGACATTTTATTTGAAACTTGATGAGCACCATAAGTTGGAACTTTCTGAATCCTTATATTTGGTGAGAAATCAAAACATATTTTTCCTTTTTTATCATAAAAGCTATTTGTTTTCTTTACGAGTTAGGTTGGTGTTTTATAAGTAAAATAACACAGTCTAGCTCTAAGCTCTGTATTAAGCAGAAAAGTTCTTTCTCAGTATTAAACGAGAGAGCTTTTTCACAGACCAACACTGAACATGAGGTCTGGCTGCTATGAGGTACACAGCTGACATATATGGTTTAAATACTGTAATGACAATATGCTGATGTGCTTTATTGCTCTGAGTAACCAGGTTTTTACCTTCAGGTGCCTGTGAGGTCTCTGAACAGGAAAGTTTACAGCCCAGGATAGGTCCACTGAGTAAGCTTCATCTGAGTGTCTGCATAAAAGGTTTAATATGTACAGTGCAAGATAAAATCTTCTGGATAAAAGCTGTATGGTGGATATTCTTGGTGCTTTGCCCCCCGCCCCATTACTGTGATCAGATTTTTTTCAAATACATAAATGTGCACTCAAACAGCGCAGACAATTTTACTATTGTCTGATTCTGCTAATTGAAAGAATGAATGAGCGTCAAAGGGGGCAGTGAGTGATGTGATGTGATGATGTAGGAGAGGCAGTAACATAGTGATTGCAGTTCTGGGTTAAACCAGGCCTCCTATTGAAACACTAACTTAGCACAAGAAATCATCATCATCATGATTTCCTCACCCCTATTACTGCTTTAACAGAACCCTGAAAAAAAGGGTGTGAACATGCCTGCCCCTTTTCCTTTCACTTGCCCTGCTGGAAAGTAGGTGCAGCACTGTTGGCACCTGCAGCAGTGGCACCAGCACTTGTGAATCCCGTAGGGGGCGCTGTGGAACTGTGGCTAGGCTGTACGTCTTTTGGGATGCCACTGTGAGAGGCAAGCTGATAACCGAAGGCCGCACTGAATTGTGGGAGCTGCAGTTTGGGCTGGCTAGTGCTGAGCAGATCATGAGGAGAGGTTGGAGGAGAGGAGGAGGGAGCAGAGGATGGGTGAGTGATGGAGGGCGGTGTAGACAGAGAGGTTGAGAGGAGATGAGTGTCCTGTGTCAAGAGGTTCCCATACTGCATTGGTTCTGTGAGGGACAGGGCGAGGTTGCTCCAGGAGGCACGAGGAGCGCCTGGTAATCCACTGAGAGGCACCTCCAGTAGGAGGGGAGGATCAGTCTGGTAGGAGCCAGAGTGTGGGGAGGAGATGTGGTCGCTGTAAGGGGAGGGCACATGGTCACTGCTGTAATGGCTGCCTGGAGGAGATGAGGGCAGTGCAGGCTCGGGTTTAGAGAGAGCTGAGTGAGGGAACTTTCGCTCATTCAGTGTACGATTCGAGCCAGCAGCAGGTGCGGAGGCAGTGGCTGGTGGTGGGTGAGGAGACAGGGATGGAGAGAAATGTTCATCTGCTGAGTGATGGAGGAGATTGTCCTCCAGCTCCAGACTCGGGAAGTTGTCCGATGCTATTCGACCGTTTAGGAGGTCTCCCATGGCCGTCACCGTAACCCCAGAACCAGCGAAGACGCTCATGGCGCGATGGTCATCAGCCTGGGTCAGTTCACCCATGGAGTTTAAACAAACTAGCGTGTCAGGATAGGAGCCCATCGCCTGGAGTGCGCGAACAAGCTCCTCTGCCTCTTCTGTGGTGGGAAGCAACTCACCATTCTTTCCTAAACACAAATGTGTTAGTCCACAAGTAGAATTTACAACAGAAAAGACACATCGCCAATTTCATTCTAAATAACAGGCATGGACGAAACTCCACACAGATAATAACCTTGGTGCGCCATCATGTCACCTACATTAAAATATAACAAATAGTATAAATTACTTTTCGTTCTCTTCTTCGTTTTATTCTAAATTTATGCTTTAAAGTGTTATCAAAAAAGTTGTGTGAATGAATGTGTATGTTTGTGTGCAGTTACCCTCAAACAGGTCGAAGTCCTGCAGGTCATCAGGCAATCTCGGCAGCACGTCAGAAAAGTCCTCCTGATTTAACTCCAAATCATTCGGAATGTCTGCTATATCAGTGGTGATGTCATCAGGAAGTTCATCTGCACTGAGGTCAGGTGTAGAGGGGCTCCTGACAAAACATCATTTATGTATATTATAACAAAATTCTTGTAAATAAATAGAAAAAAAAACACTTAAACATAAATCAATGAAGTACTACAGACTTGCCTATATTATATTAGGATATATTTATTATATAACATCATATGTCACATATTTTCAACATTGGTCCATCGGACAGTCTGGTAACTCAATACTAGAACCCCTTTTCAGTTACATCTGTCCATTTCATATGGTACCCAGAGGACCCTTGGAATTTCCCCCCAATGTTTATTTTAAACTGTCATGGTGCAGACATGTACAATAACATGTAGGTTATTTATTCGAGCCATATTGCTTTTGATGTAGCGAACACATTATATCCAAGTCGAGATATATTTGTTTATTTATTTATATAAAAGCTTTGAGTTGCTGAAGAACTTCAATTCAGCTGACCAGTCAGACAGCCAGATAAATATTTTTAAGCTCAATAACAAACATTTTTAGAATGATTACCAGTCTAACAAAATGTTTACATCATCATTGACCACTTTGAGAACCATGAACATGCTCTAGAAGATATTAAGTTGTGAATAAGATCACAAGTTTGAGAACCTGGAAGTACTGAAAGAGGTTATTACACACTGATATCGACGGCTGTTCTGTCTGATCTGAAGAAACTCAATTCTAGTGTTATTTTAAAGGGTATTAATTAACATTTATTTAATGTTAATTAATACCATTTAAAAAAACACTAGAATTATCAGTACCATTTCTGTCACCAAACTCTCATCCCAGTAGAACGATCTCATTGGGTTGATTGGCTTGAAAATAAAAGTAGAATGTACTGTACCATTCTGTCAGGTCTACTATGCTAGTGAGGATGGTGTGTGTGTGTGTACCTGATACTGGCATGATGAGTGGGCAATGCCAATGTGGGGGGCATAGGGAGGTTGCCCTGTGGTAGAGCAGGAGGAATGGGTTTCTGGGGACGCCGCACTACTTTCCTCCTCTTTTTCTTGTGTTTCTTTGTTAGCGCTGGTGGTTTGGTCTTTTTACGTGGCCGTCTCTGCTGCTGTTGCACCCGTCTGTTACTGTCCCCACGGAGAAAATTATCCTGCAAGAAACATGCACTCACCTCACTTAGTTTATCAAATAAACCAGAAATGTAAAAAAATAAATAAATAATTTAACATGGAAGACAACAGTGGAAGAGCATTTATTTACCCTCTATCTTAGCCTGGTTTCATGGCTGGTCATAATACTTATCTTGCTCATAGTAATTAATTAATTGATTAATTGATTATAAAGTTATTAAAGGATGTTGACATATTCAAGGAACTGTGTTTGGGAAAAATATTTACTGATCTTACTTTAATTCTTTTCTTCCTTTCTTTTATCATTTGCTTGTGAAGCAAAATATCCTCCTCACCTTTTTAGTTTAACTGAACCTATTTGCAGATTTAAAAAGGCCTCATGCAACTACAAACATTTCTTTAAACAGTTTTTTCAGTTAATCATGTCACTATGACATCTCTGAGAAAGACAAAACTTAGTTCTTGGTTCTTGCTTTTCACTATATATGTATGGGTGGCTATTTGGGACAGAAATCACAAGGGACCAGCCTATGCTATACCACAATACCAAGGTGCCGATTCAATTTGTATTGCAATTTCTGTAAAAAAAAAAAAATTATATATATTTTGGAGTTAGTGTAGCGATACATAAACTGCCACACACAAGAATCACGATACATAACTAAATCGATTTTCCTCATCTGTAGTAGCTATGCACTTCACAACATTGATCCTACACATAGAACATTAAATAGCCCTAAGCAAGCTATAAGATTACATGATTTCTGTTCTTACCCTATGGTGCATATAATAACAGATATAAGCTGTGAGAAAACATGACATCAGCAATGACATTAGCAGTTTTAATCAGGCCTGAAATGATGCAAGCAACCTGATGACAACCTTGGAACATTCTGTATAAGCCAACTCATGTTGTGCTGGGGAAAAATAAACTGAGCTGATTAATGACGCAGTTAGACACATCTGCCAGATATTAAGTAAAAAGATAATGTTCTTTTAATCTTACATTAGGTTATCCCAATCAAAACTATTTCTATAAGCAGGTCAATGTTTTCCTCTAACTAACTGGTCACATCTTTCTTTTAGCTGTGCTTTATGTCAAGGTCAATATTATGCTGCTTTGTCCATTTTGTTGAGAACCTTTGTGTTACATTTAAGTAGTATTTGCAAATCTTACTTTTACTAATCTTACTATTATGTTAATACACTTCATATTTTATTATTATTTGTTGTATCGTTTAGCTCCACAAATATTAAGTCCAGGAATTGTCAGAACTATAACATATGTGGCAGGCATATCTGCATCACTTAGTTTATATAAATTCTGGATCTAAGAGGATTTCCCCCCTCTTATTCAGACCAAGGTTATTAAGAAACTAACAGCAGTGACAACTGAAGTCTATCAGAATCAGCCCAAAACAATAGCTGGATTAAATAGGCCAGGAGTAGCTCAGTGGTTAAGGCAGTGGACTACGGTTCGGAAAATCCCAGGTTCAAACCCCACAACCACCAAGTTGCCACTGTTGGGCCCTTGAGCAAGGCCCTTAACCCTCAACTGCTCAGATGTATAATGAGATAAAAATGTAAGTCGCTCTGGAGAAGAGCGTCTGTCAAATGCCTAAATGTAAATGTCTGCCAAATGCCTAAATGTAAATAAGTAACAATAACACCGGTTCTGATGCATTAAAAATGTTCAACATTCTTGTATTTGGAGTATCATAAATAGTATCCACCAAATCAGAGGCTGTAATTTATTTGCTGTAATTTTTACTGGAGCCAGACATTATCTTGTAATAAAGCGGTGGAGGGATTTTTTTTTTTTTTATGGTTCGGCATATACCAGGTAAATAACACAAAATAACACACTCATAATAAGTGGGAGTCTTGTTAGGTAATGAAACCCTCATAAGATAGTAATTAGTAGTAATTCATACTTTAGATGTTTATGAATGTCTAGAGTCCATAAATTTTATTTATTAAAAACAACAACAAAAAAACATTTAATTACCATTTTCTTGGCATGTTCATCACAGAGAGGTGTCTGGTGTGTGATGTCAAACACAGGGACAGAACACTGCTGCCCATCAGCAAACCGTGCCGTGCAGCTGGAGAAGAGTTGCTGCGAGCGGTTCAGCAGGATATCTACAAAGCAACACTGTCAAGGAATAGCACAGACCAAAATCTGCCTCCACATAAGATGTAAAATGTACATATGCCCATAACCATACAAGAATTCCACTACAATAGGTAAGTGGTGCACTAGAGTAAATGTGGAAGGATACGTTGGAAGCAGTGCCGTGTAAAAGGCAGAGATGGGTTGCTGCAGGGTTGACCCTTGGTGCTACCAGTACACACAGATTTTTCCATTTCTTTTTGAACTGCACGCCTAAAAACATTGAACATCCTTTAATACACAATTTCAGCCTCTCTAAATATATTCTCCCCTCTTATACACAAACTGAAATCCAATACCTGCTGGAGGTGTGTGATGTTTTGCTGAGCTTCTGGATGAGTTCTCCTGTGCAGTCAGGGTCCTTGCTGGCTGCTTGGAGCAGAGCTTTTCTAAAGGCGTATTTGTATCTGGTGTGGCGTGTGGCAGCTCTCTCCTGCCTGCATAGGTGCTTGTAGCGGTCCTGCAGGTATGTACAGAGCTGAGCCAGACGAGACCGCCGAGGCGCCTCATGTTCACCAGTGGAACTGGGGGAAAAATTTAATTAATTTAGGATACGGCAAAAATATCCAACTATGGAGCTATAGCTGATCTATGTTTTATCTTACAATCCAGATGACAGTTTTATAATTTCTTTAACGTTTTTTAAAGTTACACTTCAGCATGCTAACATAGGTTTTTGCAAATTCGAAAGAATTCCGTACTGATGGTGAGGACTCCCTTCCTGCAGTCTCCAGGCCTGAGGCAATGAAGGAATTCTCTCTTCTGCTTCTTCATCCTCATCTGTACTTTCATCAGACCAGTCCAGCCCTAAATATACAGTTAAAAAGGTTAGTATAGCTCCATGAATGCAATTTGAATAACACATCATATAAAAGATGGATGATGAATGTTACAGGACTTCTACAATGCATAGATTTAACATAATTAAAACAATAATGTCTGCAGATTGTCAAAGTTTGTAATTTAAGTAAACCTGTGTGCATTACAGTGTTTTGGTGCTCTAAGTCTTTTAAAATATTTAAACCATGTGTTTAATGAGCGATCAGTACCGAGATGGGGAAAGAGGTCGCCATGCTGTCGGTGTCTGTTCGCACAAAGCTGTACAAGATGCTGTAGCCTTGACAGGCAGGCAGGAGGTGCTATGAAGGCAGTGGGTCGTATAGCGATGGTGTGGCTCTGTGGACACTCCTGAGTGCCAGTAGGTGGCTGACTGGGGACAGTAAGGAAGGTTTTTCGATACTGCTGGCCTGCTGTGGGGGGCAGGGGAGGAACCAGAGAGAGTCCAGAAGGAGCTGGTGCTGGCTTACATGGCAGAGCCTGTGATGCCCCCAGCTGGATATAGGAAGCGTGACTAGCATGCTGAGAGGGTGGAGGAGGTATAGGTGGTACTGCTGGTGGTGGTGGCGGCGGTGGTGGTGGTAGGTGTGGTGATTTGGGCAGTGTGCAGGCCACTGTGACTGGTGTCAATTGCTCTGATTTAGGTGAGGGGAGGTCAGCGTCATGGCGAGGCCCTTGGTGACTAAGCACTAGCCGACTTGCAGGCTTCCTCTTAAGTAGAGAGTTCTTGCGTGTGGTGTTTTCCACTCCATCCAGGTCATCTTCGTAAAAGGCGAAAGGGTCCAGCAGGTGTGTGTCAGACAGGGCAAGAGGGGGCAGATGAGTACAGGGTGGTGATGGAGGCAAACCATCTAAGCCATTAGAGGCTTTGAGAGCTAGAGAGGGCACTGTTATGTTCAGAGCTACAGAATCCAGTGCGTCATGTTTTTTCTTACGCTCCTTCTTGGGGATAAAGCCCAGCACTTGCAGGTGGCTGTTACAGTATCTATACCAGAAAAGAGTGTACCGTTAACACTGGTGAAACACCGGTGATATGCATGTCAAAGCAAGTCATCAGAGAGTAGAAATCAATGCTCTCTCTATTGCAGTGCATTTAACTAAACTATATTTTTTTCTCTTACATTTACATTATTAGCTGCTATACAATACTTTTACTGCTGAAATACATAGTATAAAGATACTGTAATTAAACATACCTGCATATTAATAATGTAATGATGTACGCTACTGTTTCATTCATTTTTATCATAGTTTAGGTGGCTACTTAGTATTGAAGATAATGAGAAATAATACTTTCTGAGACAGAATTTGATAAAATTAACCATTATTGATTTAAGTGCATGAAGGTGTTTAACAAGTTAAGAGCTATAATTTTATAATATTGCCCAAGTAGGTAAGCATTATAGGCTATTGTATAATAATACATCTTAGTCTTAGGACATTGACAATTATGAACTTATCAACTGAAAGAACTTCGGAGTATAATGTCTATGTCTGGAAAAGCATTATTCAAATTCATACACCTTTTATACATTTTGTGATTATATACAAAAATGCTCAAATCTGACATATCCGTACAAAATAAAATGACAGCAACTCACCTGCGGTCCTCTGCTTTAGGAATGGGGTTAGTGCATCGTTGGCTGTTGTACTTGGCCACATATTCACACTGTTTAAATGGAGCAGTCTTGTCCTCTAAAACATGTCGTATGCAGAAGGCATATCCATTAAGCCTGCGCTGCTTGCAGAGTTTCGGGCTGTATGAGCACAAAGGCTTATTGTCCACCTCCGAGAAGTGTATGTGTTTCCCCTCGTACATCACGTGACTCTATTCCTTGAAAACATCAGCTGATATGAAAAACAAATCAGGAAGAATAAATTAAAGGGATGACACATTTTATTATTAGGACATAATTTGACAGTGGTGGTTCAAATGGTTAAAGCTCAGGGTTACTGATGGGTTATTAATTGAATGGTTGAGTGATTAAAGCCCCAGCAACACAAAGTTATTATTATTATTATTTGTTTTTTTTATACTGTTGTTTCCTTGAGCAAAGCCCTTAGCCCTATCTGCTCCAAGGGTGGTGTATCCTGGCTGACCCTGCACTCTGACCCCAACTTCCTAACTGGAATATGTGTGTGCGTGTGTGTGTAAATAACTGTTAGGGTGTGTACATTATAATTACCAAAAAATGTTATCTGATTAAAGAAATTGTCTGCTTTATTAACATTCTGGATCAAATGGTCCATTTACACCAGGGAGGGACAAATCAGAAATTCACTAGCAATTGGGAAAAAGCTCTGTTGTGCTATCCAATCCCATCTCTGGGATATTTATGGAGAGCTAGTTTAGTAATTTTAATTTTGGCGTCACTACAGAATAAAGAAAATAAACAAGTAGCAGTTTTTATCTTCATATAACAGTTTCTAATGAAGTTGTTTCCGCTATAAGCTATGGTGTTCTCTCCATTCAAATCAAGCTCAAATCAAAATCTTATTTATGTAGGTTGTTTATGTAGGGTAGCCACCTGAACATTTTAAATAATAATTTAACAATATAAATGGCCTGGACACAAGTTCTGCTTAGATTACAAACTTGTCCACTCATTTGGTTTACTAGAAAAAGTACTGAGAACATAGGTTGAGACATTGTAACCCATCCTCAACACGTTCGCCCCTTTATAGGGTATATTATTACACATAATACGACAACACTTTCAACGAAGAAAACCAATTTTATTAAATGCTCAAGTTAAGATTTTAATTTGTACATGCGGAGATGTGGCTCGGCTGCACGAGTGGTCACAGGTTAAATGTCAAGTGAGGAGGGTGGCACTAGTCAAACAGGTCCGTCACTTATCAGTGCAAATACACGGAGGTCACTGAGGACACTGAGGACTAAAAAGAGACAGAGGGACTAAAAAACAAAAAATAAAAAAACAAGAGGGTTTAGAACAGAATATGTTCTACTAAGTTCCTAAAAATGAGCATGACAATCTGAAATTAACTGCTCAGGGTTTAACTTGATATTATAGTATTATGCTTTGGGCAACATTCACTATTATACAAAAGCAAATAAGGAACACAAGCTCAAGTTTTTAATTTCCATTTTCTTTCAGCTCGTGACTCTCTCACTCGTGATGAGTAGAAGTCATGCATTCTAACACAGTTCAATTTGCGACTACTTTCTGAACGACAACAGAACAGCTGTGAAATAACACCGGAGCCAACAACGCTAGAGTTATAGCGTGTTAGTTAACTTTATAACGCAAAAAGAGGTTTAAATACATAATAAACATACTTGTCTAGTTTATCCATATATAAAAATTAGATAAAATAATATAAACAACTACCAGGTTAATGTAATCAATCAGTACATAGGTCGATAACCTTAGCCACCGTTGGTTCGGTTAAATTAGCAGGTAACGTTAACTAGCTAACGTTAACAGCCGTTTTAAACGATAATTTGCAAACGTTAAAATCTAAATAGCACATTACACAGATGGACAAATTCATATTTTTAATCTAATACACTTAGAGTTAGCCTGTAGCTAAATAAAGCACTCGTTAGCTTAGCCAATATTGTTTTAAATACACACAGCGTTAGCTGGATAACTAAAGTTAGCTAACAGTGCTAAAAACAAAGCCGCCGTATCCAGGAAACGCAAAGACATTAACCCAATTCTAGCCTGTTTTCTAATCGCCAAGCGGTTGTACCAAAACCTAACATTTTGGGGTTTCTTTTCGTATTGCTCTTTAATTAAATAGTGTGTTCTATGTTGATTAATTGCACATATTTTAGTTACCAAAAAATCGAGGACGGATGTACAGGCCTCTTCAGTCAGGCCCTGAAAAACAAAACTGCTAAGGTTAGCCAGTTCCGCAGCATGCTAGCTAACGTTATTTTTTAAACGACATACATTAACGCAGGTTTTAAAAAAGAAAGATAGAAATGTACGTGTGCCTGGATATAGCGTAAAATTGTTTAATTGTATTTTACCATGTTTAACTTAGTTATAGATAGTAAATAGGAAGAGGACAGATGAGAGTGGCCTAGAGAACGCTGGACATCCCCGGACCTCGAGTGGGACACGGTGCGGGTAACAGAGCAGACAAGCGGCGGCGGGGCTAAGTGAGCGGCCGGCTGTTGGGCTTACCTTCAATTAGTACAGGCTCTACGGGTATTCACTCCGGATACACTGTGGAAATACTTAATATAACCAGCTGGACCAGTTATGCATCGGTACTCGACATGCTACGAAAAATACTCCTTTTTGAAGTCGTGCGCAAATAATTATAAAGAAATGGTGCATTAAAATGGATATTACCCACGGCTAACATTGGAAGTGCTAGGCTGCTGTTTTTTTTTTTAGTTCAGTCCTCGGTAGACTCCTCACAGCACCACTATCGGCACTGCGGGGACATGACAACACCGTAAAGCTCGACAACAACCTCTTCTACCATATTGGAAGTTGGGCTAGATATTAACTACAGGCGAAATGCCGAATCAGTATGCATTTCCATTTCACTAAAGTGTCACAGGTTTGTGGGGCAGATGATGTCCTGTAATGTCCGGCAGCTAGAAAGTTTGAGTGTGTTCTGTAAAGCATTTTGTCAGGCTGACTGCACGTCCTCCCTGATGTCGAGCTAAGTTGTGTCTGTGTGTGTATTAGTCACTGCATGACAGAACAGCTCCGTTCTTTCTTATTGACCAGGAGCACTTTTTCCTCCAAGAGGTGAGAGCTGCAGGCATTACACACATCCACTGTGGACTTAAAGCAGTCTCCTTGTTAAGTTATTATAAATGTAAAATCTCTGCTCTCTTACTGTTTTAAATCTTTATTGCACCCACAAATGTGCATTAAGTTCGTTAATTATCATACATATATATATATATGAAAATCACATTTTTTGTAAAATAATTTCCAAGCATTTTCTTCTAATTTTAGTACCTAATTTTTCTTATTTACAATATTATCATAAAATGTGTCTCGATAAAGGTTAAATTATATCTTTTATTTATCCTGATCTTTTAATAAATTATCTTTTAGAAATAATTCAATTTTTTATATTAGATTATTTTCAATAACTCTTCAGCTATTAAACCATAAAATAAATTGTTTAAAAACAGCAATTTGATGCATTTTATTTAGATTATTTTTAAATCGGCAACTGTGTCGTTAGGTTTAAGAGAAGTACCTAAATTGTTAGGTTTTATGATGTATAAAAAGAAGAATAATTATTGCTTAAACTATTGCTTGCACCTATCCAGACCTACAAAACATTACAGCAACCTTCTTTAACGTCTTTAAAAGAATATCCTCTAATAAGCTCACGTGGATATAAATCACATATAACCACTGCAAGTATCTTGGGTCAAAATAAAGACATGTCAAAAAGGGTGCACACATTTGCAGCCAAAACTCCATATACAAATATTGAGAGCACACTTGTTCTATTGAGAGCTTTACATCAGTTGGGTGATACAATTTGGTCAGCACAAGGAAATTTGATAAGAGAAAGCAAGGCAGCTATAATAATATTACAGTGCAAATGCATATGCAGTACTGTGCAAAAGTCTTGAACATATAAAAATAAATGCTGTAAAGCAAAGATGAAGACATTATTTTAATTACAAAATATGAGGAATTCTTGTAAATTTTGCCCTAACTGGTAGTAAAGTGCTATGGCAACCTGCTTGTAGAAGAGCACCGTTTCCCACCACTTATGTGATTTTTGGCTTATGTGATGGTTTTAAGTACTACTAATTAGGAAGAATTCAAGGCTGACTTCCAAAAACTCAGAATGTGCATTTAGTATGATGCCTACATACTTAATGTTGTTGTGGTTTTATGGTAGCATGGGGGCACTGTAGTTGCATCTTTGAAAATATAATTATCTTATTATTATTTTTTTTACATTTGTTTTTAAAATTGTGTTTATAAACTTTATCATTATCATCAGCATGACTGTAACTGGTAATCATGTAAAAGAAGCTTTTGGTTGCTGTTCTGCAGTCACAGTGTGCTACTGCCTCTAAGCACATGTAGCGTTGCTAGACAAAAACAACTCGTAACTGTACCTACCGTGCCATGAAAAACTATTTGCCCCTTCCTTCCTTTTTTTTATATATTTGTCATATTTAAATGATTAAGATCTTAAAACAAATATTAATATTACACAAAGATACTCTAAGTAAATATAATGCAGTTTGTAAATTATTTTATTTATTAAGGAAAGAACTGTCCAATCTTTGAATCCTACGTGAAAAAGTAATTGCCTCTAAATCTAATAACTGGCTTTTTTCAACAACTGCAGTCAAGCTTTTGTGACAACTGGCAATGAATCTTTCACATCGTTGTGGAGGAATTTTGAGCCATTTATCTATGCCGAATTGTTTTAATTCAGGCACTTGGATGATTTAACTTGTTTAAGGTCATGCAACAGCATCACAATTGGATTTAATTCCAGACTTTGACTAGGCCACTTCAAAAACTTAATTAAGTTTTTTAAGGTGTTCAGAAGTGGACTTTCTTGTGTCGTTCAGATAATTGTCCTGCTGCATAACTCAAGTGCGCTTGAGCTTGAGGTAACAAACTGAACTGGCCAGACATTCGCCTTCAGAATTTCCTGGTAGAGCACAGAATTTATGGCTCTAGTAATTATGGCAAGTCTCCCAGGTCCTGAAGCTGCAAAGCAGCACCAGACCATCACATACCCCCACCGTGTTTGACTGTAGGCATGATGTTCTTTTTGAGAAATGCTGTGTTATTTTTATTCCACAGAATATTTGCCCAAGTCTTGGGGATAATCAAGAAGTTTTTGGAAAATATGAGACCAGCCTTTGCGTTTTATTTGGTCAGCAGTAGATTTTGCCTTGGAGCTCTCCCATGGATCCGATTTTTCCTCATTCTCTTTCTTATTGTTAAATCATAAACACTGACCTTATCTGAGGCAAGAGAGGTCTGCAGTTCTTTAAATGTTGTTTTGAGTTCTTTTATGAGCTCCTGGATGGATTAAATTTATAACTCGTTGTTGTTGTGCTGTTGGAATAATTTTTGCAGGCCAGCCACTCCTTGGAAGGTTGTGGATAATGTTTTTCAATGTGGTTCACTGTTCAATTACTTTGTTTCTCATCTGTTCTTTAATTTTTTTACGTTGCTGCATGATGTGTTACTTTTTTTTTTTCTTTTTTTAGATCTTTTAGTGTGAACAGGTTCTATTTAAGTGATTTCTGGATTTTACAAGTCTAGCAGTAATCAGGCCTGGGTGTGGCAAGTAAAATTTAACTTAGTTTTACAAGAAATGTGGTTAATCATAGTTCATTCATGATTTAGCATGGGAGCAATTACTTTTTCTTTTTTTTTTAATACAATTTTTGTTTGTATTGTATTGTTTTGGTTTTTTTCAGTTACCCATCTGTAATCTGTGTAATTTGGCATGCATTTAAAAAAAATCCTATCTGTATATTTTGTTTGCCCAAGCAATAGGAGCAAGTAAGACAGTGTAAGCACACAAGCAAAAATACATTAAAACAAATCCACACACAGTGGTAAGGAGAACATATAAAGTGCTGTGAAGTGCAAATATGCAGACACACCGCTCCTCTTGTTGTCATCGTCATTACACTCCTCCTATTGTTGTTATTATTATTATTATTATTGTTATTATTATTATTATTATTGTCATTAGCCAGGTTTTTACAACTAAACCTCAGCACATCTAGTTAATGACACAAATTCCACCAGAAGGATACCACATTTGTTACCACATTGGTACATGGCTTTGGTACAAACTAATACCTTACTGTTTCATGTTTTTTTTTTACTGTTTCATGTTTGTATTTTATTAGTTTACTCTCTTTCTTGTAATGATCAGAGGTGGCAAGTAATGAAGTACAGCTTCGTCGTTACTGTGCTTGGGTATTTTTTTTTTTTATCTAGGTATTTTCCATATGTGGTACTTCTGCTCACTTCTGTTTACATTTTCACACTCCCCATATCACAACTGATCTACACCCCACATGGGAAACACAGGAAAAAAAACAATTACACCAATCCTACGGTAATTCACATGCAGGGTGTTAGGAAACCGCTGATTGTTTAATGCACCAAAGTGATTGGTTTCTGTGCTGCAGATTTTTCTGGCTTTCTGGCTGGTGCACTTGGGATGAGATTAGAAGTAATGTCGCTAACTAGCAAAAGAGTTGTAAACTCTTGCGTGTTTTGTGTTTCACCCAAATAATATATAAGCTTATAATGTTTTGGTGCATCCTTTAACCTTCTTTAGGCTTGCAGTATGGCCATATTTAATTCCAGGGACTTGCATAGTAGTAATGGTGGCAACTAGCTACTTAAGCTATTCATTTAAATTTTTTGAGTGACTGTAATAAAAGTAAGTTTTAAAGTACATTTTAGAGCACATACTTATTTGCAGCACATTTTTAGGCAAGTATTTGGACTTTAGGGTAAGTATTGAGTTTGTGTATTTCTGCCACCTTTGGTCATGATATTTTCTTATGTGATCACGTATGCTGCTTCCAATACTCCTCTGTGTTATCAACATAATCTTTGTTTGTCCTGGAAGAAAGTCTTCCCACACTGTGTTTATGTTGGCTTCAACTGGATCCCAGTCTTACTGCATATCTCCACTTGAGACTGCATGTCTCTCTTCTGGTTTGTTTACTGCTGCACATTCTTCCTCTCTCTTGGCCACCTGTCGCAGTGAAGTCAGACTTTCTTCTTGGCCAAAAATTCTGGATGTGATCTGTGCTTTCTAAGGTGGTATATGATCTATGCAAACAAATTTCCCACCAGCATCAAGAACTGACTAGGAATCATTTAGTTTGACAGTGCATGAAACAAAATGATCTATAAAATATATGAATTAATTCAGGGACTAGGTGTAGTGTACTTCAGTAATAATTAGATTTTAGTTATAAAGATAAAAGATTTCAGTAATTGTTGACTTTGTTTTCAGAGAAACAGGATGTTTTGAAAAATATTCCTAAACATTTATTGTTGTTATTATTTTTGTTTTGCCTCATCTTGCAGGTACAGGATAGTTTAGCCATTTCCAGTTAATTTCTGATTTCTTTTCCTATGACGTGTCTATCTTTCTGTGTTTCCTTTACATGCTTTGAGTGTTTCCTGAAGCACCACCCAAACATTTTTGAATCCTCTTTTCCATTCTAGTGAAAACAAGTAATTAGTTGTCCAAGCATTATATAGTCATGTGTATCCTTTTAGTATTTAACAAAATATTTATTTGTTAATATTTATAGCCAGCTTTATATCCAAACCTGTTTAATAAACTGTATTTTACACTAAATTTGTAAAATGTAGATTATAGATTTATGCAAACCATTGTTTACTTTAAAGATTTTTTAACTCTTTAAAATGTTTAAGCTAACCTGTTTAACTTTTAAACTCTCAACAATCACAAGTTTTTCACATTTTTTTAATCCTTGTTTCCTCATAATTCTATGCATAATACTTAACAATTACAAATAAAAAACATGTGCTTGAAGAGTTCATATACATTAAAAAAAAATTTATTAACATATACAAGTATTATTAGACATGGCGTTGAGCTCCGGCACATCCTACTCCTTTTAATAGTCATTGAGATGCTTCTGCAATTTGATTGCAGTCCATTTGTGCCTAATTAAGTTCATTGAACATAATTAGAAAAGGAATGCACCTTAAAATATCTGAAAACTTTCTGTCGGCACTGTGTATCTTTCTAATATACTGCAGAAGAAGCTGGATTAAGCTGACGGAGTAAAGAAAAAGCCCTTGTACAGACAGGTTAATTTCAGTTAAAATGTCCTTTAAATGTTGGCTTGTAAAAAAAGCTGAGTTTAGCCCGAATTACTTCAAACCTCCTTTCTTAGTACATTTTAATTAGTCTGTTGCGCACACACACATTATTCCTTGTAGGATCTGGAATATCAGACTCTGTGACTCATCTGTCATGAAGTAGGCAGCAATGGACACAAATACCAGGAAATAGCAACTATTGAAAACAAACTAATTTTCAGCCAGACAAGCCAAGCCAAGCCAAGCTGGACAGCAGACACAGTATTACCCGCTCCCATATTTGGACTACACTCCCTGTGTGATATTTTAAATATGACAGCCAAATAAATGCACTCCAGTTTTATAGAATATATTTATTATATAAATATACATATATTTTTAAACAAAGCAAACTAGCAGCTACATATCAAGGAATATGTAATAAAAGTGTATTACAATTTGCCTTGTAACCCCTCTTTTTAATATTTTAAATATTTTGTTTAAAAATGTTTCCTATAAATACACTTTTTATAAAAATATCTAAAACAAACAGTCCAAACCGAGAAGTTTGAGGAGTATGCTGTGTAGCTGATATATACTTGAGCTTGTTACTCTATTCGGGGGTTACTTTAATGAATCATGGCTGTGTTACTATTCCAAACATTGGTTTAACTCAAAGACAAAAACAAGGGAATACTTTTTCTGTTTGTCATGAACCACATCTTAACCAACAGAAGAGAAAATATGCGTAATGCTAGGAAGTAACTTTAAATAAGTTAGTATTAATGAACTAAAATCACCTAAAGAAGAAGAGTAGTGCTTTAATTTTTGTCATGTAAACATCTTATTCACATAAAAAATGCATAGGTCAGTAAGACTTAACATTTTGTCTTACCTCGTTTACGTAAAGACTTTCATCACAGCAATTTGGAAACTTTTCCAATAATGGATAAAATTTCTGGTTTCTACTTTCACAAAGTTTAAGAGATGTGGCTGGGAGGAAAACTGTGCATGTTTTTCACTCTGAAATATTTATAGTCATTATTCTCTGGCACGCAAACAAAACCAGCTCCAAAGAAAGCAAATACTGTATTAAAGAAAACCCCGGTAGTAAACTTGTGTGAAATGAAAGAGGGGTTCTTTGTCAAGATCCTTGCACTTTTCTTAACTTGTGCAAAAAATGGATTAAATATAAAGTTAATGTTTTTTTCTATAAGATCAGTTTTCTAGAGCATGTACGTATATAAAATACAAGTCTCATCACAAATATTGAAGTTAGCAAGTCTGATTACTCATGTTCTAGGTCTTGTCCTTCAAACAGTAGTCAAGACAGAGGGTTCTTCGGGTGAGCAGCTGGGTGGAAGTGAAACTGTCTCAGTGGCAGATAGGTTGTGATTGAGCTCTCTCAGTGAGTTCTTAGTAAGGCTTATGCAGGAGTTCTTAACAATCGCTCGTATATTCTTATTAAACAAACCATAGAGTATAGGGTTGATGCAGCTGTTAAAGAAAGCCAGGCTGGTGGCTAGAGGGAAGCCCACAGACAGGACATGCCCCAGAAAGAGTGAGTGGTGCATAGTCAGCTCCATAATGCTAAACGTGTGAAATGGAGCCCAGCACAGGAAGAAAACCACAATAACTGCTGATATCATTTTGGAGAAGCCGGAGAAGTGTACATTGCCCAACTGCTTCATCTTTATAGCCAATAATAGTGCAGTCACACAAATGGTAAGGAATGGCAGAAGGAAGCCAACTATGGTGCGGAGAGTCACTATAGAAAAGTGCCTCAACCTAATGATATCTGAATCTTCATGGAAATTATTGAAGCACACAACCTTTTTTTGATACTGTAATGTTTCTCTAAATATGAGAGCTGGACTGCTCAGGAGGCTGGATATGATCCAGATCATGACACAGACTCCCCAGGCCCGCGGCACAGTACGGAACCTTTGGTTCCAACTAAGGTGCACAATAGAAATATAGCGGTCCAGACTGAGCACAGTGAGGAACAGCACGCTAGCGTACATGTTCATTGTACACACAAAAGAGTTCAGCTTGCACATCGCCAAGCCAAAGATCCAATTAAAGTCGCGCAGCACATAATCAATAGAGAAAGGTAGGAAAAGGACAAACACAAAATCAGCAATAGCAAGGTTCTGCAGCCACACACTTTTCACTGTCCTTTTGATTTTGAAAGCAGTGATCCAGATCACAATGCCATTCCCAATTATACCAAGCACAAACGCTAAAGAATAGATGACCACAGAAATAATATGCAGAGTCTCCCTCTGGACGTAATCCTCTTCTTTTATCTCTTCAAAGTCCCCGTACTCCAAATATTCATAAGAAACATTGCCATAATCGTTTTTCTCCAGGTCCATCATTTCAGAGATGAAATTATATGACCGTCACTGTGGAGAAAACAAGTCACAAATGTTTTTATTTACAGCAATGCTGATGTACTTTCATCTGAAACATCACAGTTTCAAAGTGTTCTAAAAGTAAACATTGGCAACTTGTGTAATTCTAAAGTGCAGAAGGTTCTGGTAATTGCCCTGATATTGCCCAGTTGTTAGAGTCGCTAAACTGTTATTTAGTTCATAATTAAATCTCTGCATGAGTGACTGCAGAAAATGAGTCTTACCTTGTGTAGTAGCTTGACAGTTCTGCACTAATCCACAGTTCTTATCTACCTCTGGGTTTAACAGGTCAGATATTCCCTCTCTTGCTGGGTGTTACTGTTTCATTCCACAAAAACAGTTTCAGCCACAGAATCAACTCTGTGAGTGGAAAAAACAGAGAGACAAAGCATGAAAGAGAGGCAGAGAGAGAGAGACATACAGTAAGTGACAAGCACGGGGAGGTTAAAATGGTGGTACTAACGGAGACATCCTCTCCCATACCTTGGGTCACACAAAGTGACCCTTTGCTAATCATCTCCACATCCTGTTTTCCTGTCTCCTCCTAATGCACGTTCCTGCTATGAGTTTTATAAATGTTTGTCAGTCGGCTCACCAACTCCCCGCAGTCAGGAAAGACCTCAGCCACAGGCCAGCCACACAGTCAATAGTTTCTTCCCTCTCAGCCATATAATCTTAATTTGAACATCATGCATCATTCAATTTAAATGGTTTCACATATGTGTGTGTGTTTTTGTGACTGTGTCTTTACTGAGGACTCAAGCTGTTGCTGTTGTAAACAGTGGTAAATGTGTAGTGTAACTGTTTATACTCATAGGAGAAGTGGCCTTCTGACCTCTTACATCACATTTTGTAAATTGGGTAAGACAACAGATGATCATGTGAGATGGATCGAATAAAATAAAAAGTTAATATATAGATTCCTAGATTATTTAAATAACACATTAATGAATAGACTTGATCAAACAAAAAAATGACTTGTTTGATTCGTGATATGGGGCAATTCATCACTGATGTAAATATACAGTACTGCATTACATCATATACTGATGGAAATATACTGCATATACACAGCATTTTCTATGGATTATGTAATGAATTTTTTACAGTGATTTATCTAACTTTGACAAGTTAATATTTTTCTTTCTTTCTTAATATATTGGACAGTTTTGGCCTTTACTGTAATATATAAAACGATGAAAATATGTATTTTTCTGGTTAAATAACTTGTAATAGGTAATAAATTGGATATTCATTTATTTAATCCAAAAGCATATTTTTTGTGAATATTATCTGTATATGCACATTTTCATATAAATAAAAAAATATTTAAATCTGGCACTTGATCATACAAACACAGCGTAGTGAATAATAAACAGTTAATGAATGTATTGATCATTGGGTAAATGATGGCATGCCTGTTGCATTGCCTTGTTACAGCACGCGAGCGCTAGAGCCAGTGACCGAGCCAGTGACCGAGCCCGTTCTCCCGGTGTTAAGGCTGGAGATTACCGCCAGCTCACACTGGTCTCGTCCATATAAAGAGGGGGAAAGAAAACCATTGTACTCATCGTATTCTATAAAGACAGAGCACTTACCGCTCGGGTCGTTCAGACAGACTGCGATCCGTCCAGAAGCTCGGGAAGTCTCACCCTTCCGCTTTCAGCCGTGGCGTTAGACTGAGTCCTCAGTGCGATGCCTCGAACCCCGAGAGTGACGGAGGAGAGTCTGCGCGCAGGTCCTGCCTCTGTCCAGCGAGACACGTCACACACTGCAGCGGAACGACGGGAGGAATGTCAAAAACACACTCTGCAGGAGGGAAAATAGCAATCTCAGTGCAGCCCATAGGCAGGCATAACAAGAATAATAATAACAATAAGTACAATCATAATGATTATAATGATCATAATTACAATCATTATTATTCATAATTTAATATTATTATCAATAATAATGTGGTCCATGAGGTAATGGTTCAGGCCTGGGCTAGCGTTACTAACTGTTTCTACAAGGTGCTATCAAAAAGTTTTGAGCTTTGTTTAAAAGCTCTGTTTTTTTGTTTTTTTCCCGCCGTATGTCCTCCCTCAGACACCTTAAAACCTGCCAGAGTTCACTACTCGTTAATGCACAATGCGGCGATTGTCAAAAAAGATGATGCGCATACATATGGTCGAGCTGAGCTCGTTAAGATGATGGGCTCTTCCACTGGGAATACTGTTGCTTCGTCTCAGGGTCATACCCATACAGCCAAGTTTTGACGCCCGGGTTGATCTTAGACTTAGAGTTCTTGGCAGCCTTCAACATGAGGCCTAGGGACAAATTTGACATCAATGCTGCACATGTTAAAAACACATGTGAGGATTGCCTGGACTGTTCTGTATCACACACACAATGGCAGCAATGTTGTGTGTGAATTGTTCCCCAATGATAATCAAGCACAAGTTGCTGAATGGTTTCGACATTTTCGTAAAGGTCTTAGTGATCTCTCGTCATCTTCAAGTTATGTTCTTCCGCCTTAGAAGCACGCACCCCACTCAAGCGATTCATTGCAGCTTCCCGTAAACTTGCCAAATTATGTTATGTAATGTGCAGAATTCGATGTTCGCTGTTTGTTCTAACCTGCTGTCCAGTTGCACAGCTTCCAATTTACAAAGGACAATGTCTTTTGGCACACTGACTTATGAAGGTCGCTGCTCCCTGTGGTTGTGTGTGCAACCTAGTGCTGCCATCTGTTGCTGCTTTACAAAACTAGTCTCAAATCTTTTTGGTACCACCTCGTCCTATGTTCTCTCTGTGTCTGCGTTTCTACAACTTCCAAAATCATGCCAGTAGTCAATGTCTACTTTAAGCTGGGCTGCATCCTAAATCCTCAATGTGATCCAACATTTTGCTCTGTGTTTCTCAGTGTACTTTCACTCAAAAAAAGAAGGATGTGTTGGGTATGTACAGCGTGGGTGAAAATGAACTAGGCAATATTTAATGGCTATAAAACTTGTAGTATAACTGGAGCACAACTCAATGGTGCACCACCCCATTTTGTTTTTACTGTGCTTGTGTGGTTAGACCAGGATTTTCCAGGAGGCTGGGACGACATGGATGATGAATGGCTTCCAAGAAGTCCAGCTCTCACTCCATGTGATTGTTCCCTGTGGGGCTAGGCAAAAAGCCTCGCACACTGGAGCAGTTGGAGGAATAGTGATATCTCAGCAATATTACAAATGACTTTCTTTAGAAGAAATTCCATCCCCGGCTGCTTTGATTTTCTCATGTAATAAAGTACCCTGTATAAAGGTACGTTTTTATCTGCGAAAGGGTGAAGTTTTGATCTACTAAGAGTTTCAGAGTCTGCACCCAGTCTTATCTTACCCTCTTTAGTCGTGTACCTATCGTGTTTAGACTTGCCTCTTGTGGACAAAACCAGAGGAGTTGAAGTATAAGTGTGCAAAAGACGTACAATTCAGTACCATGTGTAAAGAGGAGTAGTAAACACTTCAGATAAAACAGCTTATGTAACTGGTAGAAACAGGATGTAGCAATAGCTGAATGTTCAGCACAATGTGATAAAAGTATCATTTATTTGATTAAGCATTATGTAAAATATGAAAATTGATAGCAGAAATCTAAGCTAGAGGTTTCACAAAGTCAAATTCTGACTACATTGAGCAACAAGTAAAAAAGAAAAAACTCTGGAGAGGACACAAAAATGAACTTAGTTAAGTGTTACTATCAGCAAAATGTCTGAGGGTTTGGAATGCAGGGTTTGGGAAAACCAAATTTTCATTTAAGAAATGTGAACGTAAACCATAAGTTTATATCCCTGATACATGCAGTGTGTGAAGTGGGAGACTGACTTGTGGTGGCCCTGTCTTTTGGATACACCGGATAACGGGTGTGATTAGTGTTAAAAAAAAAAAAAAAAAAAAAACTCATTGTGGCTATAGTCCAGTTTATACACAGATAGGCTCAGTATACAGTCTGGACTCTGCTTGTGCCTTTGTGAGAGCTGATGACAGAATTAAAAATGGAAACAAACAACAAGTACTTGTGTACTATACACCATATGGATTTGTGTGATGTGACAACACCAAAGTAAAATATTTCACACAGTATTTAAGTTTGCAGTGAGTAAGCAAACAAAGTTTACAATTGCAGAAACATGACTGGTATCAATTAAATTTGCAGAGACTGATAAAATACAAAACTGGATTTAGGAAAAAGTCTCTTCATGCTGCTTTTTCCATCTTTGTTCACTGCAATGCAATTTTAAGAAATATCTGGTAATTTAATTATTTGAAAACAGCAGAAGTTTCCCCTATGACAGGCAGTTTCTTAGTTTATCTATGTATCCAAAAGAGAGAACCTTAATAATGTAAGAAATATTATACCCATGATGGTAGGTTAAAACTCCTAAATTCTTGGTATCCTGTAATGGATTGTCTTCATGCTTTATTATCCTGTATCTTTTCTCTGTACTTGATTTTAAATAACATGAACTTATGACCTTATCTTTTGTAGAAAGTTCTACTCCTGAGTACAGCAGAAATATGCTGGCACTGTAGAGGATTATAAATATGAATCCAGACAGTAGCACAGCTTCCCATTGTTTGGGGTCAAGAGAGGAAAATTTAAAGGGATAGTTTGTGGTGTTTTTTTTTTTCAGGTCTGTTTTAAATCAAAATTGAGGTGCATGTAAGGACATTACAATGGGTCTGGGTCATTATACATTTTCCTGCTCTGCACATCAACCCCGAAGTTTGTAATCCAGAAACTGAAGCTGGAATTTATTGGAAGTTCTTTCCAGGAGATTTTACTCTGTTATAGCAGCAAAGGGACGACAATTGTCAGGCGTTTACATACTTTAAGAAAGCAAATTTGAAATGACTTAAGTGGAAGTTCTCAACTGTGGGAAACAACATCAAAAGGTATAAGAAACAGGATACGATATAAGGGTAGCACACAGAGAATTAGTTAACAATAAGATAACACATGGTTAAGCAACAGTCTTCTTACTGTTTGTTATGGTGAACTGATCTAAGCATCTACTGACTATTATAACTGCTGCTGCCACCCATCCTTATGCTGTTTACATCCTCCATTATAACATTTTTCAATTCAATTTTATTTATATAGCGCTTTTACCAATAGTCATTGTCTCAAAGCAGCAAATGACATGTTCATATATGCATATTTTTATTCTTATTCTTGGTACATTTTACTCTATTTGCAATTTTCATTTTATTTTAGCATGTATTTGTTTTAACTACCTTACACTAATTTTTATTTTTCTGGTCACTGGTTGTCATGTAAGCATTTCACTGCATGATGTTGATGATTGTGTATGAAACAAATAAAATGGAAAAATAAAATAAAATTAGCATTTAAAATAGTACTATATTTATGTGATAATGGTAATTAATAAAAACAACTATTAATAATGGGTTTGTTCATTAAAATTACTGTACTGTTAACTCTAATTGCAAATTTTATATTTTTCCCTTAATTGTAACATTGTAAATAAATATTAGTAATAAATATTGTAACATTGTAAATAAATATTAGTAATAAATATAGGCCTACTGGATAAATAAAGTGCAGGTACATATTGAATAATACAACAGGAAAGACAGGAAAATAGCCTAGTGTCTATCGGACACTACTGTACACACAAAAAGAAAAATACAAAACAGATGTTACACAGCTGCAAACCCAAAATGTCCAGGAAATGCCTTACTCATCCTCTTTCTTCGCACATCAAAAAATAAAACTTAAAAAATCAAGCATGATATTTTGCAACTTTAAAATGATATAGGTATGAAATAAACCATTTAACATACAGATTTTAATAAGTACTCACATATATTAATATGAATAGATCTGCAAATTAGGATTAACCAGACTGCCTGTAGTTACCAGGGTGTGCCCTAAGTCTCCTGGGATAGGCTCCAACATTTTTAGACAATACATTCCTGTTTAAATATTATTACAAAATTTATATACAAGATATTATATGCTCATTTATATTTAAAGGACACTTTAAGTAAAAGAGTTCTTCAAGGGTTCCTCAAGGGATTCTTTCTGTAACTTTTTTAATGGGTACTTTGTAAAAGGAAAGCAGCCTTTTTTATGATTCTACATAGGTCTAAAGCTTCCCAACAAAAGAAAAAACTTTCAGGCATTCTAGATTAGATTTTTGAACAGTGTAGTTAATCTTCTTCGATGACTAGATGTAGAGGTACTGTACAGTTAAATTTCAGAACTTAATGTAAGCCATCACAACATTTTTAACAGTTTGCTTTGTAGTCAGTTTTTCAATATGTTTCAAGAGATTTCACAATGTTTCAACGCTCTGGATCCATCAACCACCCCCTCCAGGATAAAGCAACAACTTTATGATTTAAATAAACAAACTGATGTTTGGTATTTGTAGGAAAAACTCCATGAATCCAGTGGGTCCTTACAAACTGAAAACAATTTAGGTGATTAGAAGTCATTCAGATGATTGATTGGATACCCTGCAATGGGTTGGCACCTCATCCAGGGTTTTTCCCCTTCTTGTGCCATACTGTAAATTTCCTGGGTAGCCTCCAGGCTCTCCGCACCCCTCTAGATAAGAGGATGGTTAAATGATTCATTTGAAGCTGCATTACAGATATTAACACTACTGAATGGTTTACATATGCGCTTCATTTTTTACACAAACTTCAGTGCATATATAGTGATAGTTTCAGGACATTGGAGAAATAGATTTTGCAAAAAGTAATATATTAAACATAATTCTTTCCAGCTAAATATGATACATTTTAATTCCTATAGGCTAAAATGTTGATATATTTCATTTTCTTACTAGGTCCTTTCCGTTCTTTACTCTTTCTCTATATATACATGGTTTTTATCTGAACAAGTATTTTTAACAGGTTTGCTCAACCCACTGTATGCGATTTTATTATGAGCCTTCCAGTTACGCCAGCTCAAAGCTATCCACATCAATACTAAACAGTTCTACATACCACTACAGTACAATCCACCCTTAAATAACATGAGATGTTTTTCTTAGCTGATGACTACATTTCATCTTTTCAATCATGGTAGAAAGGTTTTTAACAATTGTGATTTGTCTTCAACCATTCAATTTAATTCAATTTTATTCGTTTAACGCTTTTAACAATTGTCATTGTCGCAAAGCAGCTTTACACAATCAAAAGAATTACTTACATTTGTATGAAATGTGAATGTGTATAAATTAAAATGATAAGACTGTCCCTGATGAGTAAGCCGAGGAGGATAGCGACAGTGGCAAGGGAAAACTCCCTGAGATGGCAGCAGGAAAAACCTTGAGAGGAACCAGACTCAACAGGGAACCCATCCTCATTTGGGTGAAAACGGATAGCAGGGATTGATCTGCGTCATACTGTGTGAGACTGGAAGTTTAGCATAACAGGGGAAGGTTAAGTTAATATGGAGTCCAGTTCGTTATTGGAGGCTCAGGTAGACTGTAGGAAACTCCACTCCTAAACTGCATGAGTCCTCAGAGAACAGCTGTCAGCATCAGCCTAGGCCAGGACCGTCTTTGTGGAAAAGTGGAACCGTCTCCAGTCATCACAGGCATCCCAGGCAGATCACAAGGGGCATCCATGCGACAAGATCTCCAGCCAAAAGCGGGACACCAGGATGAGTCAGACAGGTCCAGGAAGCAGAGGGGGTCTGGATCACTGGCAGCTCAGGAGCGACATGTATAGCTCGACAGAGGGGCAGGGAGAGAGAAAGAGAGAGAGAGAGAGAGAACCATGATAAGCCACACCAAATTACAGTGGTACATCAGCATAAAAATATTCCACACTACAAATTTTCACCTTAGCATCGGCATATGATAAATTGTTTGGCAAATGAACGAATGAACCAAACTAAACATTGGCTAAGTCTCGTGTACGTCTGGAAGCTGTTTAGAACTTGTTTGCGTCAGTGAAAAGCCAAATGAACAGAGTTTATGTAATATTTTTTTGTATTTTGTGCAAGATTTAGTGAAGACATAGCACCACCTCATGGGTCCCAAGAATGTTGGCAACAATAGTAGCCAGAAGAAAAGCCAAGAAAAATCATAAATTAAGGTTAAGTGAGATTTAATGTCTATTTATTTTTATATTTTCATGGCCTTTCTAAATTTTTATTGTTTTTAGATATAAAAGTATGATTATAGTGTTGAAAATTGACACCTTGGTCAGACAAAGGGGGAAGTCATGCGCAAATTTGTGACAGATTATACACCACAAGATTTGACAGCGTACTGCGCATGCATCAAACTGTGGGCATCTTAAATTGTCCGCTGGGCAGAATTTAATTAGACTTTTGCACTTAGATATTTGCCAGAAGTTTACTCTGCACTCAAAATTAGACCAAAAAGTTGAGTAAAAGTGATTATGAAGGTTAGCCGCAGCAAGACGGAATACGTGTGTGAATGAGAGGAACCCAAGAGGAACGGTGAGGCTTCAGGGAGCAGAGGTAAAGAAGGTGCAGGACTTTAAGTACTTAGGGTCAACGGTCCAGAGCAATGGAGAGTGTGGAAAGGAGGTGAAGAGGCGGGTACAGGCAGGTTGGAATGGGTGGAGAAAAGTGTCAGGTGTGTTGTGCGATAAAAGAGTATCAGCGAGATTGAAAAAGGAAAGGTGTACAGGACAGTGGTGAGACCAGCAATGCTCTACGGCTTAGAGACAGTGGCGCTAAAGAAAAGACAGGAGGCAGAGTTGGAGGTAGCAGAGCTGAAGATGTTGAAGGTTCTCCTTGGGAGTAACAAGAATGAATAGGATCAAGAATGAGTTCATCACAGTATTTGGTGGTTTGGTGGCCAGATTGAGGTGGTTTGGACATGTTCAGAGGAGAGATTGTGAATATATCGGTACAAGGATGCTGAGGTTGGAACTGCCAGGCAGGAGGTCTAGAGGAAGACCAAAGAGGAGATTTATGGATGCAGTGAGACAGGACATGAAGTTAGTTGGTGTGAGAGAAGAGGATGCAGAGGATAGGGTTAGATGGAGGCAGATGATTCGTTGTGGCGACCCCTGAAAGGGAACAGCCGAAAAACAAAGAAGAAGTTGAGTAAAAGTGATGTTATGAAGAGTTATGTGCTGGATTTTATAATTTACTTTAAAATAAGTGATAATACTGCCATACAGGCAGACATGTACATGGGCTTCAACCTGAAATGATAATATCAATGATTACAGTACATTAAAGCTTATCAGATTAATCTTAGCTTTAACCTTTTAACTCTTTTACAAACTATTTTCCCGGGAATGACCGGTACTTATTTTTGGTGGGCTGGAATGGATTATGTGCTTTTACATTCTGGAGGAACGGATTAGATTCGTATGTCGAGGTAGCGCTGTATGACGAACACCATGGTGATCTTCCTACGATTTTCTGCACCGGTTCGGGTTCCAATTCAGGAATATGGGAAAGACACCTTTATGAGAAATGTTTCTGTAATATCATTTTGTGAAACATTTACTTCCTGCGCTGATCCAATAAATGGGAGGGGTGAAAAACCTAAAAGTTACCTCCTGCCACTTTAAATAAAAATCTGTAATCACCCGTTCAGTAGACTACCAATGAGCCGCGCAGATTCTGCGCAAGCGGGACGCAGTCAGTACGCTCATGAGCTCAGCGAGCAGCGGTACTCGCATGCAGCTGAACTGTACTGAGCACCTCCTCGCATTGCGCTGCGCTTCAGCTCGCGGCAGAGACCATGTAGTCCTGCTCACACTGAGGACACTGTAATGGCTACTCGCAGCATGCATGCGCTCACATAACACTGCTGTTTAACAATCCGACAACTATGCATCATGCATCTGACGCTTCTCTCCATTTTGCTCGTGAGCACCCTCGTTTCCGGGTTGCAGTCATCAGGGAGCACTGCAGCGCGCGGTGAGTACCGGAACGAAAAGTGCTGCTGTCACTCACACAGTTACAGCATGCTGGAGCGGCCGGCTAAACTCTCTCTCTCTCTCAGTGTGTGTGTCTGTATCTGTGTGTGTGTGTGTGTGTGTAGTTTTATTTTGGGTTGGGTTAGGGCAAGGACGTCCTGTATGTGGATGCTGCGGACAGTGCAGGAGCAAAGTGTCCTTAGTGAGGAAGGGAGGGAGACTTGATGCTTATCACAGCCACAATACATTTACCCTGTGTATGCAGCATGCATAAAACCTGTCCTGCAAAAATATGCATCAAATATGCATCAGTTCCACATATATACATTTATAAAACCTGTACCATCAATTAACCTGTTTTTATTGTTAAGAGATAAAACTAATCTGTAAAAAA
The DNA here is from genome assembly GCF_024256425.1 of Clarias gariepinus. Lineage (NCBI taxonomy): Eukaryota > Metazoa > Chordata > Actinopteri > Siluriformes > Clariidae > Clarias > Clarias gariepinus. The sequence goes on along the minus strand of NC_071104.1, from coordinate 25,392,583 downwards.
GTTAATAACTGCAATGTTACTACTTCTAGTTATTATTATTATTATTACTACTATTATTATACCTGTATTATTGTGCATGTCGCCTTATCTGCAATCTTTGTTGTTGATTAATCTCCTCAAAAAGTGCGATGACTGTGCTGTTTTTGTTAATGTGTGAAATCATTTTTGCTTCTTAAATTGTTCTATATATTGTTCATCTATTATGACTCATAAGATTAACGGTGTGATCTTTGCTGTGTGTGTCAGTAGAGAATGAGTCTGTTGTGGATGTTGTGGATTCAGTGCGGGTGGAGCAGGATGCCACTGCACCATCTTCAACACACAATGGGAGCACCAAGGAGGCGGAGCACACTATCACGTACCCGTCTCGCCTCATTTACTACCTGAATGAGCAATCTGAGAGCACTTACCATAATCTGAACACTCAGGCCAAGATCCCGGGCCAGCAGGGCCAGGTGAGTGTGTGCATTATTGTCTTGTTTGAAATAATTGATGCAAATTTAATTTCCCGGTGCATTGTGGTATCTTTGTAAAAGCCTTGCTTAGATGTCAAGACTAGAGATATTGAAATAAGAGATTAGACTGCAGTATTTTTTTTTCCTCTTGGGGAAATCTGGCTTTTTTTCTGTTTGGTAGCTGGCAGCAGCTAATCTTCTTGGCAAGCTGCATGATGCAACGCTCAGTTTACTGCAACGCTGTAAAGTGTAGCTACGTTATGTTTAGATTTTGTGTTTCACTGGCTGTGTTAAATTCATCAGATGGGATTCTTGACTAAAAACACTTTCTTTTCCTGCTCACTTCTTTAGATCGTCCATTTGGCTCAAGCCAGTTTTCAGCTTGAGGCTTTTGGATCCAGATTCATACTAGACCTCATATTAAACAAGTGAGTATTAGCATGTATGGCCCTCTACTCCTAACTTACCGTTAAATCCTTGTTTTTATTCAAAGTGGTATTATGGCGTATTCTGTGTTGGTACATTTACTACACACATGAACTCATGCATGAGACATCTATTCTGTCTCATCTGTCTCATGCATGAGACAGTCTATTAGGTTTCACATTATCTCAGCTTGGTCAATACAAGACTGTCAATGTGCTGTGGCTCCACAGCTAAAAGACATGGTTATAGTTCAGACCTGCTGTGTTACAGGAACTGGCATTCAAATATGTCTGCACAGTGTACTGTTTGTTAGTTTTTATTGTACAGGGGTAAGTAAAAAAATTATCTACACTCGGGTTATATTAAAACTCCTGTTGGCCGCACTGTCTGATCAGCACTTTTGTTTCAAGGCTACCTTTTCACCAGTCACTGCTGTGCAGGTGTGAACATGCTACATCTGTACATTTGTAACGACTGTGAGAGCAAACATCTATGCCCCATGTGGTTTGACGGCGTACCTGGTGCTGAAACAACTCACGGAAGAGGATAAACAGAAGTGTTTGTATATCTACAAACTTAATTTAGACAGATACTCTAAGAAAGGTGAATGTTTCTTAAAGAGAATCATTACGAACCTGAGAGTAAATGGCAGAACATTGAATGGAAACATCCTCAATTGCATACCAAGAAAAAGCTTAAAAGTCAACAATCAGCTTGAAAAGTAATGCTTAAAGATTTTGGGGATTTTCAACGGCCAGTATTGAAACATTTTAAGGAAAAAGAAGAGCTGAAGCCTAAACCTTGGATTAAAGGCACAGGACTGCTATCCAAGGGTGTTGTGGTCTTGCATGATAATGCACACTTGTCCCCACTCTGTGGACACTTTGCCAAAACCTCATTTTGAGGTCTTAAAGCTGACTATAGTCCTGATCTTGCTCCATTAGACTTGCATGTGGTTCCCTGAATGCAGGCCTATGAGGAGAAGATTCACTTATGATGCAGAAGTGAAGACGGTGGTGCGTTCATGGTTTGCAGCTCGATCTAAAATCGAAAGCTTGTTGACAGATGGACAAAGTGCAGGTATATTGAAAACCATGGAGATTATGTCAAAAATGATGTATCCCCATAGTTTTAGGGTCAATCATAGCAGCCTGCAGTGTGTAAATAAGCGTGCTACCAAGCACTTCTGCTAAGAGACAGACACAGATTTGTGTTGCAATAGGAAAAGTTGTTTTATGTTGCAATAGGAAAAGTTACTCTGTAATTAAAAAGTGTTTTGTCCCTTTAAAAATAGCCCTGATTTTAGCAATGCAGTTGCAATATTTTTTAGTCATAATGTGAAGCTCTGCCGACTAAGCAGTATGCTTCTTACTTAAAGAATCCTTGATGTGGAGAGAGAAGTCTGAGTTAGACTCCATTATGGCTACATAATCACAGTGTTTGGTAATTTACAGATGCCACTCTGTGCTGAGATGACACTGAATCACTGAACATTGTAGTGTGTTTAGTGTTGAAAGTTGCAGTTCACCATGTAAGTGTCTTTAACGAGGCAGGCGCAGTGGATGCAGAGAAAAGACGGCACCCTCCATTGGCAGTTCCAGACTTGCATTCCTTACCTTCTTCTGTTTCCCATGTACTGTATAATATGCTGTTAGATGAATGGTTCATTAATAAACTGGAACTTTTAATGAGGTAGAAATGAAGTACAGGATCAATATTAGATGCTGCTGAAGACATGAATGATGATTTGTTCTTTCTTTACTTAAATGTCGCTCATATTCCATGCCCGTTATTTGTCAGAGCGAATGTGTGTGTGTGTGAGAGAGAGATGCTTTTTGCTGGTGTGAGGACTGCTGGCTCATGTCCTGAGACATTTTGAATCCTGCAATTGAATAGAGAATGAACCGTGTCAGTCCTTTGACTTAATTGATATGCAGAAGAGATGCTCTGAGGAAAGTGCTTTTTGATTCTCTGGTCTTTTTTTTTTTTCCTCAGGCTTTCTTGCATTTTTTTTTTAGTTATACACATGTATAGGAATTTGTTCCTGCATTTTATGAAAAGTTTGGAGGAGATGTAGTGAATAAGTGATATAATTATGACTTTATCATAATAATAATTAACATTACTATTTTGCTCTATTGTCACTTTGTCATAAATACAATTGTTCTTAGCATTGCACTAGTAACTGTAGGTAAGTTCTCACATTACCTTGTGTGTACTGACCGTATGTAAGATGCTGCCGGATGTCTGGAATTTCTTTCGGATCAATGAAGCGTGCATGCATCCATGCATCCATCCATTAGATATATGAAAAAAGGACAGATCTGCCATTTCCCACTTACAGGCTCACCTGTATTGTCTGTCAGTAGGTTCACGTAGTGGATGACAAATAAATCTTAGCGTGTGTATGTATAGTTTCTGAACACACTGCAGCAGCTGTCGAGGCTGTGCAGCAGCAATGATCTGATCTAAATATAGAAATCTCTGAACATGTATCCAGTGACTCCTGCTCTTATAGTGCTGCTCTGGCCTCCTCCCCTCACTGCACCTGTGCTGCACAATTCTGCTTAGTCCTACACATCGCGCCGCAGCGGGAACTGATATTACTATGCGTTCAGGCCTCTCTTCCGTCGAGAAACAGAGAAACTCTGAGCTGTTTTAGTTTTATAGCATGTAATTGGATCTTTCCTGATCCTGGTCCAGTCAGTGGAGCGGAGGGCTTTGTGTAGAATTAGAAGTGTGCCCGAAGTTAAAGTGGACGGTCTATTAATGCTGGTTTTTATGCATTTTTCCTGACACACAATGATAATTTCAGACATACTGTCCCATTTAATCCATTTTAAACCCGTAACACAGACAACAACAGCATCATCTCGTTCAGTCTTGTGCTCTCTTCCTCTTTTTACACTCACACACACATACTGTATGCACTTTGACCCTCAGGCTGCCGCAGAACTGATTCTCCTCACCAGCTTCCAACTTTAAAAACATCCTTAATCTGATCCAAATTGTCTAACACGCTCTACATTGGATACTTCGTATTTAAAGGCCACGATGTGTGAGGTCTATCTCTCATGCACACACATACACCCATTTTTTTTAAACGCATTTCTGCCCTGAAAACATTTACCCAAGGTTGAAGAAAAATGTATCTGGGTCCAAAAGTTCAAGTGAGAAGAAAGAGCTGGGTTTTTGTTTATGTGTGTGTGTGTGTATGTGCATGTGTGTGCGTGTACAGTATGTGCGTGCGGGTGCATTATGTGTGTGTGTGTTTGTGTGTGTTTGTTTGTACTCGCTGAGTCAGACACAGATGCCTGGGAGGAAGTGTTGGAGGACATAACAGCTGAAGGTGAATTCAGCACACAGCAGTCTCTGTATATTCCCGTCATTACTACATACCAGATGTAGCGTGGATGGTAATTCTCTCCTGGATTGGTTGTCATTTAGTTGGCTATGATGACTTCCTTGCTCGTCCCTTTTTATGATTTCCTGTCAGTCCCAGATTATTCCATGTTGTAGTAATGCAACTGCAAACTCCGAGATCTTCTGGATTAGATAGAGAAGCCCAGAATCTCATCAATGTAGGCGATGATGATTACTGAAAGCCTCTTTTCCATCCTTCACCTTCTCTGATTCAATCTAGCTTGTAAGCACATGGAGAAGGAGAATACACTGCAGCAGAAGGTGGATCGTTCTCCAGCCAGTGGTCGGACATGAATGAGTGTCCCAAATTAATGAGCTCACTGTAAGGGTCCACCAGAGGTCGCTGTGTTTTATTTGTAGTTTTTGTTGGCTGACTCAGTTTCCCAGCAGGCACCTCGGTCAGGTGATGCGAGTGCACACCTGAGCCGAGGTAGCCATTACTCCATCTATAAATAGCTGTTTAGACTGGGAAACTGGGTTGAGCATTTTTGGTATCACCACTGTCATTTGTGTGGGCATTTAGTTTTAGTTTTTGTTTTTTGTTTAGTTTATATTTTGATTTAAGTTGTGTTGACTTGGGCTCTCTTATTGGCAATGTTTCTGTGTATGTTCTGTGGGTCTTTGTGTGTGGAGCTGATTCAGTCCTGTCCTAGGTGTATGTATGTACTGTTTCTTGTCCCCTTGTTTTCATGTGTGTTTAGCTAGAACAGGTAAGTAGATAGGTGTGTGTTTGGCTAGAAGTGTGGGTAGCTAAAATCTAGGTTAAGCTAACTAGCATGCTTCTAGCCATAGCCCCTTTGTGTCTCTAGCTATTCTGTGTTTCCTGTCTCCCTAGTGTCCCAGTGAGCTTGGCCTTGGAATATCTCCTAGCCTAGCCACTGGGTGTCCCTTGTCTCTGTGTTTCTGTGCCCCAATTCCCTAGTGTGTGTTAAGCTATTAGGTAAGTGTAGCTTAGTGCATGTTGGGGCTGAAGACATGTTTAGCTAGGTGTATGTGTAGCTGACTGCCATGGTTAAGAGCAATCTTAACCATGTTTAGCTAAAAGCCATGCCTAGCTGACTGCCATGTCTTTAGCCCTAGTCCCCTCTCTCTCTCCAGTCTCTACGTGTCTCCCTTCTCTCTCTAGTGTCTCCCTCTAGTGTCCAGTTTCAGCTCCACGCATAGTTTGTGTGTACTGTTATGTGTTTGTCCTCCCTCTGCCTGTGTCCCGCCACAGGACGTGGCATGTGTCCCTCTGCCTGTGTCCCGCCACAGGACGTGGCATGTGTCCCTCTGCCTGTGTCCCGCCACAGGACGTGGCATGTGTCCCTCTGCCTGTGTCCCGCCACAGGACGTGGCATGTGTCCCTCTGCCTGTGTCCCGCCACAGGACGTGTCATGTGTCCCTCTGCCTGTGTCCCGCCACAGGGCGTGTCATGTGTCCCTCTGCCTGTGTCCCGCCACAGGGCGTGTCATGTGTCCCTCTGCCTGTGTCCCGCCACAGGGCGTGTCATGTGTCCCTCTGCCTGTGTCCCGCCACAGGGCGTGTCATGTGTCCCTCTGCCTGTGTCCCGCCACAGGGCGTGTCATGTGTCCCTCTGCCTGTGTCCCGCCACAGGGCGTGTCATGTGTCCCTCTGCCTGTGTCCCGCCACAGGGCGTGTCATGTGTCCCTCTGCCTGTGTCCCGCCACAGGGCGTGTCATGTGTCCCTCTGCCTGTGTCCCGCCACAGGGCGTGTCATGTGTCCCTCTGCCTGTGTCCCGCCACAGGGCGTGTCATGTGTCCCTCTGCCTGTGTCCCGCCACAGGGCGTGTCATGTGTCCCTCTGCCTGTGTCCCGCCACAGGGCGTGTCATGTGTCCCTCTGCCTGTGTCCCGCCACAGGGCGTGTCATGTGTCCCTCTGCCTGTGTCCCGCCACAGGGCGTGTCATGGAGTCTTTACGTATACTTTCCTGTTTACCGTCATTAAAAGACTCTTTTTTTGATTACACAACCCCTCTGCCTCTACGCCTGTTCCTTCCGCCCATGGCGTTCAACACCTGCCACTACACCCAGAGCGTGTCACTCACCTTATGACTGTAAACCTTGTTTCGGGGGAAGGCTTGTCACCTATTCCATTGGCATCAGGAGAGTCAGGAAACACATTGCATTTATCCAGGAAAACACTCTCCCAGTGAGTGGTGAGAGAAGCGGAACAGTTTTGTCTTTGCCAGACTTGATCTTTTAAAAAAGAGAGGTGTCAATGCAAACTTTGACACTTGTAAAACACTCAGCCATACTGTTCTTATCAGTGTAAGTGAAGAGAGACTCAAAGACGTAGAAGACTTTCTAATGGAGTGCGGGAATTTGCTGAACCCTGCTGTGTTGATGTTTTCTTCAGACAGAGTCTGCTGTCATAATGTGGCTACACAAATGCAAGTACGTGTTCTGGTTTCATTAAAACTGATGTAGCAAACCAACCAGAAAGCTAGGCAATGCTCAGAAGCCTAAGGTGGTTAAGTGAAGTAAAGCAGTTTATGGTCAAAACCCTAATCAGGATAGGCATACAGCAACTGCATGAAATAATTACAGAGACAGTGCTGGAGCCAGGCCTTCAAAGACTGTTTGCTGAGGTAGTAATTAGGGACTGTGAATGGGAATAGGAGTTTAACTGAAGTTCATGTGATGAGGTCATGGGCTGTTGTAGTCTGCATGGGCATGACAAACACACCTAATGTCTGGTATGTCAATGCTTTTAGGAGCACATTGATTTAGATTTACAGTACGTGTAGTAGCAGTAAGAGCTCTGGGGTGGTAGATCACTAGATCAACTCCTGGGATCTCCTGCTGTCAAATAAGCTTCTTTATGCACAGTCTGGTTATATAGACATACAGTAAATATAATAAACAATATTAAGGGGCTATACAGTTTTTGAAACAGTTTGTAGATCATATTCTACCATTAGAGGTTACCACCTACTAACCAGTTCTTCTCCTTTCCTTCATCCTTTCCTTTCCTTTCCACCATGATTGGTTAGTGTATTTATATGTACAGCATTATATAAGTTTTACATGCTTGCAGGATAACCAGCCTTGGATTACAAAGACTGCAGACATTTAAGATCTAAGAGAATTACATTTTGTACAATTTTTATACACTGATCAGCTATATCATTATAAAGCAAAAAATATGCCCAGTATCGTATGGGTTGCCCTTGGTTACCTGGGCAGCTCTGCCCACCGGGGCATGACTCCACAAGACCTCTTAGGATATGTCTGTGGTGTCTGGACATTACCAGTGGATCTTTTGGATGCTTTGGATAGCAAGGGCATGTTTATCTGGCAGATGGATCCTGGAAGCTGGGCTGGACTGAATTGGGTTTGGAATCTTTGCCTGCTGGGCCCAATTCAGTCCAGCCCAGCTTCCATGATCCATCTGCCAGATAAACATGCCCTTGCTATCCACAGCATCCAAAAGATCCACTGGTAATCCGTGACTGACTGTGGTGCAGTGTGTGTTCTGAAGCCTGTATATCGTGACCATAATTAAATTGTTTGCAAGTTGTACTGCATTGGCTTTCCCGTGGAATCGGACCTGATTTTGGTCTCCGCAGGTTCGGGTGAGACTTGGCTATACAATCCTATTCAAAGTTAAGCTGTTACAGTATGCCTTTTAGATCATAAATCAATAATACCTCTAATCTCAAAGATACCTTTGAACCTTTCCATAAAATATGCATGTTTGAAGTTCTACATGTGTTGCATTAGTGTGCAGGTACACACTGTTTTTGCTGCTGTCTGTTGTTGTATTTATAGGCGCAATTAAAAAAAAAAGTGGGCTGTGTATTTTTGTAAACTATGAATTACCTGTTTTATCAAAAATATTATAACAGTGTTTGATTGTTAATGAAAACATTGTTATAATGTTAACAACACCTCTACTTTGGTTCTGGCATTGCCTTGGCCGAGAGATGCTCTGCAGTATCATAACTCAGCAGAGGAAACACACAGCTGTAGGAAGTCGTAATACTTGTTTTCTGTCTGTGTTACAGTGACCTACTATCTTCCGATTATGTGGAGATTCACTATGAGGAAGGAAAACCCATAACATCCAAGGTAGTGCTTTATTTTTATAGCCTGTTGAGTTCATTTCATGTTTTTTTGGCTTGGACAATACGTTTTAAAGTTGTAACACTGTACATACGCTGTTTATTTAAAATGTATCATTATTACTGTACGTTGGTTTAAGAGAGAGAGTGTGTGAGAGAGAGAGTATGCAGATATATAAAATAAAGACGAAGACGATGAAGCCTCTGTAGCTTTGAGAAAATGGCCTAAGCACAGAAATAAGATCATATTCTTTACATTTTTGGCATCAACACAGGCATTTGTGGTATAGCTGCAAAAGTAAGGGGGCATAGCAAAGGGAAAACTCCATACCACGGTTTCTGTTGTAGAAATAACTACATTTGTGACTGATCTTGTTTTGAATGTTTATTTATGGTGGAGTATAGAGGGATAATCTATGATGCCAATCAATTGGTCAAGTATAAAACCTAGTTAACTGTTAAAAAAGACATTTATTCGGCTTTGAAAAAGATCAGATATTCTATGTACAGTATAATAAAAGCTGGTTGGCACTCTTTACAAGTGGAGTTAGGAATAGAGTACATTCATAAAACCAGAATGGATGAATTGTATGTTGTCAGGAAAATAATGTTTATGCATTGCATATGTGCTAATACTGGTCTCGGTAGGTGGTAATGTGAGCATAAGGGATTCTTATTCTGACCACGAAAATAGCAACTAAATGCAGGTGAAGACGAAAAGAAATTGGCTCTTGCACAACCGGGTACAACCTGAGACCGTAATGTATTACTCTGACTGATAAAAACCCTCGGTCTATATACTGTATAAACAGTATAGAGAGACTCTGAGAGACTAAATCAAAGCTCAGAACGAAAATGCATTAAAAAGAATGATGGCGAGAGAAACAAAGTGCTGAGTGAGATGAGAAGTAAATGACTAGTCACTGATTCAGCAGCGCCGCAGCTCAGGTCACATGACAACCAGACCTTGCTCTGCAGGAATAATGCAGTGTGGGAAATCCGGCTGTGTGGAAAGAGAAAATGGGTGACCTAAAGCAGAACAGAAGGGGGTTGTTATAGTGCGAGGTAAGAGAAGGTCAAATATGCATATCTGTTACGTCTTTATGCACAGGAAATATTCCACCCGTCCATCTATAGTGGGAACCTCGTGTGTGATTTATCATTGGATTTATGACCTCCGGTTAACATTCACACTCGCATTCACACACTTCGGTGTGTATATCTCTGTATATTTTCGAACCACTAAGTCACCGTGCCATCATCTAGGTAATATTTATTTTAATTAATAATCAGTGAACAATTACTGCATCACTCTGCCCTTATGTAGACCATCAGGCGTCTTAAGCTCGGGACGTTAAGAGCAACTCTACCATGTACGGCAGAAGAAAAGAAACTGCATTATGGAATATTCCAGGAGGAAGTGCTTCGTGCTTACATTACTCAATATGCAACTTATTGTAAGACTACTTACAGTTCTGTAACTTCATTACACACCACTATTTCAGTGCTGTGAGTATTTTGCCGTTTCACATTACCTTCACTGTGAGTTTTTCTTCACATTTCCCGTGTCCCTGGCTCTAGTTTGCTACTCCAGCCTCTCTGCTGAATCTGCTGCTCACAACCCGGCACATAAATCTGCTACACAGAACAATTGTCCGGAGAGGAATAAAGCAGCCTGCCTTCTACTCAGGCATGACTTTCTAATCACCGTTCTGTTTCCTGCTATTTTTACCCTGCTGTTCCTGCCTCAAAGAAAAACACACAAATAATATGAGCTACATCTTGATTTGAACAGTTTTATGGACAGTTATTGTGTGAGGGATTCATGATCTGTGAAAGATTGGGATGTAAGATTTGCAGGTGCCTGCAGTGTGAATTATTATTTTGTGTGTGTGTGTGCGTGCACGTGCATTCTCAGGGTGGGGAACATTGTTATTACCGTGGCCAAGTGAGGGGGAACGAGGTGTCTCGAGTAGCCATATCAACCTGTGATGGCTTACAGTGAGTATAAAAACTGCAGTTAGTCTTTATCAGAATTACTCTTTACATAAACCACTTCAAAAAGTGCTTTTGCTGCCTCTCAGTGCTATTTCTCTTCTCTTTCTATGGCTGCCAGTGGCATGTTTGATGATGGCGTTTATGTGTATTTTATTGAGCCTTTGAAACACTCTATTGTAAGTACTTTGTATAACCACTGACATTCTCAGAGAACTACAGTATGTAAGCATCTGCTACTACTGCTGTTTCATTACTGTATTTATCTTTACTAATATTCATTTGTTAATGTCGCTAATAGTTTTTCCAGCTGCTTCTAATGAACAGCTTGCTGCCTTTATGTACTACAGCAATGTGTTGCATTTTCAGTAATACACACAGAGTTATGGGTTATAAACATGGTTCAGTATGTCAGGAATAAAACACTTTGGGGGTGTGCGGTTATTGGAAAATAATCAGTGTGCAAAATGGAGACATTAAATACAATTTTCTACATCAATGCATCAAAATATTGAATTTCTTTCATATCACAGCAATCATATTTAATATTTAAATGTCCATGAAGCAGGTTAATTCCTGCTGGCAGTTAAATTATAACAATTATAACCAGACAGTGGTCCCCCTACCAGCCTCCCCTAACGTCTCTTAAGTTATTAGCTTCAAATCCTTTGTTTTAAAGTCTCTCTCATGGCAGAAACCATACTGAGCAATACAAGGGATAGGGAGAATATTAAAATCAGACCATATCAGTGATACAAAGCTTCAGAATATCAATAAGTACATTGTTTGTTTCTAGAACAGACAATAGACGTTTTTTTTTTAATCTGTTTATTATTATCAAAGATTATTTAGCACATCTGCCTTATAAATTCTTGTGAACGAGTGTAGAAACAACATATTATAATGAGCCTATTATTAAAACCTACAACTTGGCACTGCCATCAATGCTGACGTCATAGAAAACTAACCAGCACCATCTGACCAATCAGAATTGAGAATTCAACCATGCTGTGGTGTAGTTCCTATTGAAAAAAAAAAAAAACTCTAGTGTTCTTTGTAGAAACTTATTATTTGCATCATTTGTCCAAATTGCAATGTCTTTGCTTTAGGATGGAGCGGCCAGACCCCACAGACTGTACAGGACGCCTAGCTTTCTAAGCTCTCATGACCCTAAGGACACAGGTATACTCTAAAACACCTTGGAGATTTTAACATGCACAGTTAAAAACATGGGCGATGCTCATTCACTTCTATACTGTATAACTATATATATAGACAGTTCATAGGGTTCATTGTATTGCAAATAACAAAATAAAAAACACTTAAAATTGTGTCTGTCTTTGTTCCATTGGACCGAATGTGGGAAATATGGTAGCGTGTGTCAGAAAGCAGTAATTTGCTTCAAATAAGGTTTCCAAAAGTAGACAAAGTTGGCCAAAAGCAAGCTTGTGGCTCGTAAACATGAAGACATACAAATGCGCAGACCAAATAAAAAACACATCTAACTGGACATCTAACTTTGGGTTGTGGTACACAAGCATCCACATGTTTTCACAAACAGCATATTTAGTAATGCTGCACAGTAATATATGCTGCACATGTGCTCGTGCCCAGTGTTCCCAGTATAGGCGTTGGAGTGACCCAACTCTACGCTGAGGGTGAAACTTTTACAGAAGAAAAATAAATAAATGATGTATGTGTGTACAACCTAAATGGTTAGCTCTTGTTGGTTTACATGTTGCTTAGTTACGTATGTAGCATCCCACCAATGAGTCACTGAATTAGAAAAAAAAAAAAAAAACAGAATAAAAATAAAGATCAAAATAAAATTGCAGCAATGGAGCACATATTTAGCATGCTTGGTGATTTTATAAAATGTACCATATGTTTATAATTACATCTGTGTGTGTGTGTGTGTGTGTAGATGGGGAGGAGGACCAGCTGGATGACATGGCTTGGCTGCGGCGCAGGAAAAAGCGTGCTGTAAGGCTTGGTGGGGCCTTCCCCTGCAACCATGAGCTCACATAAACACAACAGAACTTTAGTCAGCGGAACATAGTATGTGGCATTCCCGAAAAAAAAGCTCGACTTGATTACGAGCTCTCTCTAACAGTACAAAACAGCCAGTGGACATCAGTCACCTGATATTGCACTCATTTAAACACATTGCTCTAGCATTGCTTTATGGGTTAATGATCAACCCTGATCAGCAGTACTGGTATATGTTCTGAATGGGATCTCATGAAACACAGTTGCAGCACGGGGTTAGCACCGTGGTCTTGCATCTCCAGCGTCGAGGGATCGATTCCCATCTCAGGTCTGTGTGCATGGAGTTTGCGTGTTCTCCTCCGGTTTCTTTCAAAGTCATGCACATTAGGTTAGTTGACATCCAGGATGTACCCCGCTTTGTGCCCTAAATCTTCTGGGATAGGTTCTTCTCCGTGACCAGGTAGACAGGATAAGTGATAAAGAAGATCAATCATGAATGAATGTCTGAAAAATAATCAATTATTTCAACATCTAGCAAAGTTTGAATACAACCAAAGTAAACATCTAAAGTTCTGGAACTCACTTAAACAGCCCTCATATATAGACAGTCTCGTAACTTTGTGGACTAGAACTTTAAAGAAGTGCTTGATCGTCTGCTCTCTGTCCTACACTCTCAGTATGCTATGTGACTTAAGTCGTACTGCTGCTGGGAAAGTCAGGATCATAAGATCAGCCTTGTGTCATTTTTTTATGCTTGGGTAAGGCTTTACCCAAAAATAGCTCCACACATGTTACACAGAAATGATGGTGAAATACTGTATGTGCAGCAACTGGAAATCCCTTTTATTAATTCTAGCTACTACATATTGTCATACACAAGACCAGCAGCAACCAGCTAAATGAGTGCACACATTCCCCGGACTGCAGAAATATTTAAAAGGCATTTTAGTAATGTTGTTTTTTTTTGGCTTTCATAGTATTAAAAAGGGGATCTGCTCTGGTTCATTCCTGTTACATCTCTTTCTTTTTCAGATGCCAAGGAATGTGTTTGAGGAAATGAAGTATATCGAGCTCATGATTGTCAGCGACCACAATATGGTTTGTGTTTGTTTGTTATATTGTGTTCCCATGGGTGGATAGTTGCCTTGGGGTGTTTGCGTGTGTAGGTGAATAAAGTTGGATGTGAGAAGTCACTCACTTGAGTTTACTCTCGAAGGGAACGGGATCCGGTTTATTATAACCACAGCCATTAGACTGGAATTCCTTCTGTGTGAGAGAAGTTTCTTGAGTTGGGTCTCCGTCTAGACACATGGGGTTTGTGGGCTGATAGTGGAAGGCACAATGGAAGCAGTGGCCACAGGAGGGCGCTCTGACCACTTTCTCAGATACATCACGTCTCTCATTTAGGGGAGCATCCAGCTTTACAATCCGTATAAATCTGCGACTGTAGAATTTTCCAAGTACACCCTAAATATTTTTTTTATTTTAAGTCTTTAAACGATTTAATACAGGAAAAAATCATTCAGAGAGGGTTGATAAGCTACAGCCATTAAACATTTAAAGGATTCTTGAGATTCTTTTTTCCAAGAGTGTAAAGTTCTTAAATCTTTTGGTTTGGACTCTGTGTCCCAGTTTTTTTTCCTTTAGAGGAGATCTTGTGGAGGATTTCTATTTAGAACCATACAACAGGGTTTAACATTTAGAAACACTACCAAAGAATTCTTTAATAGGCCCTTTTAACACAGTCACAGTTCAATATTCATTAGCTGGCTGTTTTAAATATAAGTTTTTTTTTAAACAGACAGTTTTTTTTATTCAAAATGTTATAATATTTTACTCCTTTTTAAATTTACACTTTATACTAATTGTCATATACTTTTCTTATTCTTATGATTGCTCTTTCCATTTATCATTATTTTGTGCCTATGCAAAACTCTAAATTCACATGCCATTCACCTACTGTACATTTAAATAGTGTTTTTAACTGTTACTGTTGTTGCCATTGTCATTGTTACTGTTATTATTGACACCACGCAAACACCTAGAGCTGCTTTCTAATCTTTATCTCTGATTTTTTTTTTTTATCTGACATGATTGGTGTAGTTTAAGAGACAAAAGACCAAACAACAAACACGTAACTTTGCAAAGTCTGTGGTCAACCTGGTGGATGCTGTAAGTTACTAGTACCGTTTATAAAATGCATGTTTTAGTTATGCAGCATGTGTAAAATAACACAAGTTCATATAAAATATATGTGTCATATAAAATGTTCAAAATCTATATACAGTAAAACCTTTTCTCTCGGTCTTTCTCTTTGTATATCATCTGATTCTTCCTGTTTTGTTGCTATATTACCTTTAACTTTCTGTCTTTCTCCCTGTCTATAGATCTTTACAGAACAATTGAATACACGTGTGGTTCTGGTTGCTATGGAAATATGGACAGATAAAGACCATATTCCAATCAGTGTGATGCCACTGGACTTGCTCCGAGACTTTGCCAAATACCGTCAGCAACACATCAGACAGCATGCAGATGCAGTGCACCTGTTCTCGTGAGTCCACCCGTTTCCATCCACTGTCTCTTATCAAACAGTCAGAGAGTTTTGTGTTCAATAGTACAGCCTATTGCATTAAAAAAACAAAAACATTTTGTGGTATAGGTTTAGAAATGATGGACTATTATATTTCAGATGCTGTGATCTTTTAAATAGTAAACTGCAATATTTGGCTCCCGTATATCGCTCTGACAAACATCTAAATTCCTCCCCGCTTGAAATTTTCCAAGTCAGTTTGTCACCAGCACATTCCTCAGCATCAGGAGTCTCCGAGCACATGTGCTTGCACACTCCTGTTATACTGTATTTTATGATGCACCCAGCGCTTTGCTACTGGATATTGAATATTGCTACGAATGCAAGTCATTAAGGTTATCAAATTAATATATTATATTCTGTCATTCAGCACAATAGCTTTGTTCTCTCCCACGGTCCTTGATCTCTGTTCACTGATGGACTCATTAGTAAAAAGAGCTCAGCCAAACCTTTTAAATATGCTGATCACACCAGAGTTATGGCTCTGATGTCAGGACATGATGAATTGGCATGCCCACAGGAGGTGGCCAGGGACTGTAACCTGACCTTATAGAAATAATCATAGACTGTTCAGAAGCCATAAAAACAGCCCATGATTTAAAGGCAAACCCAGTAAAATGCATAGACCGACATAGCAGCAAAATAACCCAAAAACTTCTCGGACTAGAATAGTTTAAGTAAGAAAGCAGCTGCTCTTAAAAATCTATTCGTGACATATACAAAATGTTTTGCAACTGCATATAACTGTCTGCACGGAGGTACAGTTGCTGATCAGTGTGCTGTACTCTCTATGTCAAGCACATCAAGAAAAAACTATAAAAGTCACCAATGAAGAGTTATCTGTCCCATGCAAAATTTTGTAAAACTCTAAATTTTATACCCCTACATTCCCGCAGATAATTTTAAACAATACAAGACATTTAAACAACGATTTCTTTACTCCAGCCATAATTGCACTTACAGTCAACTTTGGAATTATTGGCGCCCTTAACCACATTGACTCCAAAAAACTTATGCAAGTCCAGATTTAATATACATTAACATGCTTTAAAGTATACAACATAATAACAAGCTGGGGATTAAGACATTAAATATATAAATACACTATAGGTTTATTCTTAACACAATAGCTTTTGAGTCATAAACATCCGTTTAAGTATTTTGCTTCCTGCAATTCAAAATGGCATCCGGATAGAATACACTGCTCTGGCAAAAGAGTTTCCACCTGGATTAAACAAAGCAAATAGATAAGAATCTTCCATTGGATAAGCCAGTGGAAGCAGTGTTATAATCTGTGGTTGCTTCTGGTCTATGTTCAGCAATGTTTTGTGCTGCTGCCAGGTCACAAAATGCCTTGACATAGGTTTAAGTCTTTGAAAACCTCATTTAAAACATTTTTGAAGTTGCTCGTAGAGAGACCTGCGAAAAGCCAGAACATATTCATCTTAATCAATCGTTCAGTGATGCCTCATGCAATGGGGTTGGGGACCATGTCATACTGGAGGAGACCACTCTCATCTGGATATAATGGTTCATTATGGAATAATGGTCATATCCACCAGAATAACTTTGTAGTGATTTATAAAGAAGGAGAGGATTTGAGGCCACCTAGCAGGATGCCTCCTTTATTTCTCTCATAGATATATTTAGTTTTTTCCTTGTGTGTCATTCATTTTGCATAGAATGTGTTTGTGTGTGTGTGTGTGTGTGTGTGTGTGTGTGTGTATCTACAGTAACGTGACATTTCACTATCGTCAGAGCAGTGCAGCATTGTTCGGGGGCATGTGTTCACTCAGCCGTGGGGTTGGCGTGAATGAGGTGAGAAAGTCAAGGGGCTTTTCAGTGATGGATTCATTCAAAAGTCCAGGTTTACACTCTTCTGTATATGATTGAAAGTAGAGGACAATAATTCCACACAATATACATAATTGTATGTATGAATCATGGTGTGTGGTTATGAAGTATGTACAATAAAGAAGTTTTCCTGTATGTATGTATAATGTGCAGTATGGATCTGCATCGACTGTGGCTGTGTCACTGTCCCAGAGTCTGGCTCAGAACTTGGGCATTCAATGGGATCCGGCATCCAGTAAAAATAGTATGTACCCACATACATACAGTAGAGACCTTTCAAAACCACTTTATATGTTGTAGATTTCACATTTCCTATAAACTGTGTGTTGCATCTGCTTTCTGTCTCAGAGGAGTGCGGCTGTGTTGATTCATGGGTGGGTTGCATCATGGAGGACACAGGGTGAGTATTTAATCAACTGATGCACACACATAAACGCATTTCCACACCTGGGGTTATAATAAAAGGGGATGTTGTCAGAGGGGGTTCATAAAGACCAATGTTGTTATCTCGACACATCGTAATTATTTAGATATACCACATGTTTATCCCTTTTCCCCAACACATAATTGCCTGTATTCTGTGATGACAGGGTTTGATTGTTTAACCAGGTGGTTCAGAGACCATCAGCATGTTTAGCATCAGGAAGTAGGTGTCAAAGCATGATGAAACTCACTGTGCTAACAGTTTTAACAGCCCTGTTAATGATGTAGCACACTCCACATTTCCCAGACTATTGATTTCACATTTACACAATATTGGTTTTTATTTCCGTTTTGGTCCTGGCTCTCCATTTCCCCGCTTTCCTGTGCTATAGAGTGCAGCACCCGCGAAGGTTTTCCAAGTGTAGTGTTTCCGACTATAAAGAGTTCCTTCTGAAAGGTGGAGGATCATGTCTCTTCAACAGGCCCAACAAGGTAAGAAGACTTCACTCCAGCCGTGTGCTTTCATCGGTGCTGGACAGTACAGTACATTAATATGGTAGTGTATCACTTAACCTGCCAACAGTAGCCCTTTTAAGGGAATGTGGGACTGTAATGGATGCAAGTACATGGATAAGATTCTTCTTCCAGGCTCGATTCTTGTCTCTGTGTGCATGGAGTTTGCATGTTCTCCCCGTGCTAGGTGGGTTTCCTCCGGGAAATCCGGTTTCCTCCCTCAGTCCAGATATGCAGGTTAGGCAAATTGCCGTTCCCAAAAATTGACCATAGTGTGTGAATGAGTGTGTGAGTGTGTGTGTGTGTGTGTGCCGTGCGATAGATTCACACCCTGTCCAGGGTGTACCCTGCCTCGTGCCCTAAGCCTCCTGGGATAGGCTCCAGGTCCCCGCGACCCTAAATACAGGATAAGGCGGTGTAGAAGATATGAGATGAGTTGTGCGAGAAGTTCTCAGGTTTTCAGATAATCTTTTGGTTATAAGCATTTGGTTACATGTATCCACATACTGTATATACACAATGTATATGCGCTTTGTATATATACAGTATACCCTTGCAAATAAGAATGGAAAACCCATTATAGCTATTATTAATCTCTAGACTTGTACATCATCGATTTTAGCATGATGCATTTTATGCTAAGCATAACCATTTATCCACTTATCTAAAAACTTGTCCAACTAGGGACCATGGAGGCCATTTTATGACTGTGGTAGGACCTTTGGTCAACATTCAGACCCACATTCACACGCTATGGGCAACTTTGGAATGACACTTAGCCTAATCTGCATGGGAGGCACATGGACCTGAGGTGGAAACCCAGATCCTTGAGGTTCAATGTGATGTGATTATGTGATAAAAGAGTATCAGCGAGAATGAAAGTAAAGGTGTACAGTGGTGAGACCAGCGATGCTCTACGGCTTAGAGACAGTGGTACTGAAGAAAAGACAGGAGGCAGAGCTGGAGGTAGCAGAGCTGAAGATGTTGAGGTTCTCTTTGGGAGTGACAAGGATGGATGGGATCGAGAATGAGTTCATCAGAGGGACAACACATGTTAGATGTTTTGGAGATAAAGTCAGAGAGGCCAGATTGAGGTGGTTTGGACATGTTCAGAGGAGAGATTGTGAATATATCGGTAGAAGGATGCTGAGGTTTGAACTGTCAGGCAGGAGGTCTAGAGGAAGACCAAAGAGGAGATTTATGGATGCAGTGAGAGAGGACATGAAGTTAGTTGGTGTGAGAGAAGAGGAGGCAGAGGATAGGGTTAGATGGAGGCAAATGATTCGCTGTGGCGACCCCTGAAAGGGAACAGCCGAAAGACAAAGAAGACCCTTCTGTCTTCTTGCAAGTGAAAGGCGACAGTGCTAACCACTACGCCACCATGCTGCCACTAAGCATAACAACCCATTTCATTGGGGTAGTATCATTGCAGCTTACAGCTCGGACATGTTTGACAACTCAGAAAAAAACATCATTGTGCAAACATCAGCAAATAAATATTGCTGTATTTAAAGTAATCAGAAGAAAAGGAAAGCATCAGAGAAATACCGTATGTCCAATCCTCACTTTTATATTTGCAAACATTTGAATGATGAATCCTAGTTACACTGCATGACTTTCTCTGGAATTAAGATGGTGTACAAATACCACATTTATTAGATTAACTCTGTTATAGTCTTGGCAGCATGCCGTTTAGAGAACAAAGCACATGTGTTCAACTCATAAAATAAATAAGGGATTAGACATAAAGGAAAGATGTGCGGCCTTGATCATCCCCCAAGTCGCCCCTAAACCACACTCCGACTTGCTTCAAACTAATCTTTTCCAAGAAAGTGAGGATTGTGAAATGTTTAGACTAATCAAAGGACAGACGCTTTGGAATAGAAATGCAGAATTATGGAGAAATGTGCAAACTGAATGTGAATGCATGAGGTTTTAATACATAATATGTGTCTCTTTTTCCTGTGCAGCTGTTCGAGCCAACAGAATGTGGAAATGGCTATGTGGAGGTGGGAGAGGAGTGTGACTGCGGTCTAAGAGCTGTGAGTCATTGATTTGCTGTGGGGGGTATTGCTTTTTCTGTTAAAACTGAGTGTTATATTGTTATCCAGACATGTAGCTGTTTATTTACTGCCTGAAGGGGAAACACTATGATGAAAAGAAATGTTTTTTTTTTTGTTTTTTTTAGAATTGTCCTTATGTTATGAGTGAATTGCTCTTTATTTCTTTGTTATGTATGTTGTAGGAATGCTATAAGGAATGCTGCAAGAAGTGTTCTTTGTCAAACGGAGCACACTGCAGTGATGGACCTTGCTGCAACAACACCTGTCTGGTGAGTGTTCTTAACCAATCCTTGTTCTACATTACTTAGGGAACATCAATCCATTCCATCTGTGGCTTCATCTGGGTGTTGAAAAGATCATTTTGATATCTTATCTTTTTAATCTTTTGCATCATTCCCCCCCTTTCTCTTACAGTTTTTCCCAAGAGGCTATAGCTGTCGCTATGCAGTGTCTGACTGTGATATTTCAGAGACCTGCTCAGGAGACTCTGGACAGGTTAGAGACAGCGTGCCACATTCACTACCGTCACCTTTTGTACTCTTTAAGCACCCGCTTCCAGTTGCTAAGGAGCTGAACATCCATAACACTAAATCGCAAAATAATACTGAAATGCATATTTTATTGCACATATGACTGTGTTATTAAATCTTTCAGCTGCCAACACTCCCGACATGATGCAACTCCAATAACGTTATAATAACACTGTAAGGCAGAAAATACACTTCATACATGCACATGCACGACCGAGTTCTAATATTCCACCTCCATCGATACGGCTTGCTCACATTTCATGCAGCTTCACATTTTTTCATTTTTTAATCCTTTAAGCCAGCAAAGCACATTGACTGAAGCTGATGCATCTTTCTGTCTGCAGTGCCCTCCTAACCTTCACAAACAGGATGGCTCACTGTGCAATCTTGACCAGGTATGACAAGCTCTAGCATTCAATTTTGAAACCAATATTTGGTTACATTGAATATTTATAAGCATGTTATCCATCTGTGAATGATTAGTGAATTCATTTATGGCTTTAATAAGCAAAGCGTTATTGGCTCTATTTTAAAATAAGAAATCAGGATTGTTTTTTTTTTTTTATCCACTAACAGGGACGCTGCTATAGTGGAGAGTGTAAGACCAGAGAAAACCAGTGCAAATATGTGTGGGGTCCGAGTGAGTGATGTGTTTTTAAGATAATGCATTAAGCTTTATTTCTATTGTGTGTATATTGGATTGCAGTGTCTTGTGTAACATGGAAAAAAAGTTTTACCACTGGTCTCAAAATCTGTACCTTCAAGGCCGAATACAGTTAAAACAATCCAGCATTCTTTTGCAAATCTTCTGTCTATTTTCATGTCATGTACACTCTGTCTCTCTTACTTTCTTTCTCTCCTTCTGTGTGTGTGTGTGTGTTTCCGACTTCTACATGTAGAGTCTGGGGGGTCAGAGAAGTTTTGCTATGAGAAGTTGAACACAGAAGGATCTGAAAAGGGGAACTGTGGGGAGAATGGAGACAAATGGATCCAGTGTGGAAAGCAGTAAGCGACTATTAAAGTTCATTTATTTATACTTTCTGATCGTCACTGGCTGTATTGTGTAATTGTTGTAACTTTTTTTGTACTATATGTCATTACAGTTCATGGCTGTTTTCTTAAAGCCATGCAGAGTTTGCAGATAATGTACTTAACTTTGATAATATAAATGTGTTTCTCCAAAAACTATAAACAGTGTCTCTGATCATGCTGTTCTTACCTTTTAATCGAATTTTATGGGAAAATACACTCAGGGTTGGTCCTGGATAGGGTGCCGATCCATCGCAGGGCATACACACTAATAAAATCATTCACACATTTTGGCAATTTGAGAACGCCCATTAGCCTAATCTGCATGTCTTTGGGCTGTGGGAGGAAACCGGAGTACCCAGAGGAAACCCACCAAACTTGCAAATTCCATGCACACTGACACAAGGTTGGAAGCCGGACCCTGGAGATGCAAGGCGTCAGTGCTAACCATTAATCCAGCGTGCCGCCAGGAGAAGGCATAATTATGTAATTAATCCTGGCCCAAATTTTATGACAGTTTTTGCCAGTGAAGGTCCATTAGTATTTGGACAGCAATGCAATTTTTACATTCCCCCCACCATACATCACCACAATGCATTTAAAATAAAACAATCAATATGCAATTGCTTTCAGTTTAAATTCATGGGGCGTAACAAAAATATTGCATTATAGACATTTTATACACAGTCCCTTCATTTTTTTACAAGCCAAAAGTAAATGGACAAACTATGAACAACCTAAATCTAATGATTATTTTAACTGCGTGGATGAAAAGACTTTGCACTTAATAACTGCCTGAAGTCTGGATGTCTGGACATCACCAGATGGGTCGCCTCCTTTCCTGTTTGTCTAGGTTCTTAAGTTAGCCTCATTCAGCAGCTGCTTGTTTATCTTGTCCTTCTGCCTTCAGTTTTATTTTCATAGTTAGAAAAGCATGCTCAGTTCGGTGAGGTCAGGTGACTGTCAGCCCTTTACACAGCCCAACCTATTCATTTGCTTTAAGTTGCTTCTGGGGTGCTTACATGGTATGCTTTGTGTGATCTGTAATGTGAAATACTGTCCCATCAATTTTGCAGCATTTAACTGAATCTCAGTAGAACTTATAACTCGGTTGACTTTAGAATTCATCCTGCTACTTCTATCAGCAGTCACACCATCAATAAACACCACAGTTCCATTGGCAGCTGTATAATACTGCCTATATCATATTTGACAGATGATGTAGTACTCTTTGGATCTCCTATTTTTTCCAAATTCCTCTCTTACAAGGTAATCTTGGTTTCATCTGTCCAAACAATTTGATTCCAGCACTTTTTTTAATGCTATCTGGCCTTTTAGACCTTAAGTGCTACCAGCGGTTTGCATTTTTAGGTAAGCTGTCTGTATTTATTTCCATGAAGGTTTCTCTTGATCGACTTTGAAACAATATGCTCAGCTTTTCCAAGATGCCATTTGACTTGATTAGATGTTGTAAAGGAATGTTTCTTTCTGATGGAAAGAATTCTGTGATCATAGTCTTTATCTTGATTGCTTCATTTTATTCTCATTGTGGTGGTATACAGATGCAAAACTGGAAACATTTTAACATGGTCCAAACACTTTTTAAGCTCACTGAATTTACATTCCAGAATATACAGCACATTTCGGTGTAGCATGTTGTGGATACATAAAAACATCAGACATGCGCTGGATTTAATATTGTTCCTGAGTTTAGCCAATAGTGCATCAGGTCCGAAGTCTGATTTGTGTAAAATTTGGGCACGTTCTGAAGTCTGTTGTTGTGTTTAGTTTCTGAATATCATATTTCAGTAAATGTGTTGCCTCATCTCTGAATTTGGTCCTCTGTGCCTGCAGACTCCTCATCTTCTTCTACTAGGGGTGTTATGTGTATTACTGCTGATGTTATCTACATTGACTGTATGGGTTTTTTCTGTCTGATGTACCCCTTTGTATATCTCTCTGCTTACAGTGATGTGTTCTGTGGGTATCTTCTCTGCACTAATGTTGGGCCAGTTCCCCGTATCGGAAGAATAAAGGGAGAAATTACTCCCACATCCTTTAACCACCAGGGCCGACTGATTGAATGCAGGTCAGAGGAACATGCATCCAGGTTTGACCCTCTGCCTAACTGGATGAACAGGATGTTTGAATTTGCTCCATTATTTCTGCTTCCCAGTGGTGGTCATGTGTTATTGGATGATGACACTGATTTGGGTTACGTGGAAGATGGGACGCCATGTGGGCCTTCCATGATGTGCCTTGACCGTAAGTGTCTGCCCATCCAGTTTCTCAACATGAGTGCCTGTCCTACTGGCCCCAATGGCCGCATCTGCTCAAACCATGGGGTAAGAACTCATGGTATCTATCCAGCATTTATTTTATATTTTTTTTGCTAATTTTGTGCATAAATAAATAATTCATTTAAATTCTATTTTATTTGTATAGCACTTTTATCAGTTGTCATTGTCACAATGCAGATTTACACAAATCAAAAGAAGTTATGGAAATTTGTATAAAAAATGTGTATGAGTCAAATTGATAAGCATCAAATCTAAAAATGATAAAATGAATAAATAATGAAGGTTGCTGGATTGTGCATAAAGTAAAAAAAGCAAGTGCATTGAATTTTTTAGAAGAACTGCAGATTCTTAATGATTTTCAATAAATCATATATATAGGTTATAGGTTTATCGTTGGACAGTGGATATACAGTACAGTGGAACCCCGGATTACGAGTAACGTGGTTTACGAGTGTTCCGCAAGACGAGCAAAGATTTTTAATTTATTTTGACTTGAAAACCGAGCATTGTCTTGGTTTACGAGCACTGAATATCGTGTATTACGCATGTGCTTATTGTTGACGTGATCACAACTGAGCCAACTGTTTTTCTCTCTTTCGGGCTGCGGAATTGTTGTTAATCGTCTCACCTGCTGGGTCTTAGCGCTCGTCTCTTACTGGTATAATCAACATCCGTGCACGCGTGTACTGTTTACTACAGCACTGTCAACACGTGTGTGTGTGTGTGTGTGTGTGTGAAACATATTTTATTTTGTGTTTGTAAGAGCAAATCTCATTAGAGGGTAAAGATCCATTTTTTTCTCTCTGTATCAGCCTGTCGTTTCTCACTTTACCTTTGAAAAGAGCAGAGTTTCTGTGTAAGGCAGAGAGTGTGTGTGTATTTGGGAAGCCGACAGGATGAGAGGGTGGTAGGGGGGCTATAAAGTCACAATTCTTTTCTAAGGTAAAGTGCCAGTTCATTTAAAAAAATATATATTTTTTTAAATTTACTTTACAGCAGTGATTCCGCTCACGCGAGTGTGACTTGCTGTTCCTTGCTAATTTTTCCAATAAAACAGTCTCTCCGTGAATGTAGACAAACACCCACAAACACACACACACACACACACACACACAGCGCCTGCATGCACAAACGGAAACACTTCTGTTAGGTTAAAGTGCAGGTTAATTTGTTTTATTTTTATTTTATATTTTGTATTAATTATTTGAATATTAATTTATTTTTTTGGGCTGTAGAACTAATAATTTGAGTTTCCATTATTTCTTATTGAAAAAAATTAATTTGGTTTACGAGTGTTTTGGAATACGAGCCCACTTCCGAAACAAATTATGCTCGGTTCCACTGTATATATATTATATTATGTAGTTATAATTTTCATGAACTTACAACCAAATATTTACCAATTGTAGTAAATATCAGGAAACCTGATTCCCTTAAAAGCTCTTCTCAATGCTGTCTGACTGACAGGTTTGCAATAATGAAGCGACGTGTTCGTGTGATGTGACATGGGCGGGGACTGACTGCAGCATACCCGACCCTCCGAAAAAACCTGCTTCCAATGAAGAAGAAGAACCAAAGGGTTTGTCGTTCTGTCATTATTTCTCACGTACTCTTACGCATAAACACACAATGTGTGTCAAACGTTCCTAACACACATTTGGGTTTAAAGTTTTGTTTGTAAATTGATCTGACGCCCCATGCATATAGAGCATTCTTTAAGAAACCCTCACGGATAAAGCTGTTCTGTGACAGAGCAGAAGCATGGTTAGTAATGACGCTCCCTCTCTCTCATGCACAGCAAATGTGGCCACTAACAGGCTGATAGGGGCTCTAGCAGGGACAGTTCTGGCCCTGGGGGTTCTGTTTGGAGGAACTGGGTGGGGACTTGAGTAAGCACTTTTTTTTCGTGGTGCTGCTGCCCTGTGTGTGACAGTGCAGTGACCCGCCTATGCTAGTGTGTGATTGTGTTTATGTGTACGTGTAGTGGCTGTGTTATGTAGCTTGTATCCATAGTCATGTGATTGAGTGTTTTCCCCTAAATCTGTGTGGTATCCTGTGATTGATTGTAAAAAAAACGTTTCAACTTTCTTTTCCATTTTTGTCTTTTGACTATTGTTGTATATCCCATACTGTTTTTTGAGAGCATAGATACTGCCATTCATATAAGTAAATCTAATCTCACAACTCAACATACGTACCGCACCCCCCCCTTGTTGTCATAGGGTTTTTATAAGGAACTTGGGGTAAGTGAAAATCCACTGATACCCCGAATAGACAGAAACCAACTGAACAATATATGGAATTAAGGGTCTTCCTCAAGAGTTTGGCAGTGCTAGGATTTGACCTTGCAACCACAGCCCTCTTACAATTTAATATTCAACAGTAAAAAGTGGTTGGTTCATGTTAACTGTGACTTTAATTTCCCTACCAACAGGGATTTTAATTATTTACATTTTTAAATAATTTAATTTTGCACATCTACAAGCATTTTGTTAATGCTTAAGGAATAAGATTGTCACCAAGTTTTTGGTTGCATTCAACAAAAATATATTTTTGGAAACTGACAGTACTGTATATACAGTACAGCAGCCTGCTGCTTTCGCTTTCTGACCGTGATATTCATATCACAAACAGCTAAATCTGTACAAATGAAGGTTACTTTTGTAATGTTTCTTTTTTTATTAGTATAAATATTTTCTATATAAGTATAAGTGCACTTACAAATACTGTATAATTACAAGCCAAGGTTAATAATTACAAGACAAAGAGGTTAACCTGCTTAAAGAAACAAGCATAACTGTGTCTTGCAACTTGTTCCTTTTTATAATAATGGTAATAAACAACAGACAGAATAAAATAGGCAAATTAAAAATCTATATTTTCCCATGCTGCCCCTCCACAACAGGACCTAGTGCCACCAACCTGATCATTGGCTCCATCGCTGGAGCCATCCTGGTGGCAGCCATAGTGCTGGGAGGGACAGGCTGGGGCTTTAAGTAAGGACTGGCCTGCTTGTGTTTATCTTGCAGATTATAGCGTTATAATATTGTATATAATATTGCATCTTACACACACCAGGAGTTGGGCTTCTGCTATAGACAAAACAATCAAAACTTAAATATGTTATCTATCATGGAGCCATTTGCTGTTATTTCTAATGATTAGGAATGAGGAAAATCTTTAAACTGTGGCAGAACCTCAAACGAACTGGAAATTTGTGGTTAAAAGCTTGATATGCATGCTAAATATGACACTTCAGTTGCGATATGTGCAAGCTTTTCTACATGGACGGCGAAGTACAAATACAAGAAAAAGTAGTTGATACAAAAGCTTTGGCTTGATTTCATTTTTAAAGCTTATTTTGTTATAATGACAGAACTGTCCATTATCATTTGCCTCTGACCTACAGTTTTGGGTTCACTGAGCATTTTATTGTGCACTTTGGCCAGTGACCGTTTATTAATATGGCTGAGGCCAGTAAAGACGGCATATAATGACTTCTTTTTTTCTCTTTCTCCTTATGAAGTCATCAAAAAAAATGCTTCATTGTGCCTTCTTTACTGGGTTGAAAATAATGGTATTGTTCTGGATGTCATTTGAACACATGGTCCCTCTCAGCTTCCATGTGAATGCCTTTCTTTCCCAATCGTCTTAAAAACGCACTGTTCCTCCTTGTAAGAGTATTGTTTTGTATATTTAGTACAGTTATGCTGCTCTACACTGTAAGCTTTTTAGACAAAACAAATAGTCACATTTGGATCAACACATGGCTGTATACAGTATATAAGGCCTTCCTTTGCCTTCATCTCAGTGCCAATTCTCTCAGGTCCGGATTCCATGTGTGTCCTAAGATCATTATTTTTCATTTTAGTCCGCTCATTCTCTCACTGGTACAAATCTAAATTTAAGCACCGTGCATGCTTCAGCATATACAACTGCATGATCATGACCTCCTAAAAGCGGGTGTAAGTTTATGGTTTGTGTGTAGCTGGTAAAAGAAAGAGGATGAAAAAACTGAACAGTGGAATCTGCTAGAATCATCATATATCTAACTCAATTTCTTTGTCTGTTTTTCTCTTCCATCTCAATTGCAAGAAACGTCAAAAAGCGAAGGTACGACCCGAACGCAGCCGCCATCTAGTGGAGACAATGGACAATGATCCTCAAAGGATCCTTAAGTACTCTACAGCTGGACTAAAATTTTGCTGCTCTTTCTGACATTAGTTATAAAATATTCTACAAAATAAAATATGAAATCCAGTAGATAACAAACCATATCTTAGTTATGTAGAACTACCGCTTCTTGGCTCTGGCCTGTTTTAAACCCCAAGCTTACTGACTGATGTGGTATTATTTCCAGGCCTCTTCTTTCATGACGAGCAATCCCACTTCATCATTTTATTACACCACAGAGCACCAGCTACTCTGACACCCTGCCCAAAGGGCTGCATGGCTACCTATGCTTACTGATATGTAATAGAACAGAGCAGTACTCCCTCTGAAAGGGAAAGGAGCCCTTTCACGCCTACCTAGGAGAAGGCTAAGTTCCGCTCACTGAACTCCAGTTACTCTGGGATCGATGTGAATTACTGTAATACTGCAACTTCCTCAGAGGTTTATTACATCAAGTTGAACAAAGCTGCATATAGGCCTTAACATACTACACATATCACATAGAGACATGGAGTGGACTGGGCTCTACTGCTCCACAGGCAGAGAATGAGTTAAGGTGCTGATCTATGAGATCATTTTACACTGACTGTTTCAGCATTATGTTTTGCTTTGGATAGAGCATGTTGTATAGTAGGCATAGTTTGAAACAGTCAAACGACCAATTTTTCTCATTCATGCTTAACTCAAATATATAAGTGTCGTTTAAATTTAAAGATGCATTAAATGCAGGTATACAGTATCTCAGATAAGGGGTTTCTGTGGGTGTGAAACTGGATAAGTTTCATCTTGACAGTGATTTAAAGCCAAAGAAATATCTGCTAATGGAGAACACCGTTCCCTTTGTAATAGACATGGTGGAAGCTTTCGATTAAACACATGCAAAAAATAAATAAATAAATAATTAAATTCAAATAAAAAAGCTGACCATTGGCCATATCACATTCTTGGGAGAGGTTAAATAACAGTAAGCTTGAAGATGTTTCATTACTCATCCATTTCTGAACTGATTTAGTTGCCGAAGCCATCATGCCGAAGAGTCGAGAGAACTTCTTCAAAGTTACACTGTAGGTCCTGGCATTTTGACTTACTGGTGCTAAACAACTCGGTGCCCATAATAAAGAGTGAAAACCTTCCAGACATCCTGGGGTAATGTGTACTCACACAAACCCGTACATGTTTCATTATGACCGTAGATTAAGTCCAGTACCTAAGTTGTTGCACTTCATCTAGCTCTTTCTGCTAAGCCTGTAGGGTGCAATTGCTTTGCTGCATGCATTCACAATACAGGATGTTCCAAATGTCCCCATACATAGGAAAAATTAACACCTCCGACAGCTGTCCGATGCAGCGATGAGAATGATAGCAAGGTTGTTCTTTTGCCGTTCAGTCTAAACGGGTATCTGAAAACATCTGAAGACATTCTGTCAAAAAAGTGTGGTAGTTTCTGCTACATATGGAGACTTTTGGGACACCCTGTAGTTGACTTTTTACTATATAAACTGGTCCCCAAACCAATAATAAACTTATGCTACAGAAAGATACATGTGCATGTCAGCTATAGAACATCAGACTTTTATTTACTATGCAAAGATATATATATATATTGCACAAACTCGAAGAGTTGTTGGATGTGATAATAAACTCAACACCATTATACACAAAAAAAGGCCCGTAAGGCCCATCTTTTTTTTTATTTAAATTTTTTTTATATTGGCCAAACTATTAAATGTATTGTGCTTCAAACTGAAAAAAAAGGATGGTTGACAGAATTCATATGGGTACTGAATGAATGTATTTTACTTTTATGAGAGTGAATGTATTGTATCGGATTTTGGGGGGAAAATCTGGTAATTATTTACTTGACTGATATTTCAGGTGAGGTTTTAAGATCTCACTTTTTAAAAATGTGATGCTTTATTTTTCATTAATTAATGACTAGTCCTCTATTGTGAACAGAGGACAAACCTTGGCTCACAGTACATGTACAGAAGTTCATTCAAATACAAAGAAAATATGATCAATAAACTTATCATGTTTCAGGACCTGTCTGTTTCTGTTTATTTTGTTTGCACAGTGTTTTCTTTTGTATTTACTTAATTACAATTGTATATAAATGCATCGACACCAAGGCTGATTTATGAACAAGTGGGTATATATTTTCTTCGTTGCCTAAAATGAAAAAAAAAATTGTAATGGAATACGGATTCAGTTGTAAATCTTAGATTCTCTGACTGTCCATATTGGAGGAGCCCGAGGACCCTAAATGGCCAAAGTCAAATTTATAATCAACTTTATTAAAAGCAAAGAAATTATGGAACTTTGCTAAAACCATGTTCACTAAGACCAGAGGTAAGCATTTTTGAAGTACCCACAAGAAATTTTTAGAAATAAAGGTACCAAACTGTAATTATTCTGTAATAATTGAGGTGGTGACATCAATTGAAATTTTTGTACTTTTATATTAATAAAAAAACATATAAAAAGTTTACAGACCCCTATTCTTTATGACTTGTGTCATCTCAGATGTTTTTCTTGTGATATAGAAACCAACAAAATTTAAATGAAAGATACACTTGTCAGCAATGAATTTTCTAGTATTTATCAGCCTGTTGATGAGATTTTTATAAAACATTGGCTGTCCCATGGAACACAGTGAACTTCATCATCAACAAGTGTAGATATAAGTGTAGATGTGATATATAAAAAAAAGAAGAAGATTATAATATACCAGATAGGCTCCCGAAAAGAAACCTACAGCAATGTTAAAGGAGCTGCAGGAATTCTTGACAAGCACTGGCCACTCTCTCATCGCTCATATTTATCACCTACTGTGTCTGTAAACCCTTTCTCACAATTATTTATTTATTTATTTATTTATTTATACCACCAGGCCTGCCTACATTGTTGTCCAACACACACACACACACACACTCACATACTGTACATACAATCACCCTGGTCCCTAACGCTCTGGTAAAACCTTTTGTGTGTGTGTATAAAACACTAAAAATATGTGTGGTGCAAATACAAGACAGCGTATCACACCAATAATGTTAAGACCTACAATAAAGTATCGTACTGACAACATTGTTCTACTGGACACCACCTCCTAAGCTAAGGCTCATGCCAAGAACCATGGATAGCTCCAAATACCCTGCAGGCCAAACAAACAGATGAAGAAATTTTACCTTCCAGTATGATAACCCAAAGCACAAATACAAAAAAATGGCTTTTAAATATAATAAAAAATTGTTTTGCTACTTTTAGGAAAATCTGACATAATTTACCTTTTTTTTTCTTACATCATATTTTTACCACTAATCAAGTTCAAGTAGGCTTTTATTGTCATTTCATCCAAATACAGTTAAGTACACAGTGAAACGAAACAACGCTCCTCCAGGACTAAGGTGTCACATACAACATAAGTTAACAACATGTATAAAAACTAACTAGCTAATTAAGAAAGTTTTTGGCAATAATGAATTAACACTAATTTGTTAGCAATAATTTAAGTTACATAATTACACCTGAAGGAATTATAATTCGTATGCAAATTAAATTTACATCATATGTCAAAGAGACTTAACGTCTTTATGATGTGATTTGTGACTGGTGTGCGGCTTATTACAAGGGTGGCAAGTGTCATTATGCATCTACCCATGTAGCTACACCTCTGCTTTCCTGTTCTATATTGTTCTATTTCTAGTTAGACTGCACGTAAATACTATAGTAGACCTGGTACGCACTCTATTGTTGTTCCAGACACTTGCTGTGAGTGTTGTCATTGTTCTTTCCCATGATAAATGTGACCTTATCATTTGCTGCCAAATTGAATGAATGGATATTCCGGTGTTTTAGCCCATTTAAACATTCGGGACAGAAAAAAGGGTTTATACACGTGTAGCAATGGGACTTCTAATGCACTTTTATAGGCCATTGAGAGGCTTTCTAATCCGATGCATGCAGCCTCGTCCTTAGGCAGTAATTATGCATCCATCACTCATTCATGTGGCATTTTACTAAAAGCATGAATGTGACACACACGCGCAGTGTAAGGCAGAAGAGCGCAAACGCCAAAGGGGGGCTTTCACTACCTCCTGCTATTAATTGCGCACTTACTGCTTCACTCTGCGGGACATGGGTGGGGAATCTATGTCATCGCCACACGCAAAGTGTGAAATCTGTATCCTTATCAAGATAACTCTTGGTAAATTCAAGTCCTTAGAGATATATATTCAGCATAAATTTTGAGTCTAAAATTTTCGTGTAAGACACACATGCTTTTATGCAGACATAAAAAAGCTGCATGGTTGGCTTTAAAAGTGCATGACCTTTGGCACTACCCAAATCAGAAGTATTGCCATTATTTCTTTGTGAAAAATCAGCATTTCACAACATTTATTTACATCCAGAGTTCAACAAATGTTTGCCCAAGATCTTTATCGAAGTATTTATTGTGGAAAAAT
The DNA here is from genome assembly GCF_024256425.1 of Clarias gariepinus. Taxonomy (NCBI): domain Eukaryota; kingdom Metazoa; phylum Chordata; class Actinopteri; order Siluriformes; family Clariidae; genus Clarias; species Clarias gariepinus. The sequence continues at coordinate 25,360,284 of NC_071104.1, read as the reverse complement.
TTAAACTACTTTGTAAAGTCTTTTACAGAGACTTTTTCCTCCATTTGCTTCCCAATTTCGTTGTATCCAATTCCTCCCACATTACGGCTTCTACTACGTACCAGTCAGACAGGGAGGGCGGATGGCTATCATGTGTTCCTCCAAACACAAGATTGCATCTTTTCAAACTGCTCACTAACGCACCGTTTGGGTCGGCGTAACACACTCGAAGGACACCACTATTCGTTATTTGCGTGAGCTCACAGGCGCCCAGGTATGGCTATGGAGCTGTGATTAATGTGAGAGCACTATGTGCCTCTAATCCCACCCGCTGAGAGAACCAGGCCAATCAGCTTTCTCTAGGCCCTTGGCTGCGAGAGGCTTTAGCATCACCCCGCAATCAAACCAGCGATTCAATCTTTAATTAATCCTAGTTAACATGAACATGAGTTCCCTCAACCATATTGCATAATGCATTAAAGTGCCCCAATTATGCCATTTTAAGGTTGCTAATATTGCTTAATGAGTCTCTTAAAACAGGTTTACATGTATGCACGGCCAAAAAACACTTATTTTTCTCCAAAAATAGATTTATTTTACCCCATTTCTAAACGATTCGTAAATGACTCGTGTGAAGCAGTTTGAAGATTCAGTCTGTCTAAACCCCTCATTTCCGTGAGCCCTCACTGCTGTGATTGGTCAGATGGCGCGGTGATTTATGACTGGTCAACCGCTACAGCGTGTGTCGGAAAAAGAAATGCCCATGACCATAACTGAACGACGGCTCTGGAGACCCGTCAATACGTGGAAAAGATGGTGTCGGTTTTACCGTGTAACGACCAGATGATTGTATATTAACTGTGGCTACCAAAATCGAGAGGTCTTTTATCTTTGTGTCGGTGTTGGTTAAAAAGGCCGTTGACCAAAAAGGACAAACACAAAAAAGTAGATAAACTTGTGTAACGTGTATTATAAAAAACTAAATAAAGTAAATACAAAAGGTGCACCACAACTAAAAAAAGATATAAACAATATTTACAAACTATATATAATAAACTGTATGTGTGCGAGTGAGTGGAAAATGTCCGAAGCCCGTGTTTATTGTATGCGTGTTATCCAAGTATACCGAGTATGGTTCGGTCTCACCAGGGTTAATGAAGTCCGGAAGCCCGATGACGGAGGGTGAGAAGGGAATACGTCCAGTCAAAGATAATCCGGTTAAAAACTCTTCGAAAGAAAATGATCCACAACAATCTCTCCTTCTCTCGTCCAAACAAATAACTTACTCTTCGCGTGCACGCGTGTGTGTGTGTGTGATGCGCGAAGTGCGCATGCTCTGTGCCCTTACTCTTCAGCATTTTTTCCCTCTGGGCTTGCCGTAGATAGGTATGCGCACTTAGGGAGTGTTGTAGTTCAGTTTTGGTGAATGGTGGAGAATAAACAGTTTAAAAGGATTTCGTGTGTTTTTTTATATTACAAACTGTTTAAGCGAACCCGGCAAGAATGCTCGGCCACAGAGTGTGGTCACGTTAATTGTAAGATGACGGGCAAGTTGTTCGTGATGTAGAATGTGGGCGGACATTATGCAAATATGTTACGGAGTGACGTGGATCCGTAACAGAGTAAAAATATATTTGCTAACGACTCGTTTAGGCGAATGTGAGCTAATTTTTTTTTTTAATAGACAAAAACTCCATTTATCGTGCACTGTCAGTGTCACAGATGGTGCAGATAGTTTATGTTCACATACAGCTACATGACACACTACATCACAGAAAATATTTAAAAAAGCATGATAGTGGAACTTTAACTTTCCATTTTATGTTAATTTGGGTGATTTTAAGGGATACAACACTGGAACAGGTTCTCAGATGAGCCTATTCAACAGAGGAAAAGTGGGGACATACAGTTAAATACACCACTGGCCACATACTGTAGTACCAGCAAGAATTCAAAACCACTTTCACCCCAGTGATACCCTGGTCATTTAGTACATTAAGGTAGCTAGCTGACTTCATTTTATTGCTACATAACGTCTAAACCTAAACAAATGAAGCAACCCTCATTCATAACTGTATGCAGAGGCTTGTACAGTGGGTGTGTATATGTAGCCTTAGGGCAGGAGGCATGGTACACCCTGGCCAGGGTGCCAATCCATTGCAGGGTACACACTCACGCACACGCCAATTAGCCTAATTTGCATGTTTTCGGACTGTGTGAGGAAACCATATCACCAAGAGAAAACCCACCAAGCATGGGGAGAATATGCAGACTCCATGCACACACAACCTGAACCTGGACGCTGAAGGTGCAAGGCTAACCACTAAGCCAAGATGTAAGCAGGAAGCATCCTATATTAAAAAAAAAAGGAGAAGAAAAGAAAACTGTATAATGCACAATATTGCAACAGCAGGTTTGCCCACTAACTCAAGATGGATAGCATATACAGTATCAGATGCAGTTACATATTGCAGTTTGCATTCTGAGCAAGGATGTTTATTGATAGTTTTTCTGCAATGTATTGCCCTGCACTGTTGTGTACTTTACTTTGAGTCTTGTTTCTTTTACGTGTCTTATGTGCATGACGTGATTGCTATTTCTAATGGTTTGCACAGTTCAGAATTTTCATGCAAGCATTTGTCTGTGGTATATATGTGTGCATATAAAGACTTTTAAACTCATCATGAAAACTGCATTTTAAAATCTTCACACACTGTGGTGACAGGCTGCAAGCTCATATAAATGTCATATGAGCAAATGTCATACTGTATGTCATATTAGAAAAGGTAGTATCCGCTCAAATATGCACATTCTTGCAGGAAAAACAATACCCTCTAAAAATTTTAGCCAGGTTTCAGGTCATATCATAGTACAGAAACTGCACTAGTTAAAATTGCAAATTACTTGTTTTTAGCCTCGGACCAAGGCTGCATCTCAATACTAGCCTTTAATTGATCTTAGTGCTGCATTCGACACTATAGATCATAATATTCTTATAGATTGCTTTTCGATCGAAATTACATAGGTATTCAGGGACAGGGATTAAAAGTTTAGTTCATACCTGTCTGATCGATACTATTTTGTAAACCAAATGGAGAACTGTCTGGTGTAATGCCAGTAAAATATGGGGTCCCACAAGGGTCAGTTTTAAGACCTCTGCTGTTCTCAATATACATGCTTCTCTTGGGTAACATCATTAGAAGACATGGGATTAGTTTCCATTGTTATACTGATGATACCCAATTATATATCTCAACAAAACCAGACGAAATACCCAAGTTGTCTAGACTAATTGAGGTTGTCCAGGATATATAAGATTAGATGACCGATAACTTTTTTTTTCTAAATTCAGATAAAACAGAGATATTACTTATTGGCCCCAAAACCAGTACACAACAGCTCTCACAATTCAGATTACTACCAGCTCAACAGGGAAAGACCTGGGTGTAATATTAGACAGTAACTTGTCCTTTAAAAATTATATCTCCAAAGACAGCCTTTTTTTTACCTTAGAAATATTGCCAAGCTTAGGAACATCTTATCCGTATCTGATGCAGAAAAGCTAGTTCATGCATTCATGATGTTCAGGCTGGACTATTGTAATGCATTACTAGATGGTTGTCCTGCATCCTCAATAAACAAGCTACAGTTAGTCCAAAATGCAGCAGCCAGGGTTCTCACTAGATCCAGAAAATATGATAATATAACCCCAATATTATCATCCCTGTACTGGCCACCTGTTCAGTTTATTTATTTTCATAATTAATTACAAAATAGTATTACTTACATACAAGGCTTTACAATAAATGGTTTAGCTCCCACATATCTAGCCAGTCTTCTGATGCACTATAATCCACCACGTTCCTTAAGATCACAAAACTCCGGATTTCTTGTAATTCCCAGAATATCAAAATCTACAAAAGGGGGCAGGGCATTTTTATAGTTAGCTTTAAAGCTTTGGAATAGCCTTTCAGACAATGTTCAGGCTCAGACACAGTTTCCCAGTTTAAAAGCAGACTCAAGACGCATTTCTTCAATCTGACATACGCGTAACTCATCCCATAACCTTATACTCCAGTACATCTATCCTGAATGGCAACCACTCTTATTCTTTCCATCTGTTCTTTATTTTTCTACCCTTCTCGAGGCATCTGGAGATTGTGCCAGCTTCAGTAGACAGAGGCCAACCCTGCGAGGATCCTGAGGCATCCAGAGAAGGACCAGCTCCAGCTGGATTCTGCTTTATGATGGTTGGAGCTACACATCCTGCTCCTGTGCTCCCAGTGATCCAGACCCCACCTGCCCTCTGCACCTACTGACTGGACTTCATGTTAATTTAAATAAGCTCTGTTATATTTAACTTTCACCTGCATAACACACTCACATGATGTTAAATAATTTCTATCGTTATCACCCAAATGAGGATGGGTTCCCTGGTGAGTCCAGTTCCTCTTAAGGTTGCTTCCTATTGCCATCTCAGGGAGTTTTTCCTTGCCACTGTCAGAGACAATTTCATTATTATCTAGACACATTTTTCTCACACATACACACTTCCATAAATTTTCGATTTTTTTTTTTCATTTTTGTGAAGCTGCTTTGAGACAATGATCATTGTTAAAAACGATATATAAATAAAATTGAATAGAATTAAACTAAACATGACCGATTATTCTTTTTATAAAAAGTTGGGACTTTTTAGGCTAAGATAAATGACTGAAATAGACTCAGGCATGCCTTTGGTGCGCATCGCCATCAGCTTGAGTGGAACAACAGGGGTTCAGTACAGTGACCACCCCTTAATCAATTTGAGGTTGTAAAGGAGGGGTTACAAACAAATCCTGCCAGTTTACCGTTGCGCCTCAAAGGTAAGCAAATCCTCTTGGTGTACATGTATATAATACCAGCATAATATTTGCAAATGGAAAAAAATTGTATATGAACATTTGAATAATATCGACCATAAATATCGATAAAAGTCCATTTTGCGTGAATAGTTTAAATGTGTGTTGAAGAAATAACTTGTACGTGTATGCTGCTGTTTTGCTATTATCTGCGTATATGTCCTCTGGGACATGTACAGTATAGACATGTGAATGAATGGTGTTACTCTAAATAGAAAGAAATTCCTAGAGTCCCTTGCATATGTGTGAAGTTGGAAAGAAGGTATTTAGTTCATTTGGATGGTTTTGTTCACCAACTTTCATGACTATCAGTAGATATACAGTAGCAGTTGTGGTTGTTTGTGATCTTTCAGGACTAACAGCTGACCCGAGTGTCTAATGCACCGATCACTCCAGCAGATGATGGATGAAGTTGTCCTGCGCGCGCGTCTGTTCCTGTTGTTGCTCGTGTTGGTGCACGCGCTTTCAACGCGGAACCAAAGTTTGGGTCACGTGGACCCGTTAACACTGACCCGCGCGGACCCGCACTGCTGGGAGAGCGCCTCTGCACTGCTGCTGGAGATGCGAACGCCGCGGATCGCGCACTCGGTGCCGGACTTCTGGGACCTCATGGTGTTTCTCAAGTCCTCGGACAACTGGAAACACAGCGCGCTGTTCTGGGACCTGGCACAAGTCTTCTGGGACCTCTACGTGGACTGCATCCGGTCCCGGAACCATGGGCTCGGGAGGCGGCACGTCATGCGGACAAAACGGCGTCTCACGGTCGCGCGCTCTCTCTCCGCGGACAGTAAGTAGGCTACGAGATTCTGACCTACATCAGGGATGAACTAATTACACATATTTGGATATATTCTCTCAGTAATAGGGCAAATCTGAGGAAATCCTTATTACATTTTTATGCAACTTACTTAGTTCCCAATTTGTGATACTTAAGTTATAGTTATAGTTAAGGTTGTGCGAAACGAGCTGAGTTATATATATATATAGTAGATATAGTGCACTTTTTCAGAGGATAACAAATAAATAAGGAGAAGTGAGCTTCAGCCAGGTGATCCTAAAGGTCAGGGAGTCCTGTATATCTTGGACTACACACTCCCAAAATCACTAGTCACATAGCTATAATTTAATTCATTATTACACATTAACAACCATAGTGGGTGGCACAGTGGCTTAGTGGTTAGGCACTGTCGCCTTGCAGCTCCATGCAGGGTCCGGATTTAGTTCCCTGCCTCTGGTTTTGCATGTTTGGTGGGTTTCCTCAGTCCAAAGACATGCAGATTAGGCTAAGTGGCGTTCCCAAGTTGCCCGTAGTGTGTAAAAGTACGTGTGAATGTTGACTGGAGGTCCTACCAAGGTTTAGAATGAGAGAGATACAGATCAGGTTAATTGGCATTACCAAAATGCCCATAGTGTGTGCCCTGCAATGGATTGGCACCCTGTCCAATGTGTACCCTTGCCTTGTGCCATAAGTCTTCTGAGATAGTCTCCCTGCGACCCTGTATACAGGATTAAGCGGTATAGATGATGTATAGATGAGTAAATGAGTGAGTGAGAATCCATAGTCTTTTTATTTGCCACACGGCAACTCTTTATGCATTTACACAGGCAGTGTTTAAATGGCGTGCAGTCCTTAATTTGCTATTAAAGAGCACACCACACATTAAGCCCTGTATACCACTTTAGTCCTGGCTTTGCCAATGACTATGCATCGAATTAAATTTTTATATTTAAGAACATTTTAATCTGTGCACCCAAAATAAGTCTAAGTTCTCAGAGTGAGTATATTGGATTTGTCAAGGTTTTATTTGGGGTAAGGGATAAAAGCAATTTTTGAATACCCTTCAGGATATCTACAGTAAGATTGCTGTACAGATACACCTCGAAAATGTAAAGATGTAAATATGCCTTACAATTTTCATTGATATGGTGTGTGGAAAAGCTTTAGCTGAGTTTTACAGTGGGTAAGGGAGGTGCAAGTAAATGGATGGAAGAGTAAGTAAAAGCCATATTTCCTGGGAGAAATGGACAGAGAGCAGAAGATAGTGAGTACGCACGTAGGCGTGGCCAGACCATGAAGCTGAAATTGAAGTGTGATTGCAGCATGTAATGCGTCTTGTGAATCAGCTTTAAACAAACAACAAACAGCTTTATGTAAAAGTTTGTACATTTATTTTACGGTGAAATTTGAATTTTTAGCCATTTCGAGTAAATACACATGATTCAACCTGTCTAATATATATCTGAAAATGCTAATTTAGCCCTTGTGAATGCCTAAACATATTGATTGTGTGTAAAACATGACAATGTGAAAGAATTCTCGGATTCTTTTGTATATATATATATTTATTTTATTTTTTACATGAAATTGGCTTTGTCTTTTTCCTCTAGAATCTTTTGTGCAAGAGTCAGAGAACCATTTTTCGAAGTTAAAGAAGTTCACTCGAGCCTGGTTTCAAATTCAGGTGCAGCAGGACGGACCACGCAGCTTGTACAGTGATGCTTATCCAGAAACCAAGGCTTCAGTAAAAATGTAAAATTTTTATTTATGAAGATAAAATATTTTTACCTATGACATGTTTTTCTGTTTAATAAAATAATTTGCACCACTTCTTTAGGCTAAGACTTTTTTATTTTAATTTTGATTCAGTGAGTGTTTTAAGCCAGACTCATCCCATTATACACTGGTCACAGACAATGTGGACATCATCTAACTCAAACAAAACTCAAAATAGGATAATGACGTTTTTGTGGAAAGCCACAGACAAAACTAGCATGCATGAATTCTAGTTAAAGTAATAAAATAAAAATAATGTAATGAAATATGAGTGGTCAATAAAAGAGGTAACTGGTATTTCAGAATAATTTAACCCATATAAATAGTGGGGGGTTTGCTCCTACCTGTCCTTTATATAGTAGCCACCTCTGCCTTTTCTCCAGATCTATTGTTTAATACTTTTTTTATCTTCTGCAAACTAAAAAGTGAAAAAAATTTCTTTTACCTAATTCTTAATTCTTAGTTCATAGACATATAGCCTTTTGGTAAACTGAGATATTTGGATGTGTATATGGATTTCAGGTTAAAACTAACATGAATTTAGAAATGACTCTGATTCTCATATTCATAAGACACTCTTACATTTCTAGTTTTACAACTGCAGAAGCGAATTATTTATGACCACAATATCCTGAGTGACCACTATATATTTTTCGTGGGTTGCTCATTTACCCTTCGGTCTAATTTAGGGTGTGTGGAGTGGTGTGTAATGATTCAAGGATTCAAGATTCAAATAACTTTTTTTAATCCCGGAGGGAAATTGTTAATTTGCTTTTCAGACCTCATGACTTTTTTCTCGCTTCCTTCTGCTCCCTAGCAAAGTGAGTTTTTTTTTTTAATTGCCTCACTGATAAATGTTTTTCTTAAGGCTACACAGCTGTTTAGTCTCAATCCATTGAATTCATTTCACATGTGTGTGCGGAAATGCGTTTACTTTCACTATATATTCAATTCAATTCAATATTAATCTGTATAGCACTTTTAACAATTGTCATTGTCGCAAAGCAGCTTTACACAATCAAAAGAATTATTTAAGTCTGTATGGAATGTAAGTGTTCATGAATCAAGATGAGCAGATTGTCCCTAGTGAGCAAGCTGCAGGCGACAGTGGCAAGGAAAAACTCCCCGAGATGGTAATAGGAAGAAACCTTGAGAGAAACCAGACTTAACAGGGAACCCATCCTCATCTGGTTGAAACAGAGAGCAGGAATTGATCTGCATTTATACTGTGTGTTAGGTGGCAGGCAGATCAGCTATAACAGTTGATGTTAATTGATGTAAATATGGAGTCCAGGTAGTTATTGGAGACAATTGCAATCTTGAACTATCGAGCAACCGCAGCCAAGTCAAGTCAAGTCCTCAGAGAAACAGCTGCCAACACCAGTCGAGGCCAGAACCATCTTTATGGTAAAGTGAAACCATCCCCAGACACCAGACGCATTCCAAAGAGACACACGGGACATCCATGCGACGAGACCTCCATCCAGAAGCGGGGCACCAGGATGGGTCAGACAGGTCCGGAGGGCAGAGGGAGTCTGGATCACTGGCAGCTCAGGAACAACATGTGTAGCTCAACATGGGTTAGTTGTCACATTGTTAATATTTTCACCACAAGAGGGTGGTAGTTAAAAGTAGAATCCTAGCACACTGTGGTGAGCACCAATTTGCCATTTCTAACTGAACCAATCCAGGCCCAAGCACTAACCCAGCCATTCCTGTCCCAAAACAAAACAAGGAAAACAGCTATTTTTACTGTCTTATCAGTAAAGGGGGAATTTGAGTCTGAAAGGCAGGCACAAGGTAAAAATGATCTCTTCCAAAGGAAATAGAGGGCAACCAAATCAGAAGGAGAAGGCAGATGCCTCTTTATCAGAGAAAGATGACTACCTGTGCCTGGTTTGTGTGGAGCCATTTGCGAACAGCTGTCCAGGAGAGACTTAGGTTTGATTGCATGAAATGCAAACAGTGGACTCATGTGGAGTTTATCTCCGGCAAAGCAGTTAGTGAGCACCAGAACTGTCATTCTAACAAGTCTGACTAGTGAAGTTTGACACATGATTTCAGATTTGTTGTTAAGTGTTTAACAGGTTTTATTTGAAAATTTAACTGAACTAATTTTGAACTAGTTTTGACTGAACAACTACCAGTTGTAGTAATTTAAAGGCCACGTTCTAGGATTTTTTCGATTTCAGTTATTATTCAAGCTTTTTCTGTAGCTGAACTAAATTTGGATTTAAAATAAATAAAAAAACAGCATTAAATAGGTTCTTGTTCATATGTTGAAACATCCTGTGTGACTTCTAACCCCACATAGTGTGACACTTTAAAGATGTTCATTCAAATTTCTGGATGTATAAAACATTTTTGGCTGTAAAAAAACAAAGAAAGATAACTATAGTCAATAACAAGTGTTTTAAAGATCAAACAGAGGAAAAAAATATGGAATCACACAAATCTGAGGAAAATTATATGAAATCACCATGCACTTTGCATTTCTAAAACAAACACCTGTATCTGATTACGTACAACTGCTAATTAGTCTGCAGTTAAAAAAGAGTGCTTGCACACATTAGTGATGTGTTGAACCAAGATGATTGACATAACTCATGGTTCCAACACGAGAGATGTCAGTTGAAACAAAGGAGAGGATTATCAAACTTCTTGAAGAAGGTAAATCTTCACGGAATGTTGCAAAAGATGTTGGTTGTTCCCAGTCAGCTGTGTCTAAAATCTAGACTAAGTACAAATCAAATGGAAAGGTTGTAAAAGTAAAGCGTACTGGTAGCCCAAGAAAGACATCAAAGCGCCAAGACAGAAAACTTAAAGCAATATGGCTTGAAAACAGAAAATGCACAACAAAACAAATAAGGAACAAATGGGCAGAAAGTGAAGTCAATGTTTGTGATCGGACAGTAAGAAATCGCCTAAAAGAAATGGGATTTACGTACAAAAAAGCCAAACGAAAACCATCATTAACATCTAAACAGAAAAAAACAAGGTTTCAGTGGGCTAAAGAAAGACAATCTTGGACTGCGAATGACTGGATGAGAGTTTTATTCAGTGATGAATCACAAATTTGCATTGGGCAGGGTGATGATGCTGGAACTTTTGTTTTGTGCCGTTCCAATGAAATTTATAAAGACAACTGCCAGAAGAAAACATGCAAATTTCCACAATCATTAATGATATGGGGTTGTATGTCAGGTAAAGGTATGGGAGACATGACAATCATTGCATCTTCTATAAATGCACAAGTTTATGTTGAGATTTTGGACACTTTTCTTATTCCATCAATTGAAATGATGTTTGGTGATGGTAGCATCTTTTTTCAGGATGATAATGCATCGTGGCATAGGGCAAAATCTGTGAAAACATTCCTACAGGAAAGACATATAATGTCAATGGCATGGCCTGCAAATAGTCTGGACCTTAATCCAATTGAAAATCTGTGGTGGAAATTAAAGAAAATGGTGCACAACAAGGCTTCAACCTGCAAAGCTGATCTGGCAACTGCAATAAGACAAAGCTGGAGACAGATTGATGAAGTATACTGTTTGTCTTTAGTTAAATCTATGTCTCAGAGAATTCAAGCTGTTATAAAAGCCAGAAGTGGTGCAACAAAGTACGAGTAGTGTTTTTTTTTTTTTTTTGGTGATTCCATATAATTTTCATCAGATTTGTGTGATTCCATATTTTTTCCCTCTGTTTGATCTTTAAAACAGTTGTTATTAACTATAGTTATCTTTCTTTCTTTCTTTCTTTCTTTCTTTTTTTTTTTTTTTACAGCTACAAGTGTTTTATACAGCCAGAAGTTTGGATTGTTGAGTAAAAAATAGTTTTGTGGCATGTATGTGCTTGTTTTTTTTTCTTCCACACAAGTAAAAATCTTCTGAGAGTGGTGATTCCATACATTTTGCCAGGGGTTGTATTGTTTAATACTAATTTTTTATGTTTTGCAAATCAAAAAGTGCAGATGTTTCAATCTTTCCTGAGAGGTTTCACAGAAAATATTACTGCAGTGATTGCTGAGTTTCAGAATGAATCAAACACAGCGTAGGAGGAAGTGGATTAGCTCTGACCCCATCCCCTGCGCTCTTAGCTCTCTTACGATGCTTAAAATGATTGTTAAAGTTAAACAAAAGTATAAAGATAACACTTACATCAATTGTTACACAGCCACAATGTTTATTCATCAAATATTCGAAAATGTTGTCTTCCATTGTTTACTGAGACAACAAGGTGCACCTTGTCTAACTAGCTATGAAGGTTTGCTAACTAACAGTTAAAATTCTGCAGGCTCTCAGAGATGAGACAGGCAGCAAATAATGACCAACTTAGCCTACAGTATCTGAGTGAGGTCTTTGGACACTGGATGCGAATAAACTTAAAAAAAATTTTTTTTTTAACTAATTCTTAATTCTTAGTTCATAGACATAAAGGGTTTTGGTAAACTGAGATATTTAGATGTGTACAGTATATAGACTTCAGGTTAAAACTAACATGAATTTAGAAATGACTCTGATTCTCATATTTCTGATTTCTGGTTTCACAACTGCAGAAGGGAATTATTTATGATTACAATATCCTGTGTGACCATTATATATTTTTCTTGGGTTACTCATTTACCCTTCGGTCTAACCCTAAACCTAACCCTAACCCTAACCATGGTGTGTAATGATTTAAAGATTCAAGATTCAAAGATCTTTTTTAATCCCAGAGGGAAATGACTTATTTTTGGTTACAGCTGCTTACAGTTGTTTTGCAGGAGGAAAGGAAAAGAGTAATAAAAAAAATCATATGTAGATGCAAATAATGTAGAACGCAGTTTACAGTGTAAATATAAAAGAACATTTATTTGTGTTAATATAAGTTACTTTTAGTTAGTTTTTAGTTTTTCTCCAAAGCAACCAAATGTTTGAACTGTTAATTTGTCCCAAATGTGCAGCTCAAATTAATCAACAATGATGTCCTAAAAGACTCATGCCATCCAAATATGAAATACAGATACTTCTTTACCTGCTGATTGGGCAACCTGTTACATGTTCACATTCACTATTTAAATGCTTATCGGTTTGTACTAAAAAAAGATATGAATATGAAATAAATACAAAACATGTACCTGAGTCTATATATAAAAGATATGTATGTAGTGAGAAGTGGGACAATATGCCCCTACATGTAATTTGTAAGCAGTCCCTAAATCGCACACGGTGTAACTTGTAATCGGCGACATATCTATCGCAAGAGCAGATATACCTTCCAAACCAATTGTGTTGCATAGAGAGGGAAGTGAAACCTAGTAACCCAGTACCCCAGTGTAAAGATACAAAATAAAACTCAAAATAGCATAATGTGGTTTTTTTTTGTGGAAAGCCACAGATGAAACTAGCATGCATGAATCATACTTAAAGTAACTTTTAATATAACTTGCTGCAGCAGTTCCCGTTTCGACCAGAAGGTGTAATAAATGTAATAAAAATAATTTAATAAAAATACAGTATATGTGGTCAATACAAGAGATAACTGGTATTTCAGAATAATTTAACAATTTATGGATTAAATGAGGATTTTATGAAGTATATAAATATGATCAACTGCCTATATAAATTGTGGGGGGTTTGCTCCTACCTGTCCTTTATATACAATAGCCACCTCAATAGCCACTTTTTCTCCAAAATCTACAACCCCTGGCAAAACGTATGGAATCACCCCTCTTAAAAGATGTTCATTCGAATTTCTGGATGTATAAAACATTTTTGGCTGTAAAAAAAAACAAAGAAAGATAACTATACTCAATAACAAGTGTTTTAAAGATCAAACAGAGGAAAAAAATATGGAATCACACAAATCTGAGGAAAATTATATGAAATCACCATGCACTTTGCATTTCTAAAACAAACACCTGTATCTGATTACGTACAACTGCTAATTAGTCTGCAGTTAAAAAAAGAGTGCTTGCACACATTAGTGATGTGTTGAACCAAGATGATTGACATAACTCATGGTTCCAACACGTGAGATGTCAGTTGAAACAAAGGAGAGGATTATCAAACTTCTTGAAGAAGGTAAATCTTCACGGAATGTTGCAAAAGATGTTGGTTGTTCCCAGTCAGCTGTGTCTAAAATCTAGACCAAGTACAAATCAAATGGAAAGGTTGTAAAAGTAAAGCGTACTGGTAGCCCAAGAAAGACATCAAAGCGCCAGGACAGAAAACTTAAAGCAATATGGCTTGAAAACAGAAAATGCACAACAAAACAAATAAGGAACAAATGGGCAGAAAGTAAAGTCAATGTTTGTGATCGGACAGTAAGAAATCGCCTAAAAGAAATGGGATTTACGTACAAAAAAGCCAAACGAAAACCATCATTAACATCTAAACAGAAAAAAACAAGGTTTCAGTGGGCTAAAGAAAGACAATCTTGGACTGCGAATGACTGGTTGAGAGTTTTATTCAGTGATGAATCACAAATTTGCATTGGGCAGGGTGATGATGCTGGAACTTTTGTTTTGTGCCGTTCCAATGAAATTTATAAAGACAACTGCCAGAAGAAAACATGCAAATTTCCACAATCATTAATGATATGGGGTTGTATGTCAGGTAAAGGTATGGGAGACATGACAATCATTGCATCTTCTATAAATGCACAAGTTTCATATTCCACAAATACTATAGTTAAAGCTAGTCTTAAGATCAGGACCCAATTTAGGCCACACTTTGTACTCCAGGCCATACCTTTGTCATCTTCCCTACACTTAAATCCTTTATTCCCTCCCTCTCTTACAGATAAAACCTTTGGGATTTGGAAAGATTACGGGATTGTTTCAGTAGAGCATCTGTACATTAATGGTATCTTTGCTTCTTTTGACCAATTAAAAGATGCTTATCATCTACCGAACACTCACTTTTTCAGATACTTACAGGCCCGGGATTTTACTCGAACTAACTTTTCCACATTCCCTGCTATTCCTTCTTCCAACCCACTTGATTCTGTTCTTAAGTTGGATCCTAACATTAAAGGTGCGATCTCAAAATTATATTCTATTGCCCTCTCAATTCATTCTTCCGCTTCAGACGGTCTGCGATATGTTTGGTCCGTAGACCTTGGTATTGATATTAGTCCTTCGGTCTGGCAGCTAGTCTTGAAAAGAATACATACCTCTTCTATCTGTGCTCGTCATGGAGTTCTGCAGTGCAAAGTGGTGCACAGAGTCCACTGGTCCAAAAGTAAACTGGCTCGTATATATCCTGGCACTATCTCTAACTCTGATATATGTCATTGTGATCCTGCTGATCTCATCCATATGTTTTGGTCATGCCCGGTTATATTCTCATTTTGGACATCTGTCTTTGACTCTCTGTCAGCCATTACCTCAGTTAAGATCCTCCCGGAACCTTTGATTGGCCTGTTTGTGGTTTTACCCAGTGGATACTCCATGCCCTCTTACTTTGTTAAACTTGTTGCATTTCTTACTCTCCTGGCAAGACGTGTTATTTTAATGCACTGGAAGGGCTCTAACCCCCCTACTCGATCTCTCTGGATAAAAGATGCCCTTACTTTTATGAAGTTGGAGAAGATTAAACATTCACTACGTGGTACTCAGGTTAAATTTTCTAAAATTTGGCAACCTGTTCTTAATTATGTTGAATCTCTTCGGTTCACCGATTCTGCAGTAGCTTAGAAGACTTTGGCATGTATGTCTGTGCTCCATCACCCCCCCCCCCCCCCCCCCCCCGCTCCTTTATTTTTATAAAAAATTTCTTGTCTTCTTTTTCCCCCCTTTGTACTCTGTTTCACTTGTCCTTATAATGCTATTCATTCCAATATTATTGTTCCTGTAATTTTCTCCATAACTTTTTATTGTTGTGTATCTTTCTAATGTCTTGTGTGATTGTGTTTTTTGTATGTTTCGATTGTTTAGTTTTTTTGTGTTGTGTGTTTGTTATAAATAAATCATACATAAAAAAAATGCACAAGTTTATGTTGAGATTTTGGACACTTTTCTTATTCCATCAATTGAAATGATGTTTGGTGATGGTAGCATCTTTTTTCAGGATGATAATGCATCGTGGCATAGGGCAAAATTTGTAAAAACATTACTACAGGAAAGACATATAATGTCAATGGCATGGCCTGCAAATAGTCTGGACCTTAATCCAATTGAAAATCTGTGGTGGAAATTAAAGAAAATGGTGCACAACAAGGCTTCAACCTGCAAAGCTGATCTGGCAACTGCAATAAGACAAAGCTGAAGACAGATTGATGAAGTATACTGTTTGTCTTTAGTTAAATCCATGTCTCCGAGAATTCAAGCTGTTATAAAAGCCAGAAGTGGTGCAACAAAGTTTGGTGATTCCATATAATTTTCATCAGATTTGTGTGATTCCATATTTTTTCCCTCTGTTTGATCTTTAAAACAGTTGTTATTAACTATAGTTGTTTCTTTCTTTCTTTCTTTCTTTTTTTTTTTTTTTTTTTTACAGCTACAAGTGTTTTATACAGCCAGAAGTTTGGATTGTTGAGTGAAAATAGTTTTGTGGCATGTATGTGCTTGTTTTTTTTTTCTTCCACACAAGTAAAAATCTTCTGAGAGTGGTGATTCCATACATTTTGCCAGGGGTTGTATTGTTTAATACTAATTTTTTATGTTTTGCAAATCAAAAAGTGCAGATGT
Organism: Clarias gariepinus; assembly: GCF_024256425.1. Lineage (NCBI taxonomy): Eukaryota > Metazoa > Chordata > Actinopteri > Siluriformes > Clariidae > Clarias > Clarias gariepinus. The sequence goes on along the minus strand of NC_071104.1, from coordinate 25,344,176 downwards.
TTCAATCTTTCCTGAGAGGTTTCACAGAAAATATTACTGCAGTGATTGCTGAGTTTCAGAATGAATCAAACACAGCGTAGGAGGAAGTGGATTAGCTCTGACCCCATCCCATGCGCTCTTAGCTCTCTTATGATGCTTAAAATGATTGTTAAAGTTAAACAAAAGTATAAAGATAACACTTACATCAATTGTTACATAGCCACAATGTTTATTCATCAAATATTCGAAAATGTTGTCTTCCATTCTTTACTGAGACAACAGGGTGCACCTTGTCTAACTAGCTATGAAGGTTTGCTAACTAACAGTTAAAATTCTGCAGGCTCTCAGAGATAAGACAGGCAGCAAATAATGACCAACTTAGCCTACAGTATCTGAGTGAGGTCTTTGGACACTGGATGCGAATAAATTTCTTTTACTTAATTCTTAATTCTTAGTTCATAGACATAAAGGGTTTTGGTAAACTGAGATATTTAGATGTGTACAGTATATAGACTTAAGGTTAAAACTAACATGAATTCAGAAATGACTCTGATTCTCATATTCATTAGTCACTCTTACTGTACATTTCTGGTTTCACAACTGCAGAAGGGAATTATTTATAATTACAATATCCTGTGTGACCATTATATATTTTTCTTGGGTTACTCATTTACCCTTCGGTCTAACCCTAAACCTAACCCTAACCATGGTGTGTAATGATTTAAAGATTCAAGATTTAAAGATCTTTTTTAATCCCAGAGGGAAATGACTTATTTTTGGTTACAGTTGCTTATAGTTGTTTTGCAGGAGGAAAGGAAAAGAGTAATAATAAAAAAAATCATATGTAGATGCAGATAATGTAGAATGCAGTTTACAGTGTAAATATAAAAGAACATTTATTTGTGTTAATATAAGTTACTTTTAGTTAGTTTTTAGTTTTTCTCTAAAGCAACCAAATGTTTGAACTGTTAATTTGTCCCAAATGTGCAGCTCAAATTAATCAACAATGATGTCCTAAAAGACTCATGCCATCCAAATATGAAATACAGATACTTCTTTACCCGCTGATGGGGCAACCTGTTACATGTTCACATTCACTATTTAAATGCTTATCGGTTTGTACTAAAAAAAGATATGAAAATGAAATCAATACAAAACATGTACCTGAGTCTATATATAAAAGATATGTATATAGTGAGAAGTGGGACAATATGCCCCTACATGTAATTTGTAAGCAGTCCCTAAATCGCACACGGTCTAACTTTTAATCGGCGAAATATGACAATTCCTTTATGAAGTTTGGGCTGTTTATTATTATTTATTTTTTTACATATCTATCACAAGAGCAGATATTCCTTTCAATTGTGTTGCATATAGAGGGAAGTGAAACCTGAGTAACGAACTTCGAACTATTTTTACCTCGAAATGATACAACTCCGAATGCGTGCTGCAATCAAAGCAAAAGGCGGTATAACGAAATATTGGTATGTGACATTTTTTTGGCCGTGTTTATATCCTGTATGACAAGACCCGCCTTCATAAGACCCGCCCACTGGGAAAAGCCCCGAACTTCCCACGAGCGCGTCTCGATCACACCTCGTGTATGACGTAAACGCGCAACTGACTAAAACATCATCAGCGTGGTTACATAGACCTGAGTAAATACTTTAACAAAACTACTATTTATGTTCGTACAACCTTTTCCCCCATAGGAACATAGACTCTTGCGCACAAAGGCACAATTCACCCTAAACAGCAACCTGTGGCTATTTCTAGAAAGATCTAATCCAAATCAAGACATAACCCTTGTGGCAATATTTCCAATAGTTCGGTTATTTACTCATTCTTATAAGAGTAGCACAATAACTACATTCCCAAAACATAATTCCCAGAAATTCCTGATTTAATTTAAGTTCCCGCCCTTCTGAAGTCCTCCTACTTTCATTATTGCCGGAAAAAGAAACCAACATAATTCGTGAGTCAGATCATTTGACTCAGCTCTTTCAAATCGGACAGATCGAGGCTGTTTACAAGCGATTTCTTCGAACTGATTAAAACATAGCAGACAAAATAGCAGGAGATCCTTCAGTAGCTCCAGAGCAGAGCTAACCGGCCAGAGATCTTCCCTCATGGAAGGCCAGGTAAGTGTGGAAGAAACTTTATCTCGTGTTGTTGCGATACCTCTAACTAGAGACAGTAAACAATAAGGCATTTTATAAAGTCGCATGTATTGATTTTAAAGGTAACAATTTGACGTATTGGTTGAAAGATTTTTGAACTTCACGACAGCATTTGTCAGTAGAGCGAATGTCATGTTATTCGCCTCGAACATAACAAAAGGTTTTTGCCTAGTTTCATTCCGTCTTTGGAAAAAAAGCCCGGGGCATGCAATGTTCGTCACTGCAACGAGAAAAGCAGGTCTATGACAAGTGCTATCCTCTGGCAAACCTGGACAAATAAGCATTTTTAATTGACTTTATAAATAGTATACAAAAAAAAAAAACTTATTTCTATTTATATGTTATTTATTTCACTTTGCATTAATAAAACTAATTTAAATAGTTGAAATTGAATTTTCATTAATTAAAAAACAGCTCTTTATTCTACTAGGTATGATGAAAGGAGACAAAATATTATTTTGTACTCTGTACTTTTTCAAAGCGATAACAATAACATGGCTTAGAAAATCCTCTTACCAAGGCTTTTCTAAAATTCAGTATAAACAGGTACAATAAACAAATGTTTAAAAACATACGTAAGTAATAAATTAAAAAAATCTTTTTCTTTTCCTTTAAAATGTTTTTGCTTATTCATGTTTGTATAGTTCTGCAGCACGGTGGTGTAGTGGTTAGCACTGCCAGGTTCGATTCCTGTCTCTGTGTGCATGGTGTTTGTATGTTCTTCCCGTGTTTGGTGGGTTTCCTCTGGGTTTCCCCGCTTTCTTTCCATACTCCAAAGACCTGGAGATTAGGCTAATTGCCGTTTCCAAATTGCCCGTAGTGTGTGTTTGTGTGTGTATGTGTGTGTGCACAATGGATTTGCACCCTGTCCAGGATGTACCCCCCTTGTGCCTTACTGTAAGTCTCCTGGGATAGGCTCCAGGCCATCTAAAACCCTGAATAGAGGATTAATACACAATGAGTGAGACAATGTTTGTATATTTGGTTAAAATAAAATAACATTCAGTTCATCAGAGACTATGTACTCTGTAGTGCACAATCCTGAGCCCTGTATGTGTTTATTAAAAAAAAAAGAAAAACATAGCTAAATTACTCTGAAATTTAAGAGTTAAAAAACATTGAAATGAAAACAATCACTAAGTAAAAATCTCTGCAAGCACCTAAGCCAAGTGATGTTCTATATTTTCTCTGATTATGTTTTTTTAAAAGCTAAATTTAATGCAAATAAAATTCATTGTCTGTTCACATTTACTCTTTCTACTTATTATATTTTAAGACTGTCTGAATTTACCTGATAATTTAATGATAAATGTCTGTACATGATTTTAACTAATTATATACTTATTTTTATTACAAGAATACATGGAAAAAACAACTAATAGGAAAGCATATTTTAAGTTTCCTCATGTTTCGGGTTAGCTTTGAGACCAATGCTGGCTACACATTATTAGTTACATTCACACAAATGAAGTCATGTTAATCAATTCCACTGCAAGAGTGTAGTAACATAAGTTTCTACTTTAACCTGACAGACTAGTAAATATAATATGGTATGTCCCACTGTACCCAAATTCTTATTCATTTAATTTAATTTTTACACCTAGTCACTTTTAGTATTGGATTTAATAGTGAAGTGTTTAGAACTGGTGATGGTAAGGTTTAAGTTCTAGATTGGTAATTTTTGCAGGGATGAATCCTAAAATATATATTGAATTGTCCTGTCATATGTGTTTTTCGTGAACAAAAGCAGAGTTCCAAAGTTCCAGAATTCCAGGAGATTTTGTTGCAGGTTCAAAATGCATTGAGCCTGACTGAGGTACAGGAGCTTGTATTCCTCTGCACTGAAATGCTCAGTAAGGATCTCAGCAGTGTAGACACAGCCAGTAGGCTGTTTGTTCTGCTGCAGGATCATGACCTGTTATCCGCTGAAGATTTGTCTCTGCTTCTTGAACTACTGAAGATAATCAAACGTGATAAGCTTATCCGAGACCTTCAGTTAAATCCACGTCAGTTAAGCAGTCGCGTTTCCTTATACAGGTCAGTGCAGCACTTTGGTGGGACATTTTGGTACGTTCTTGCTGCTCTGTACTTCTCACTGGTTAGCCTATAACAGCAGCTTGAAATATTATTTAAACATTATGGTTTTAAATATTAATCTAATTCAATATACATCTTTAGCTACGGAGTCTTTATATTTGTATGATTTTTTTAAGGTTTCCTTCTTGACAAAAAGATCTCTGTTTTTTATCTGTCTCTTTAACATTTAGGCAGATGTTATTTGAATTGTCTGAGAACATCTCAGATAATGAACTAAAGGATATAAAATTTTTGCTGCATGAGACTTTACCTCGCAGGAAACTACAGAAAGAAGTGGTGAGGGTCTATTGATGTAAACACATACTAACTTGGAAACTTTATTGTATTTGTCTTTGTCAATACTCTTAACACAACAATGTTTTTACAGTACTAAACTAGTACCATAAATTACAAATCCATAATCAATAAAGAATAAATAGGTATAGTCACCATGTTATTATATGATGTTATAACATTATTGATTTAATTACACATTTGCAGACAACACTGCAATTGTTTCTGGAAATGGAGAAGGAAGGCTGCATGGGTGCTGATGATCTTAGCACTATAGAAAAACTCATTGGAAGTGTATGCCCTCGTTTAAAGAAAATAATCAGTGTTTATCAGATGAATGGTAAGTAAAAAAAATAACATGATATATTTCACTATTCAGCAAGGGTAAAGGAATTTAGCATTATTTTTAGACTAATTATAAGTCACCCATCAAGAGGGGAGGTTTTCCAGGAGTAAAAGTTTTAATAAAGTATAAGTAAAATGTAAAAATGCATTTAAAAAAGACACAAACAGGTTCGTGCACTTAAACTATTCCAGTAAGGGAAAAAAAAACACTGATTAGATCTACTTCTAGGACATCCTTGTGCATAGTTGCTAAACATGCCATTACAGTGTATGTTAACTCTATACAGTATTTTTAAAGACAGCCTCTTCTAACCTTAAGTGTGTCAAAGGTTGATGGGAAAATCATGCCTACTGTATTAATGTGGTGAGCTAAACCAAAACAACCGCACTATTTCTTCAAATGCTCTTCAGTATGTTAGAAGAGCTCTTCTTTTCCTTTAAAATGTTTTTGCTTATTCATGTTTGTATAGTTCTGCAGCACGGTGGTGTAGTGGTTAGCACTGCCAGGTCCGATTCCTGTCTCTGTGTGCATGGTGTTTGTATGTTCTCCCCGTGTTTGGTGGGTTTCCTCCGGGTTTCCCCACTTTCTTTCCATAGTCCAAAGATCTGGAGATTAGGCTAATTGCCGTTTCCAAATTGCCCATAGTGTGTGTGTGAGTGTGTGTATGTGTGTGTGCACAATGGATTGGCACCCTGTGCAGGATGTACCCCCCTTGTGCCCTACTGTAAGTCTCCTGGGATAGGCTCCAGGCCATCTAAAACCCTGAATAGAGGATTAATCGGTATAGACAATGAGTGAGACAATGTTTGTTTATTTGGTTAAAATGAAATAACATTCAGTTCATCAGAGACTATGTACTCTGTAGTGCACAATCCTGAGCCCTGTATGTGTTTATTAAAAAAAAAAAACATAGCTAAATTACTCTGAAATTATAGAGCTACAAAACATTGACATAAAAACATCACTAAGTAAAAATCTCTGCAAGCTCCACGATCCAAGCACCTAAGCCAAGTGATGTTCTATATTTTCTCTGATTATTATTATTAAGCTAAATTTCATGCAAATAAAATTCATTGTCTGTTTACTTTTCCTCTCTCTACTTCTTATATTTTAAACCAAAACTACAGCACTATTTCTTCAAATGCTCTTGAGTATGTTACTTGTGTTAGGGGTTCATGGCAAAGTTTAAGCCTTTTCTGATAGTGCAACTTATCTTTTTCGAAGGTTCTACATAGAAACTTCTAAATACATCTACATAGAAAGTTCATCCAGAGGGACAGCTATTTTTGTTCATGGTATAGCTATATCTTAAATCTATATGGGCATTTAATTACATTTCCGTTTCCTCTACACTGGTCTAATACAGTTAAAGTTTAAGAAGTTTAATTAATATTACTGTAAGGTAAGCAAGCTGCACTTCCAGGTTTCAGAGTTTTTATTCCAGATTCTTTTACCATGTGTTTTTTGTTAAATGCCTAAGGGTTAGAGAGCATTTGAAGGGATTTGAAGCATTTTTTCGTTCTATCTTTATTTAAATCCCACCTATTAATGATATGCCAAAATGGTAACATACAAATTATAGATAAAATTAAAAGAAATAAAGAATTGCTAGACCAAAACTAATCACAGGCTAAATTAAATTTACTCACTTTCTATTAATGTCAATTTTCTTGACAGGATAAGCCTTAACCATTGTGATCTGACTAACTGCTTAACAAAAGGGTCCAGTATCAAGTCCTTTGTTCTTATTGCATCTTGTTTCCTAATTAGGTTTGAGCATCTTATCTGCTTGAAAAATTATAATGTCTGATTTCTTGGCTGTTCATTTTGTAGGTGTCAGTGTCCCTGAAGATGTGAAACGCAAGGACAAGTCTAATAACCAGGACACCTCAATAACCACCAGACCAGTTCCGGTAGTATAAGAAACTAGGCATTATTGTTCTCACAATGAAATTGTGCTTCATGATTTTTTTTGTTAGACAAAGTTTACTGTCAAAAAAAGGAAAACCTTTACAGTTGACTCTGACCCCTGTTCTTGAGATTTGACTATGTGTTCTCAATTTTATCTTGGTTAGCCTGAGGACACTGCATGTGCTACATACAACCCAGGTACAACTTCACACTAAGGTCTGTAATAGGTTATATTACTGAGATTAAGCTAATATTAATGAGATCCCTGTTTTAGATTTGACTGTTTCTGAAGAGCTGCTGCCTCCTTCATATTTTAATCAGCTACCATCCACTGAGGTTGGTTAACACACCACTGTCTATTCAGTAGGATTTGTTTACTGAGTCATCACATTTTGAAAACTTTGTCTGTTTCACAGATGCGTTCTGGACTGATGTCTATCTCAGGTACGGAGTGGAAGCTTGTGAAAAAAAATTCGTTCCACAAAATTGCTATTTCATAAAATTCAAATAGTAATAGTAGTTTTCCAACAGTGTATCCAGAATGCAGATTTGGTTGTATTTTTGTGTGTGTGTGCAAGCTCAACTAGTTGTGTGATCTCTGTCATGTGGCATTCAGGTGATGTACAGGACCAGGTTGCTCACTTAAGTCTTTCTGAAAATCAAAATCTCACCCAAGGTGAAACAAACCCGAGCTTTCCTGAGACAAACCAAAATACATTGGTAACTTTCTCAGATTTAGTAATTCTGAAGTTTTGTTGTGTGTGGTCTGTGCCTGGTCTGGGAACAGCTTGACATCTTCACTTTGTGCTTTAGACCCTGAGGCAATATGACATGAATGGAGATTGGAGAGGATTCGCTTTGATCATCAGTAACTATGATTTCTCACATTCTCACATTTTATCGTTGAAGAACAGAGAGGGGACGGACGTAGATGAGAGTAAGCACAACTAATAGATTTAAACTATTATAAAATATACATATACAAGTTCAAGTTCACTTTAATGGTAATGATTTTTTAATATGAAAATGTTTAATATAAAATTTTTTGGTGTTGAAATTATTTTAATGTGACACGGACAAGCACATTCATGCAGTATAAATGACAAGAGACTAAGCACTGTGCCAGGAAGCATAATTTTTCTTTTTCTGGTGTGCTAAGTCAGTCATGTTTAGTTTTATATTTCCAAAAAACTTTCTCTCAATGCAATTTATATGCATTGATGCTTAAAACTGATTCCAAATAATTTGTTAGTCAAATGAGATTACAGTGAATTCTATTTGTGTGTGTGTGTGTGTGTGTGTGTGTATGTGTGTATGTGTGTGCCCACACAGAAAGTTTAGCTGATGTGTTTCAGTGGTTGGGGTTTGAAACTATAATAAAGCAAGACTGCAGTAAGGAGAGCATGCTGAGTGCTCTAAATGAGCTGCGCAACAAAGATCACACTAACGCTGACTGTGTGGTGTGCTGTGTGCTGACTCATGGCTACGAGGGTGGCCTGTATGGGGTGGATGAAGGGAAAGTCTTGCTAAAGGATCTGATCAAGTTGCTGGATGGCGAGCATTGCCCTTCCCTTAGACAAAAACCCAAACTTTTCTTCATCCAGGCCTGCCAGGGTTCTCAGGAACAGCAGGTGGTCTTTCTACAGTCGGATGGTCCTAATGACACTTCAAACATGGACATGAGCATTGAAAGTGATGCTCAGACGCCCACACACTCCATACCTGTTGGGGCCGACTACTTGGTGGCAATGGCGACAGTGCCAGGTTATGTCTCATTCAGAGAAAAACACAGAGGATCATGGTTCATACAGTCACTGTGTAAGAAACTACAACAGCTCGTGCCAAGGTGAGCATGCACAGCCTACACCCTGTTGTTGTCTCATAATTTACTTAAGCCAAAGACTCCAAAGGCAAACTAGTCACATACATACAGTGGTGTAAAAAACTATTTGCCCCCTTCCTGATTTCTTATTCTTTTGCATGTTTGTCACACTTAAATGTTTCTGCTCAGCAAAAACTGTTAACTATTAGACAAAGATAACATAATTGAACACAAAATGCAGTTTTTAAATGAAGGTTTACATTATTAAGGGAGAAAAAAAAACTTCAAATCTACATGGCCCTGTGTGAAAAAGTGATTGCCCCCCTTGTTAAAAAATTACTTTATTAAAAAATAAATTATCACACCTGAGTTTAATTTCTGTAGTCACCCCCAGGCCTGATTACTGTCACACCTGTTTCAATCAAGAAATCACTTAAATAGGAGCTACCTGACACAGAGAAGTAGACCAAAAGCACCTCAAAAGCTAGACATCATGCCAAGATTCAAAGAAATTCAGGAACAAATGAGAACAAAAGTAATTGAGATCTATCAGTCTGGTAAAGGTTATAAAGCCATTTCTAAAGCTTTGACTCCAGCGAACCACAGTGAGAGCCATTATCCACAAATGGCAAAAACATGGAACAGTGGTGAACCTTCCCAGGAGTGGCCGGCCGACCAAAATTACCCCAAGAGCGCAGAGACAACTCATCCGAGAGGCCACAAAAGACCCCAGGACAACATCTAAAGCACTGCAGGCCTCACTTGCCTCAATTAAGGTCAGTGTTCACGACTTCACCATAAGAAAGAGACTGGGCAAAAACGGCCTGCATGGCAGATTTCCAAGGCGCAAACCACTTTTAAGCAAAAAGAACATTAAGGCTCGTCTTAATTTTGCTAAAAAACATCTCAATGATTGCCAAGACTTTTGGGAAAATACCTTGTGGACCGACGAGACAAAAGTTGAACTTTTTGGAAGGAGCGTGTCCCGTTACATCTGGTGTAAAAGTAACAGCATTTCAGAAAAAGAACATCATACCAACAGTAAAATATGGTGGTGGTAGTGTGATGGTCTGGGGTTGTTTTGCTGCTTCAGGACCTGGAAGGCTTGCTGTGATAGATGGAACCATGAATTCTACTGTCTACCAAAAAATCCTGAAGGAGAATGTCCGGCCATCTGTTCGTCAACTCAAGCTGAAGTGATCTTGGGTGCTGCAGCAGGACAATGACCCAAAACACACCAGCAAATCCACCTCTGAATGGCTGAAGAAAAACAAAATGAAGACTTTGGAGTGGCCTAGTCAAAGTCCTGACCTGAATCCTATTGAGATGTTGTGGCATGACCTTAAAAAGGCGGTTCATGCTAGAAAACCCTCAAATAAAGCTGAATTACAACAATTCTGCAAAGATGAGTGGGCCAAAATTCCTCCAGAGCGCTGTAAAAGACTCGTTGCAAGTTATCGCAAACGCTTGATAGCATTTATTGCTGCTAAGGGTGGCCCAACCAGTTATTAGGTTCAGGGGGCAATTACTTTTTTACACAGGGCCATGTAGGTTTGGATTTTTTTATCCCTAAATAATAAAAACCATAATTTAAAAACTGCATTTTGTGTTTACTTGTGTTATCTTTGACTAATAGTTAAATGTGTTTGATGATCAGAAACATTTTGTGTGACAAACATGCAAAAGAATAAGAAAAAAGGAAGGGGGCAAATAGTTTTTCACACCACTGTACATATATTACTGTGATCAGAGATGACGTACATGCTTGGTAAAGTTGCATTGTAAAAAATAGACAGTAGCAAACAACTATATTTACTCATGAAAGCAAGACTATTTCCCCACACAGTAATATAATATAATATAATATAATACAATACAATACAATACAATACAATACAATACAATACAATACAATATAAATATAGGTATTTAAATAAATACTAGAGTTAGTACCCATCGTTGACGGGAAAAGAATTTGTAGAAAGAGTTCAAATGTTAAGCTAAATATCAGCTGATCAGGTTTAATGCAATCAGTGATATCATTTCAGGTCAAAGCCCATGTACATGTCTGCCTGTTTTTATGTATGGAGAAACTCTCTGCCTAACATAGTAATACAAAGAAATAAAATTTTGTTAGAGTGAATATCTTACGCCTTGTTTACACTAAGTTATACATCTTTGTCATCAGCCTAATACACTCCCTGTTTACATATTTGTTCCCCCCATACATAGCTATCATGGTCACCATTCACACAAAAAAACAAACATTTATTATTATAAATTTAAAATCTAACATTAACTACAGTATCATGTGGTATTATAAAAGTGCAAAACCATATTTGGGTTTAAACACTTTCACTTTCAGTCTGAAGAAAATATGTCATGACTTACCTGTAAAGTTATGAGGATAAACAAAGATAGATTATCCACTCATTTTTATGACTCATTAAACTACAGTTTCTGCATTATTACACACATGTCAAATTGGATGTTTAATAAACAGAATTTACTACATAATGTGCTTTGTAACACACACACACACACACACACACACACACCTTATTTCTTCATATTACTTTAAACGATGTAGATTAAATAAACAAAATTAGAACAAATGTTTTACTGTGACAGGCTGTAAAGTGCCTACAGATGCAATTTTAAAATGTGTTGTTTATGTAACAGGATGTTAGAATCCAGCATCACCAGTATACTAACCACTGGCCTGATCGTCTGTCAGCATCTGTACCTGTTTCTCACTGGTTCATGCCTTAAGACAGATGTTTTTTATGCTTAAATGATTCATACAATAGGTGACTAAGTGACTTAACAAACAAAAAACATTCATCACAGGTAATCAGGGACTTGTCAAAAATAAGAGCCGAAAAAGTGCTTGTGTGTGTATAACTTTTGTGTTCTGTTTTCTGTGTGTAGTGGCATTGATCTGCTGTCTATTCTGACTGAAGTTAACAAAGATGTGAGCAGCAAAACTGGAATCAGGAAGCAGATGCCTCAGCCAGAATTCACACTGACTAAGCGAGTAGTGTTTCCTGTGCCAAACATCCCTATTACCTCTTCGGGATTTACCTGAAATCTCATGAATGTGTGCTCGTAAATTTTTTATAAGACTTAACTGAAATCCTTTAGGAAGTACTGTATGTGTGTGTGCATGTCTGTATGTGTGTGTGTATTATTATTATTATTATTATTATTATATTTTGAGATGCACAGGAAATATACACATCACCAAATACAATAATATATACAATATATGTCAGACCTTTAGAGTGTTTTACATTAAATTTGTTTTTCCCATCAGAAATATGAATATAAAATGTGAAGTCAAATTAAATCAGCAAATTAAATCAGGGTTTAACAAGAGTGCAAATGTTATGAGAGAATACTTTATATTTTTGCTATTGAAATGGTTTACATTTAACTTTTCATTTAAATAGATTTTTATATTGGGTAAAGATGATATATGTCTCCTATGTTGAGTATCCGTTAATAAAAATCATACTGAAAGACTCAAGCGCAGCTCTTGTTTTAACCCGTGAGCCTTTTAGGCTTATGCTTATGTGTGCTTATGCTTATGTGTGCCTTCTTATATATTTAAATTAAATTAGGCTTCTCATTTGACTACATGCAGACCTCTGACTATAAAATCAATTGAAGGTTATAGTATATACTAAAAGTCAAATAACATGTGAAAATACTTTCACTTACATTTTATCTTCAAAATTGTTATACATAACAGATCTTAATTTTAAATGTATTTATTCCTTTTCTCAGTTAATTCGTTTTTTTTTTGTCCAAACTTAATTAAACACACTGGAATACTAATGCAGAAGATAAACAAATTAAAGTAAAAAATATGTGCAGTTTTCATTTGGGAAAATGAAGTCAAAGAAAGTCTTTTTCAAGTTTAGTCAAGTTTTTTTCAAAATCTGAAAAGAAATGAAATCCTTTACAGAAGGCCATTACTATGAATATCACAGTAAAAAAAATTCTTTAAAACAACAGAAGTAATTCCAATTTTTTTTTTTTAATCTCAGGAGTAGTTTATGCAGATAAACTCAGCACCACAGTTGTATGTTGCATTAATATTTCCACATAAGAGCTGAAGTACAGTATAACATACTGTACAAATGTTAAGCTAAAGCTAAAGGGATTCTTTTGAGGTGCACTTAATATTAGTCTGTTAGCCTGCTCCACTTTCTTGATACACTGGAGGGTGGCCGTTGTTGCTAAAGACCTTTTCCCAGCTCTGACAGGTGGCACATCTGTTAGAAAAAAAACAAAAGACACTGCCCGTTTAAAATTTCATGAAACTTTTTAAACCTACAGCCAAATGACAAATAATTGAAGGTATTCTATTCAAGCTATAGATATCTTCACTTATCATTTTTTAATCACTGGCTTGTGCTGTTATTAAAATGGTGCATGTCGAACCATAATGTTAAACTCCTCTTGAATCTGATGCAGAGCGGCCCTCAGCACCCTGATAGTTTCATCTTTCTCTTTCAGCTGCCTCTTCAAACCCTGCACAAAAAAAAATTTGCTATTTTCTATTTATAGCATTAATTACAGCTATTCAGAAAAAAATATGTAAAAAATTTTATAAACATGGATTGACTAACTGCACTTTAAGGGAAGAAACCAGATATAAATAATTTATCCATGAGAACATATCTATCTCTCTACTATCTATCTATCTATCTATCTATCTATCTATCTATCTATCTATCTATATGTGTGTGTACATAATATACATAATTAATATTCTAAATAATATTAATATTGCTTTCTACTGGTATATATATATATGGGAAGACACACCCCAATTCCACCATCAGCAGAGACACAGGCAAAAGCACAGAACACAAATATACTCAATATCGTAACATTAAGAATGAACATGCCCTACATTTAAATACTCTGCTTACCCCAACCTCAACTTCAAAATTGACCTGAAGTTCTGCAATCTCGGACTGAAAAGCCTTTTTTTGCCTTTCTTCCTTCTGTCTCTCTGTCTCACTCTGGTTCAGCTGCTCCTTCACTAAAAAGTCCAAAATGTAGTGACTATCACGCAGACCCTTTAGAGATACATGGCTCATCACAACCATTTGACTTCATTTGACTTCATGCAAGACCAACATTATATGGCAAATTCAGTGCACTCATTAGCAGATTGTTACATCAACACACTTTTTACATACTGTAGCAAAGCAAGCAGCCAGAACTCACACCACAAGAGCTGTTTTTTCATACATCTTTCCTGTTCCTCTTTATTCTTCGAACAGTTGTACTCATCAAACACATTGTCCTATTACACATACAGTATATGAAACACATACACACACACACACACACACACACACACACACACAAAACTATACAGAGAGAGAGATTATTATAATGTGGCTTTAGTTCAGAATCTCTTATAGACATAGTACTCCTACCTTCTGCGGTCTGATGGAGCATTTAAGGAAATCATAGTCTTTTTTGAGCAGAGCTATAATGAAACAAGTAAGGAAAAGCATATACATATAAGTCCAGACAGCCAATCATACACAAACTTTAAGGTCCTGAAATGAGGCTAGAAAAGAGTACAAAGGTATTTGTTGCAGTTTTTGATTTCCCAAGGCTGAGATTGGCCTGCCCCTCTTCTTATCTTACATAAGCTCAGCACACTGCAAACTGACCACTGTTAATGTTTAGTCCTCTGTGATCATACCAAATTTCTCTTCAGCAGTGTTCCTTTCATCCTCTAGAGCCTTAGTATGAGCTGCAACCAGTTTACTTATCTCAGACCTGTGGTCCTGCATCAATTCTCTAAGAAAAAGGAAGAGAGAGAGATTGAGAGATTCTTACTGTAATCAAGGATCAATATGAGAGGATATATGTTCATAGGTTGACTATATGTACAGTATATATATATATATATATATATATATATATATATATATATATATATATATATATATACACAAGGGTGATTAAAAAATGACCTGCTCTCTGGCTGTAGAATTTATTTCAATAAAAATTTCAACATAATCTCTTTGTTTTTGAATACACTTTGACTATCTGAAACCAGCCCTTTATATTTAATTTTTTTTAGGCTGAGCTGTAAGACACAAATGCACAGCAGTCATCAGAAGTGAATTTTCATCCTTGTAAGGTTGCCTTCAGGGGACAAAAGACCGATGGAGCAAGATCGGGACTATAAGGAGGATGCTTTAACACCTAAAAACAATGTTTCTACAGTGTTGGCAGAAATGTGTGCTCACACACAAGATCACAACACCCTTGCATAAAGGTTTAGGCCTCTACTCTTTAATAAGCCTCTTGCTGTAAGACGTACTGTTGCTTGTTGAATCTTTTTCTTGATAATGTTTCAATACTGGCCTTTAAGAATTTTAAAAAACTGTCAACATCAATTTTCCGGCTGGTGGTTGACTTTTGAACTTTTTCTTGGCCAGCGATTGAGGATATTTCCATTCCATACGCTGCAGTGTACTCTCAGGCTCGTACTGATAAATCCATGTCTCGTCACAAGTAATGATTCCCTTTAAGAAACTTTCACATTCCTTAGAGTAACAGTTCAAGTTTTGTTTGCAGATATCTAAACGCGTCTGTTGCATGAGTTGTTTCGGCACAAAGTAGTTGTGTTTCACCAGTGGGGCATCCAGTGTTGCTCGCACCGCATTTACAAATGAACTGATCAAACACGTTCACCGCAATGACTGGAGACAGCGGAAAGCGCTAATAAGACACTTGCCAACAGTACGGCCAACAGTATAACAATATCACCCTCGTGTATATGTACTATATACAGTATAGAGTAAAAAATAATCTTAGAATCCTACTTCATTTCCAATTGATGGTGTTTCCTGCATTTTTTAGTCCTGTGCTCTGCTTCTTTCAACAACTACAGAGCAAGAGAGAGACAGACACTATTTTCACTTTTGTCGGTTTGTTTTATTTATTTTTGTTTTTTTTAAATATATTTAATTTATATTAAATAAACTGCACTACAATAAAAAGTGTGTAAATGTGTTTCTGTAGGTCTTTTATATAAGTATTGATCCTTTTTAACACTGTAACAATTTGTTCATTTATTTGCCAGCTTTTTAAGAACAAAAGCAGAGAGACTGAGGAAGAAGAGTGTGTCTGACCGCACGGTAGCTCTGTTGGTGTGATCTGCGTTCATCCTGGAGCAGTGCAGTCAACTTGCCCACTTGTTCCTGCATTTCCTGTATCATCTCCTGCCTGCCAAAGACACACATGCACACACGCACATACACACACACACTTAGCAGTACTTGTGAACTATAACAAATTACAAATGATACTACAAACTATTAATTTTTTTTACACTGAGTGTAAAAAACTGAGTTTTTACTTTACTTTACTGTACAATTACACTACTATACTATCAAGCCTCATAATATCGTCTTATGTCACAACTGAAAACTAAACCAGTTTGCAGAGTGTATTCAATGCTAAAGTCCACTCACTCATTATCTATACTGCTTTATCTTGTTTACAGGGTTGTGGTATAGTAGCTTGGAGTGAGGGACACCCTGGACTGGGTGCCAATCCATCACAGGACACACACGCACCACACACACACACACTACGGGAAACTTGGTTACAACAATTAGCCGAATCTGCATGTCTTTGGACCGTAGGAGGAAACCAGAGTACCCAGAGAAAACCAACCAAGCATGGGAAGAACAGCAGTATTCAGTGAAGAACCAATAACAAGGTGAAATTTCAGCTATTAATAATTCATATAAAAAATTAATAATTCATTAAAAAAAATTGTGGGCATGCTAAGACTTGTTTGTATTTTGCACATTACTCATTGAATGTCTTCATGCAGAAATAAAAGCAATTAAATTTAGAAAATTGCACCCATGAAAAATAAAGCATATGTAGACGCATGGAGAAGTCCCTAATATGACAAAATGAATAAACTGAAACTGTGTTTTTTGACAACTTGCCCATAACTTGCACAGGATAGGATGCATCTTTTAAAGGCTAAACGTGTACGGAAGTGTGATAGGTTAAAACGGCTGTCAATCAAAAAGATAGTCTCTGATTGGTTACAACCTTAAACACGCCTCCGAACTCCAGGTGACGGGTTTTCCGCCGCTGCAGAAAACATTGTACATCCAACCGCCTCCTCACTGTATTATATATTATGTTAGAATAGTTCGCCACCTGTGATAACCGCGTTAATAATGACTGAAACTGAGTAAGTTTAACATTTTAATGGCAGTGAGCTCTAATAATTTTAAAGGAAACATAAAGCGAAGTGTGTTTACAGAATAACATTGACTGTGCTAGCTAGCTAACGAAACATGCTTTTAGCTTTGCATTTTGAATAAATTGGCCTAAATAGATAAACCCTGGACATAATGTCGGACAATCTTCTAAAATATTGAATATGCTTGCACTTGTAATGTAAGTAGCAAGCTCAGCAGTGACAGTTTCATCTGTCTAAGTCTCTTAAGTCAAGGCTAGTAGACTACTTTTAGACAATATTATGACACTCTATGGTACACTAGATTAAAAGACATTAGCTAATACAGTATATACAGTAATGCAGCAGGATGGACTGTTCCTGCTCGGCTGTGCGGTCGCGGTGTTACTGTATTAGGAATGATGTAGCTTAATTTCCTGTAGAGAATCTGAGGGATATCTGCTGATATCCCATCCAACGCATGGCTTTAGGTCAGTATTCATTGTTTATTAGATGCACTTTTATTTCTTTTGCATTTCAGCTTCTGTCTGGCAAGCCAACATATTTCTGACAAAACACCAGTCCAGCTGCTTTACGAGTATGGCACTAAAACTGGCACTGTGCCTCTTTACATGATGGAGAGAGCCGCCGGAGAAGCCCACCAACCACTCTTTATTATTAGTGTTACCATCGGAGACATCACCTGTACAGGTCAGACTCACTGAACTTCACACAGCAGAATGGGTTAGAATGGAAATTAAGGTCACACACAAGAACAGGTCAGACACACAATTAAGCCACTAGATAAACCTCATTTACCAGTATTGGTCAAGCTCTAGATAAAGCTTATTTACCAGTATTGGTCAAGCTCTAGATAAAGCTTATTTACCAGTATGGATCAGGCTCTAGGATAAAGTTCTAGATAGAGCTCATTTACCAGTGTGGGTCAGGCTCTAGATAAACCTTATTTACCAGTATGAGTCAGGCCCTAAATAATGCTCATTTACCAGTGTGAGTCAGGCTCTAGGATAAAGTTCTAGATAGAGCTCATTTACCAGTGTGAGTCAGGCTCTAGATAAAGCTTTTTTAACAGTATCAGTCAGGCTTTAGATAAACCTTATTTACCAGTATGAGTCAGGCCCTAAATAATGCTCATTTACCAGTGTGAGTCAGGCTCTAGATAAAGCTTATTTACCAGTATGGGTCATGCTCTAGATAAAACAAATTTATCAATATAGATCAGGCTCATAATAAATGACATACACCTGTCAGATTAAACTCGCACTAGACCTCATTTACTTGTACAGATCAGACTTAGGCTAAACCTCACACTCATGTATGCATCAGATTCATAATGAACCTGTATGGGTCTGGTGTTCGTTGGAAAAGACTGTTTAGTTTTTTCAACATTATGTACCACATTATGTGCAAATGAAGTAATTTTAAATTGTCTACATGTAAAGGGATCTTCTCGTCTGCCTAGTTTTACTTAATTAGTTAATGTACATTGAGGGTTGTGAAAGGAATGAGATGCCTTATGATGCACTACTTCTATAGATGATGAAGATAAAGAAGCTCACAAGGAGCCTTAATGCTAGCTATAAATAACTAAAGATGAACAAACAGTCCAGCTGCCTTGTGTAGGATAACATTATATGTTTTAATGGGTGGTGTGATTTCCATTTGAAATCATCAAAATAATTACATATTTTAAGATATATTTTATGCATCAAAGAAAATCCACTGCACAACATGTCAAATATTTAGGTGCTTGTATTTGTAACTTTAATTTTCACCCTTCTATTCATCATAGGAGAGGGTTCCTCAAAGAAAGCTGCCAAACAGGAGGCTGCAATGGCAGCTCTTAAAATGCTGGAGTTAGACATTGAAAATAGGTAAGTGCACAACAGATCCTAGATTATGAGTTTTGTCAATTAGGAACAATTTGTACTTGTTATATGCTGATATACACCATTTGGCCTAATACTTCTGTTAATAAGAACATTTGGTTCAGAGGTTAATGTGCTATTTTAATTGTGGTTTATTTCAGTAGGCAAATGGAGTGGATTATGACAATGATTTAAATGGCAAGAATCAAGAGATGGATTATAGCACAAGGGGCATTCAGGTCAAACTGGGATTTTTGATTGTGCGGAATACTAGAACATGCACAACACTAATAGAAGTAAAAATTACCTTTATTTCTCTATATAATTCACTGCTTCAGTAATAGACTTATCCCACCGTTTTACTAGTGCTTGGATTCCATCAAGGTAGACTGTTTTATTAGTTTGCTACATATCTGTAACTACATATCACTAACTACATATCTGTAACTACAGTGCATATCTGTAACTCTGGCCTCCCAAGAACTCCGTTAATGGCCCAAACATGTGGAAATGGCTTGGAGCGAGGTGTGTAGTGTGTGGGGGATGTAGCAGTAACTGCCAGCTGAGTCCTTGCAATATGCAAGTGGTATTGGTGAATGATTGTGTGTACAGGTCCTACATACAGGTGTGTCTTTTCCGCAAGTCTGTGACAGGTTATTCATTAATTTTCAAGAAAAAGACTTTGCACTCACTGAAAGTTCACGGAAACGACTGCAGTGGACTCCAAGCCACCTCGGCATAGTCATCATTCACGGAAGTACAGCCTTCTTTAAAATGTTTGCACCTTTCTGATATATTACTGCGGAGCCTCTTCACCGTACCGTGCTTGAAGTCTTTTGTAAATGTCAATTGCTTTTATGCATTTAGTCATGAGAAATTTCATCACAAGTCCCAGTTTGACTCGAAAAACCTTATGAGGTTATAATGTGTGTTTCTGGTATCTAAAATGAAATGAGCGCTGAAAGTAAAGGAACCTGTTCACAAACATCTTTAGTAGGTAGAGTTAGTCATATTAAAAATAGTGCTGTGGTTAATAGCCACTAAAGATTCTTGGATGAGAAAGTATTTAAGCAATAATACAGTAATACTTTATACTACACAATAGATGTTCAACAAATCAGTAAAATGTGTACTTAAAACAGTGACCGAGTTCTGAATTAAATGGTGTCAGTAATTCCCAGTGCTAAATTGACATTAATAAACTAGAACTAAATAAACAGATACTTACATTGTGGTACACACACAGTTGGTAAACAACGTTTTTTCTGTTTTTACTGGCTTTACTTTTACTGAAGGAAAATTTCAGTATTGTTTTGACTACCAGCACTGGCTACTGTCTCCGTGACATCGGCAACATGGTCACAAAAATGACAGTACGGCAGGGAGTTTGTAACAATGTTGGAGAGTGTAAACACTGTCATGGTCGCATCAGACATTTCTCCTTTTTTCCCCCCAAAGTCCTCAAAATCAAAGGATGGAGAATATTGACTGTGGTGGTGAAGCAAATGACCAGCCTAATCCAGTAGGAATACTGCAGGTAATCACTAGCTAAGCTTTTTTCAGTGGTATTAATCGTGTCTTTCTCAGTAACCACTCACTGCCTGGGACTACAGAAGACATGTTAATGTAGTATTTTAATTGTTTTTTAATGACTAACCTAAACTACTGCATGTAGCTTTCATGAAAGTGTTAGCTAAGTGTCCATTTTTATACTTGAACTATGACTGTCTTGCAGGAGCTGGCAATGCAGAGGTCATGGCGTCTTCCAGAATATATAGTATGTTCAGAAGCAGGTCCAGATCATAAGAAAGAGTTTACAGTTGTTTGTCGTTTGGAAACACTCTCAGAAAAAGGTTTCTATATAAAAGCTTTCTGTATCAACTCCATAGCCTGGTCTCTGTCCAGATTGATTTGACATGAATTTTAGCCTGTGCTAACATGGTTTTACAAAAAAATAAAAACACCTGAAAAGCCTAAAGACTTCTGGTTTAAAGCTGATAATGAAAAAAAAAAAGGACGTATAATATCCAACACATGCCTGATCTAATAATGATCTGTGCTAAATTTTCCACTTAGGCACAGGGAGCTCTAAAAAGAATGCCAGAAGAGCAGCAGCAGAAAAGATGCTAGAAAAACTGCGAAGTCTTTCAGGGTCTACTGAGATTACATGGGTAATACTAAAAATGCATTGTCAGTTTGTATCAGAGCATTGTATTTTTTTTAACTCACTACATTGCTAAACTATGAAGGTCCGGCCTCATGTTCTATCTAATTCTCTGCAGAATCCAAAACCACATGTATATTTGGAGCGATTAAGGAGCTCTGAGTTAGAGAAGATTTCATTTCTGAGGAGGAATCCTCTCAGTATTCCCAACACAGACTATGTACAGATGATGCTGGAGTTATCTCAGGAGCAAGGCTTTGAGGTCACATATTTTGACATAGGTAAGCTTAATTCTTTTACTTCTAGAAGAGACATTTTTTTGCATTCAGTGGACCCTCTTCATACGAACATACGGCTTGCAAATTTTTGGCTTAGGAACCAAAATTTTGCTTTATCATGCAAAGCAGTTTCAACATACGGTTGCGAGTGCTTCTAGTTTTGCTCATTTCTGGTAGCCAGTCAAAAAACAACTCTCATCCCAAATGTGTATTATACAAAACAATTGTGCACAAAATATGACTATTTAAAACTATATACAAAATATTTTAATGTGTCTGTGAAAAGTCCTGTATGCTGTGTGTCTGTGTGTGTGTGTGTGTGTGTGTGTGTGTGTGGTAATGAAAGTGTTATATCAGCCTCACAGACTTTGAGTCAATCTGGGAAAATGCTGTCCTGTGATACTGTCCCAATTATAAGTAAACTAATTTTGATGTATCTGCAAAGAGACAGAAGTATTCACAGTCTTATGCAGTTCTGTGGAAAAAAAAAATGCAGACAGGTCTTATGTGTATAAACAAAACTGGAAAGTTGGCCTCGCACCTTTTCTCTAAACATTGTTTCCTTGCATCACTGAGACTCCTCTTGCGAGAGTAAAAAGATGGACCTAAACCAACTGAGAACAATCCGTAATATAAAAAAAAACAAAACATAAAAATGATTGGCAGGTTTATATATATATATATATATATATATATATATATATATATAAAAAACGTCATTTGGCTGTGCTATGTGCTATCAAGGAGAGCATCAAGAGTAAAATGGAGCCACTTTCAGTTTCGTTTTTAAAGCAGCTGGTGCCAAGAGGAATCATAAATTAAGGACAAGAGAGGATTATTGTCTATTTATTTCATAGTTTACTTTATTTACATGTCTTTTAAATGTTTTGATTGTTTATATATGCAAAAATATGATTATTGTATAGTGTGTGAAATATTGGTAATATTTTTGGGCGACTGTAATGGATTATCTGCATTTACATTATTTCCCATTGCATATGTATGCCAATGGTCCACTTTACTTTTATTCCCTATGTCTTGTACCCAAACAAGCTGTGGCGTGTGTGTGTGTTGCAGAAGAACTTACAGTAAATGGTCAGTACCAGTGCTTGGCTGAGCTGTCCACCATGCCAGTTGCCGTATGCCATGGTACAGGAATCTCCTGCAGCAATGCACACAATGATGCAGCTCACAGTGCTCTGCAGTACATTAAAATCATGGCCAGCTGTAAATAATCACTAGCTAAATCTTCTAGTCCATGCTGCATAAATAAGCTTTAGATTTAATCATCATTAACATATTGGATTCATGTCTGAAAGTGTGTTTTTTTATGTTTGCCTGCAAGTACATCATTTAAAGAGCTTTAAAGCTGTGAAGTCAGTTACTTATTAAAAGGTGGATGGATGTGTGACATTTTAGCATCCAAGAATGAAGATTTTGTATGTGTGAGAGAGATAGAAAGAGATTTTTATTGACCAGGTGCTCACAGTCCAGAAACAGAACACTATATAAACATCATATTGTTTCTTTTAAAAATATCATAGTTTAGAAAATGTTAACCAAGCCTTACCTGATGTTATATAGCATTCATACTTCTTAAACTTTTGTTTTTGTTATAACTACAAACCAATTTATTTTATTGGGTTTTTATGTGATAGACCAACACAAAGTGGCACATAATTGTAAATTGGAAGGAAAATTATAAAAGGTTAAAAAAAAAATGTTCCCAAATAAATATCTGAAAAGTGTAAAAACCACCTTTTGCTGAAATTACAGCTGCAAGTCTCTTGGTGTATGCCTCTACCAGCTTTGCACATATAGGAAGGGAATTTTTAGACCATTCTTCTTTGCAAAATACTGTAGCTTAAGCTCTGTCAGATTGGATGGAGAGTGTCTGTGAACAGCAATTCTTAAGTCTTGTTAAAAAATTCTAAAGTGGATTCAGGTCTGGACTTTGATTGGGCCATTCTAATGGATGAATATGTTTTGATCTAACCATTTCATTGTAGTTCTGGCTGTGTGTTTAGGACCATTGTCCTGCTGGAAGGTGAACCTTTTCCAAAGTCTTTTGCAGACTCTAACAGGTTTTCTTCTACGATTGCCTTGGATTTGGCTCTATCCACCTTCTCATCAACTCTCATCAACAGCTTCCCTGTCCCTGCTAAAGAAAAGCATCCCCACAATATGATACTGCCACCACCATGCACGGTGTTAGTTTTCTGTCACACACCTTATTTTGCATTTAGGCCAAAAAGTTTAATTTTAGTATTATATGACCAAAGCACCTTCTTTCACATTTTCACATTTCTGTGTCCCCCACATGGCTTGTCACAAATTGCAAACAGGACATCTTATGGCATTCTTTCAACAATTGTTTACTTCTTGTCACGCTTTTATAAAGACTAGATTTGTTGACTGCACAATTAATAGTTGTCCTGGGAACAGATTCTTCCACCTGAGCTATGAATCTCTGTAGCTCCTCCAGAGTTACCACCAGCCTCTTGGTAGTTCCATGTTCAGATGATGGGTTGAACAGCGCTCCGTGAGATGTACAAATCTTGGGATGTTTTTATATTCCAACCCAGTTTTAAACTTCTCCAAACTTTATCCCTGACCTGTCTGGTGCATTCCTTGGGGTTCATTATACTGTTTGTTCACTACTATTCTCTAACAAATCTCTGAGGGTTTTACAGAACAGCTGTATTTATACTGAGATTAAATTACACACAGGTACTAATTAGGTGATGTCTGAAGGCAATTGGTTCCACTGGATTTTAGTCAGAAGAATCAGTAAAGGGGGCAGAATACAAATGCATGCCATGCTTTTTATATCTTTCTTTGATAAAAAAAAATACATTTATAACTTTTTTCTTTCACTTCACAATTATTTGCCACTTTGTCTTGGTCTATCACATTAAAATTCCAATAAAATACATTTAAGTTAGTGGTTGTACTGTGATGAAATGTGAAAAGATTTATGGAGTATGAATACTTTTGCATTTTCATGTGTAATAATTTTGCATGGTTCTGTAAATAAGGAAAAAGAAGTATTTTTATATTATGCCATGTATAAATTGTTTATTCTTTTCCTTGACATGTGTATTTGAAAATAGAACATGCGTAATACGGGGTGGCTTAAATGTCTGGATCCAAAGGGAAATAATTATTTAAAAGATTATAAAATACAGCATGTCCGAATTGACGGCATCTGACTTGATCTTACAATACAACACAATATAAATCAGAACTGTTGGTACATATAATTCTTGTTCGATTCTGATAGACTTCACATGACCTCAGTTGAAAAAGTCTTGTTTTATTAAATCTGTTGGTAATTTTAAAGCTTTCTTTTTTCTGAAATGAAGGCAAAAATATAAAATTTGACGTAATGGTTAAAAGAATGACTTTTGGGCCACCCGGTATTTTAGAAAATTTTGAATGTGTGCTTTATCTTTGAAATGTTATGCATTCCCTCAGGTTGATATTTATTTGCATATATTTAATGTAAAACACTTAAATAAAGTTTATTACAGAAGCTCCTTGCTGAACTACTGGCTACCATAAAATGTTTTCAATTTTCAGGTTTTTCAGTTAATCAAGTTAAATTCTTTCATATGAATGAACATACACTTTTTTTTTGCCGTGTCTCACAGTGACGTTTTTTCTCCCCATATTAAGATCCAGTGGTACCAAACAAAGCAGCTTCTAGCTGAGAAAGTGGCAATTTTACTTTTTTTCAGTGCTAAGTTTATAATGGTAAAATGAAAATAAACAGATCTATGCTTGCTTTTTCACACCTGCCTTTGAGTCCTTATTTTCTTTACAATGGAGTGTATGCTGTTTTTTTCAATACAAACAGCAAAACTGTAGAAATGTCTCATATACAGTATTAATGATATATGGCTTGAATTATATGAGTATTAATGTTGATATAGTGTTGATGTTACAACATGCCAGTGTTAAGGATTTGCAATTATGATATTTCCAAATATGTTTTATTTTGTCATTGCTGACTACAATGTTAAATTTCATTGGTGCAGAACTTTGTCCCATCAACTTAATTTGACTCAGCAGAGTGTATAGATTAGGTGAATGGTCTAGAAATTTTTGCTTAATGTGCAAACCTTCCCTAATGACTATGTATGACACAGTAAACTGGGTCTAAATATAAAATGCTGTTCAATAGCAAAATTTTTAAATGCACCTTTCCTCCTGGTTTGGTTCCTCTGGGCCTTGCAGTTTCGGCAAAGTATAAGAGAACAGGATTCAAATTGCATTATTTTTTCTTGTGTGTGTGTGGATGTGTGTATGCTATAAAGAAAATCAGGCCACAGTGATTTCCAGCAGTTTGGTATATTGGAACAAGCACTAGGTAGCAGCGGTGTACAGTGATCATGGAAAGAGAAATATGCATTTATACAATTGCACTTCATCAAATGAGACCCGTTGTAAAAAGGAAATTATTCAGCCAGAACACACCACTTACAGTAGTATGGATCACCTTAATGTAATCAAAATCAATGAATAAATAAATTGTTAAAGAAACTGCTACTGAAAAAAAAAAAAACATTTTTGAAAGGCATCATCAATGCCCACTGGCAGACAATGTCATGTTCACATGCAGGTAGAAAATAATAAAATAATAAATCAGATGCACAGTCTCAGTTTGTAATGTGTTGGGCTTTTCTATTCTTTAAATACATAACCATTTGACAAGAATATCAAATTAAAATTTTCATACCGGGGATTAGTTGTTACTAGAATCAAAGCTTTCATTATTAAAAGATGATCGGACTCATGGTTGAATATCCAGAGGAAAAAGACAATAACATTTAACTGCACTGTATGCTACAGTGAATATGTCCCTCGTGCTGCCTGACAGATTTAGTAAAACCACAAGTGGTGCACCATTTGCATATATATTGCACATAAAAATGTATCAGTTTTTTC
The DNA here is from genome assembly GCF_024256425.1 of Clarias gariepinus. Lineage (NCBI taxonomy): Eukaryota > Metazoa > Chordata > Actinopteri > Siluriformes > Clariidae > Clarias > Clarias gariepinus. Next base: position 25,318,039 of record NC_071104.1, on the reverse strand, counting down.
CTTCTCTTTGACCTAGCAGCCAGGTAAAAGACTGATGCCTGTATTTTTTCTTAGCTTGAGGAATGCAGTTACAGATTATGCAAAAATAAATCATGTCCTGCTGTTCTAGACAGCAAAGTTAGTTCAGGGAGAAGGTGCATTGGTATACGGTATACAGTGTGTAATCAGTACTTAATACGCATTATAATTATAGTGCAGTACTGTGTTAGTATTATATAGATGCAGTAAGGCACAGCAAGTGGGACTGATAGTTTAATATATATGTATATACTGTATATACTGTAGGATTCTGTTTGTGAGAGAGCTTCTGTTTAGAGATTTGTAACTACATTTTACAACCACATGTGAATGATCATGATAGTCGTGGTAATCTAGTGATATGAAAAAAAAAACTAAAAAAAAAATAATAATAATTCACTGTCTTTAATCTAACTAGTTAAAATGACTAAATTGTCTCCTGTGACTCCTGTTCAACAGAAACATCATTCTGAGCACAAACTCAATGAGCTACACATAACCACTGCAACAGTTTGTTAAATGAAGGTGATGATTTTTTTTTTTTAAATTGTGCACAGAGAAACAAGATTCACATTTAAACATCAAAATATTTTCTGGGAAATTTGCATTGAATAAAAATAAAATCTTGTCTTTGGTTGGAAGCAGAAACTGATTTAAAACGCTGCTGAAATAAGCAATAAGCCATTTGACTTCCTAAGCAAAGATTTGAGGTTTATTACAGATCTTAAAGTTAAAGTAACATCTATACTGCTTAATAATTGCATTGATTAAGACTTTAAAATCTTTAAAATCTATATCCTTACTATTAAAAAAAAAAAAAAAAAGAGGTGGCACTGGGTGGCCACTAGGTGCCACTGATGTAGTAACAGATCAGCTGCTACTGAGAGAGCGGGGATGTCCTGAAACTGGCGCGCACACAAAACAGACGGAAGAACAATTTACACTTGAAATCCACCTAAACTCTTGCAATTCTCCCACTTAAACATGTAATTACCTTTAACGTTTGACGTTTAATCATTTAAAAATGATAGTTAGATCTTAACATAGTGACACGATCATTTCTTATGAGGATATGTTACGTATTTGTGCCTGAGGAACGCTGGACAAACTTAAAAGATTAGTGTGTAAAAGTATACAACTTGGTCAACGTCTTCTGGCTGGATCTACTACAATATTTATCCGTCCCTTTTAAGCTGCAGATTCCGTAGGATCAGAATGCTCTATGGAAGGTATGGAAATAAAACCTGACAAAATGAGGTTTATTATTAAACTAGATCCAATAATGCAATTCCGCTTCATATTTGCTAAGGATTTGAAAGAGAGCAGATGGTGTTAAAAGAGAAGAAAAGAACTGGCTGGTCTATATGTGCCCTGCTGTTGGGACCGATGTACAGTCCCTACGCTGGCAATGAGGTTCTCAGCTCTGACAGCTTACAAAAATACCATTACATTTCAAAACTACAAATGATAATTGAACAAGTCGGTAGAGCATATGCCAATGAAAGATGCCATCTACACATGCAGGATATTCTGTAGATACTGTCTATGTAACCGAGAGATAAAATTCACACTGCCGGTCTAAACTTGAAGAAATGAAAGAGATTTCTCTAAAAGCATAAAACTCGGTTATTACGAAGCGGCTTGTTAAGGCAAGGGCGTGACGGGAAGCCTGACGGGCTTCAAAGGGCAGATCTACAGCTCCCAGACAGCTGCTGTGACGATGACCCCGTCTCTGTACTGTATGTTACTACAGTGGATAGGGAGAAATGGGCCATCATGTGCAGTCTCATCCTGAGCCACCCATCCATCCGAGAGAGCCGCGTAAGAGCCGTCAGTAGAGTCCCGTGCCGCTGCGTTTCAATGTAAGCCGTACTGTGCATAGGTAAAGCTTCTGGAGTCTGTAGCAATGGTGATATGTTGTTGTTGTCGTTTTTTTTTTTTTGTACAAGCATTTAGATGCTACCACAGTTGAAGGTTTTCCAGCTTGTGGAAGCCAGGATCCTTACGCAGCTCCCAGTATGTGTTATTGGACACCCATTTCTCTCTCTGGTTTAAGTCTACAATTTTTCTGTGAATGAAAACACGAACAGGATAAAAGTTGATTAGAAGAAGGTTAGCATTAAGGAATTGTAGCACTAATATGTTGAAACTCACTGATAGTCTATTTCACAGGCACAAACATCCTAAAAAAGACAGACTATTGATGTCTTTGGTGACTTAGATGCAAACCTTGGGCTGTTAGTGACCCCATGACCTCATCTATTTTCCCACAAATATACAGAAATGTCTGAAGGCCACTGGCGCTCTTCCTCAACATCAAATTCACATGAATAGAAAACTGCCAAAATTCTATATACATCAACTCCTTTTGCAATTAAACTAACATCATATAACATAACAACCTGGATTTGAAGGGTCTGTATGTATGTCCAGAAAACCAGCTGTGATAATACACTCACCTAAAAAAGCGTGGCTGGTGTTTAGTGTTGCTTTCTTCGTGCCATTTCCTCCTCGCCCGCTGAAGCTCCTCAATCCTCTGTTTCTCCGCTGCAGCTAACTCCAGCTTTCCCTCTTCCAGAAACCTGTGCAAGGGGATAAGATGGTGCGGTCCAGCTCAGTCAGGGACGACAACATATTTCCATTAATGAGGCGCTGTGGTCTTTCCATCGAGGTGTGAAATGAATTTTTCTGAACTAAAATTTGCAGTCCTGAGATCAGAACAGGACAGAAACCCAGGTGACCTGTCCTACCTTCAATAACATACTCATCCGAAGGCAAATGTTGTTAGCGATCTGAAGATAAAAGGCATTCGATGAAAATTACAGTGTGACGCTTGTCTCCTTCCTCCAGGAGATGGCAGTAGCATTTAGTATCCCTGCAGGGGATGTAGTTTTTTTTTTGACTACTGCAGTGTAATGAGTCATGAGAAAGGGAGCCCCTATGTGTGTGTGTAAGCGCGTGTATGTATGTGTATATATGTAATATATAGGGTAATACAGGGTGTCCGATTTTACATGAACAAAATTATATATATTTATATATGTAAAATATGTGGTTTTATCGCGAGTGGAATAAATAAATAAAAAAATTCTGAAAAGTGTTCAATTCAGTCCTAATAATGTAAGGACAGTTTTGGGACATTCTGCGTAATGTGTAATAAAAGTTGTATAGAATTAAAACAATGCACTATTTCAGCATTTTCACTTATGCCTACATTTTGCGTAAGGAGAAAGCAATGGTACAAACAATGTAAGTCTACTCCTAGTTAAAGATAAGTGGAGTGACAACACTTATGACAACAATGAGGCAAATACTGCAGGTGAGAAGATGCAAACAGATCAATGGACTTAATGTATATTAGATACCCAAATACTAACGCGGTTCTATTTTGGATAAATTCAACTATTCAAGCCCACAGAACCATAGAAAGCTGACTCAAGATCTGTGTGTTGGAAGAAAAAAAAAAACGGTGTGGAAAAAAGAACCATACCCACCTCCCCTCACAACATTACTTTGCTTCTGACTTGAATAAAGCTAAAGTTCACTCCCTTTTTTCGCAGCACCTTCTCTGTCAAATTTGCATTGCTAATGTTTCTTTAACCTGTAGCTCACCAGCTGGGACTGAAAATACCTGCACACTTTGTCACTTTATGTTGTTGCCGCGATGATCTCAGGACTAAACATGGGGTTTGGAATTAGTTCTGAAAGGCTCAATGTGTGTGTACCTCTGGTCTGGTCGAAAGCGAGCATCTGTAGGTGGCAGCACCTCCTTCATCTCCGGACAAAGCTCATTCAGCTCAATAGCAAACCTGGTAAAGCCGTAGTAGAGCTCATAGTCGGTGGGCATCGAGCCTGCAAGTGCAGATTACACAATTTAAACATATATACAGAAAAAACACTTACTCAAGAAGCGTAAAATGCATTCCATTCAAAATACCTGGTCTCCAGATACACTTAGCAGAGGGTGGAACACCACAGTAAAGACCTTCGTGCCATTTCCCAAAGAGCCTGTGGACCACCTTCCCTTCCTGGTCCATCACAAAGCCCTGCACCTCATTCACATTGGAACTCCAGTAGTTGCCCTTTATGCAGACGCAAACATACATTACAAATAATACGAATATAGACTGGGAAGCAGGACACAGAGACAAACGTGAGAGAGTGTGTGCTGCTTGAATACCTTAATGAAAGTGAGTTTGCAGAGGCAGGCGCTACTCTTAGTGTTTCGGATCGTGATCTCTCCATAGTGCTCGATCCACCTTCTACCACTCAGAATGTTGTGAACACATGTGGTCACTTTATTCCACTCATAATGGTCACCATAGCTATAGGCACAAAACATACCAATCAAGCAAACAACCAAACAAGGACAATCACCCGCATTACTTCTACTGTTTGTTAAAAAAAATAGGATTCTTCGGTACCTGGGAAGCATGACGTTGACAGTGCCAATGGGGAGGATTTCCATGGACTTCCCCCAGAACTTATTCTTCCACCTGACATCTAATACATGATTAGAAATACACATGCCTTATTATTCTTGGGAGAACCCTAGACTAATATAAGTATAAAATCAGATAATAAATATTATGCCTTCACCCAATATAACACTATAATCCTAACCTTAACATCACTAAACGTATTTCAACCATTTTTCAGAAGAAGAAAAAAGAAGAAAAAATATACACTCCCATCATGCTTGCCTTCCAGACTACATTCTGTTGATCATGGAAAAGCAAACAGAAACGTGGCCCCTGTACTGTATTTATTTTACTGTGATCACTGCAGGGACATTCTATGATGTTTCTATGATACACTCAGGGGGAGAGGCAGGAGAACTATAAAAATAAATGGGATGTGAAGGTCACATGCAGGGAAAAACGAATAATTCAGTCGTACCTTGCCAGAAGGTGAAGTTTTTGGACTCACAGTGGCAGGCAGACACCGGGGGGTGGTGGCTCACCTGAACACAGGAAAAATACACAAATGAGTCAGAGGAGAACTTTACTCAGGTGTTCTGTAGATGACCCCTACTTATGAAATATTTGACTCACTCACTCATCGTCTATACCGCTTTATCCTGTATACAGGGTCACGAGGGCCTGGTGCCTATCCGAAAGGGGTGCCAATCCATCGCAGGGCACACACATACTGTATACACACACTCTTACACACTCATTCACACACTATGGGCAATTTGGGAACGCCAATTAGTCTACATGTACAGTATTTGGACTGTGAGAGGAAGCCCAACAAGCATGAAGAGAACATGCAAACTCCGTGCATGTTCTCTCCATGCTCCATGCTCCAGGCGGGAATGAAAACTGGACCCTGGAGGTGTAAGGCGACAGTGGAAACATTTTACATAAGCCAAAAGAAAAGTAGCTTAACAAATTCTGGTCTTTAATCAAAAAACAATTCTAATGTATTTACAATGTATATGTCAGTAGGGGATAAAAAAAACAGTACATACAGTACACATACTCATACTGTACAGACATTCACACACAAAATCCTCCTCTGAAACTATGCAGAGGAGATCGTCGATCACAAGACTGGAGCTTTTTATGGCCTTGCTGAAATGTGTGTTCACCAAACCACACATACACACACGCTCAGAGACACTGCATGATAAACAGTAGAGCTGTTACTACAGCATATTTCTCTCAGTGATTTTGACACTGGTTCTAAATGACCTACTTTACACCGCTGTGATTTTCTTGCTTTCACGTTTTTCAACTGCGTTGATTTGGACCGTACTCTTGTGTGTGTGGGATGTGAGACAGGAATCGGGAAAACAAGCACAAGCTGAAGATGACGCTTACCTGTTCAGAGAAGAAACGGAAGCCCTTGTCTTCTCGGATACATTCGTACGTCTCTCCCAGTATGGGGTTAAAGGGCTTGCTGCCTGCGCGGTAGTATGTTGAGGAGTATGCTGAGACAGCAAACGCAGCTACCAGCGCCTACACACACATTAGGAGGATGTGACACACCAGGCACAACTAAGCCAATCATTAAAGGAAATTAGTGTTGTAATAAGCACGCTCATCTGATCTGTATGACTACAGTATAAGGACGGTTCAAGAAGAGAAAATCTCCCTTAAGAAATCGAATCAGCTTTAGCTCAAGAAGAAAGAGGAGGCGGATCCTGAAGCTTGTAGAATTCTGACACGAATCAATTTTTGAAATGCCACCGTAAAGGACACAGCATGTAAGTCATTTAGAGTGTGTGAGGGTTATAGAAGATGAAATGAGTCTAAAATGAAGGTGAAAACCTTTAATGAGGCCAGAAGATACTTCAGAGAGCATTTATTCCCTGAACTTGTACAAGTGTGTGTGTGTGTGTGTGTGTGTTAATTATAATGTATATATTAGGGCTGTCAATATTAACATGATAACTCATGTGATTAATCTAGAAATTTTAACATATTACTATTTTTTCACAGAAAATTAATCACATGACCATGTTTGACCCTAATGGCTCCCCATAATTGCAGCCTGATTTTCCAGATGTGTGTGATAATGACATGTTTAACGCAGATAATAAGATGCTTGAGGAAACGTCAGCAGGTGTTCTGAACGGCAAGTTTCATTATAAAATGCTTCTAGATGTTTGGATAAGCCAAAGCTGTGGGAGGCTAAGGCGGCTCGTTTTTTTTTTTTATTGTGAGTAATCATACCATATATATATATATATATAAGCATTACCTAATATTGCAACTTTGAAAGTGTAATGATTAATAAAATTAATTAACAGTTACACATGCAAGACATAGTTTGCCAAAAACAGGTCGGTTTTAGTTATGCACAATTCTACACAGAAATTAAAACCTATTTCAGAGTTTAAGTAGAAAACAGTGTGTAGCCTGAGGGCTGAGTTATTTTTGCCCATAACCCAATGTTGCACAAAAAGTATGGAATTAAGGCCAGTATTAAATCTATAGATATATAATGTTCCTGTAGAAGAAAACCTTTTTTAAATTGATGGACATTGAAGAGATTAGATTTTGCACCATCTTACCCAGACAATACTTATCTCAAAAACTAGGTTTTATACAGTATGGGGTTATTCTGACAAAATTACTAACACCACCTAGGCCTATTTAAAGTTGGTCGCATGCAGATGATTGAACGCTATGCATATTATGATTTTAATTACCTCAATTTGGTTTCAAAATGTCAAATCAAGTTGTACCACATCGAAATGTCACATCCAGTTTAATATGTAATTTTTAGGCCCAGATGTTCAGACTTACAAAAAAACTAACAAAAAATAAAAGTTTTTAATGATGGCGGTCTAGACACAATAAAACTACTTCTGTAACCAGAGCTCTACATATGTAATATCTAATACTATGATCTTTATGAAAGTTTTATAATCTGAGGTTGTTCAGAATTGTAAATAAAATCAAGTGCATAATCTGAGACTGAATATAGAGAAATGTATTTTGCCCCCTGTTCAGTTCAGTGAATCCGCAGAGTAAAATATAGTTTTATGTTTCGCAAGAAATTTCTTAGTATGCTAATGTACTCAAATCTAGAATTATGAAAGAAAAAGACGATCATGCTCTCCAGCGCTCACCATGCGTTCGTATGGGTCATCAGTCTCAGCTGCTTTGTCCAGCAGCTCGGTGTACTCCAGCTCCTCACACATGTGCTGCAGAGCGTTAAGAGGCTCGTTCAGCTCCACAGGCATGGCCACCTTAGACAAGTCTTTACCGATGTTGTTCCTCAGAATATTCCACAGGTTAATATTGGAAGCGTCAGGGGACGGAGCAGGCAGACATGTACGCCTCCCGTTTCGAAAAACGCCCCCGGCAACATCTCCGTTCGGCACTGCAGAGATGATGCAGTGGTTATCAATACCTGATTTATACCTAAGCACACATTTCACATTTCATTTAATTGCTGATCAAGACTGCAAAGCATTAAACTACTGAGGCAAATGCTTAGGGGATATCTTCTTCAGGATGCAACCAGATCAGCAGTGCGCCCACGACATATGACAGAATCAAGCTATTCCATCTTACAAGTATAATAAATAACACTGAGAAAAATAGTCCTTTCCATGGAAGAGAGAAAAAAAAAAAAAAAAAAAAAGAAGAAAAAAAAAATATATAATACTCTCTGGGTGACTGGCTGATGCAATCAAATCACACTGCATACATAAGACAAGCAACTTCAATGGATGCAATAACAGCATGTTATAATAAATTCCAGGTATAGATCACAGATTTGTGGAAGGTGTAAATGCATACAGTATCTGGATATATTACAAATACTGTACCACAAGTGTCAAATAACAATCTATAGAATAGGATGGCACTCAAACCTTCCTATTTTGATTTCATTTAGCTCAGATGGATGGCTGCCAGAGGGGATACAAATCTTATTCAATTTGTCTCCTTTCCTAACACAGTGATAATTGGTGGTAGTGAATGATACAGGACGAAAGATGGCATTATACTTCAAAACCAAGGGGGTAAGATTTGTCCTGCTTCGGGCTTTGAATCTTTCTTTTTTTAAAGAAATATATTTTATATTGCATGACACTGTAGACTGCAGCAGACTTAGACTTTCTCAGTGAGAACCTGGATTCAAACATAAAGCCTTCCAGAGAGGCAGATATTATACGGTCATGCTTGAGGAACAGTATAACTGAAGCACGAGCCATATATATTTTTATGAAGTACAACCGCGTTTGAATTTGCACAAGGTGAAGAAAATTCCATAATACACGTCAAGCAATAAAAATCATTTAATTAAGAGTTAATATAATTAGCTAGAGAATAAGGAGAGGCATATTTTATGCTGCATGATTGGAGGACATCTAGACTGATCCAATAACAAGTACACAATCAGATTAGAATAATGAAGTGATAAATAATTAATCATTGACGCTGTTTCTGGATTAGATTAGCTTCATCCCATTAGCAACACGGCTCATAGACAAGCATTACAACATTCACCAAATTACCAAACTGGAGCATAACTAAAAACATTTTAACCTGAATTAAAAAATTAAGAGAAATACTGAGAAAGTCATATCAAAATCTATCTATCTATCTATCTATCTATCTATCTATATACAGTATAAATATATATATATATATATATATAATGAATGTGTGTTAGAAACTAGAACAAAAGATGACCTTAGATCATATTAGCTACTTTCTCTAATGGACCTAAGTGCTTTGGGTCAGGCATAATAGACAGAAAGGAGGTGAAAAAAGAGGCAGACAGGCAGGGCAGGGTTAGAGCTTACTTTGTCTGGAAACATTATCTGTAACGCTGGCATTGTCCTCTGAAATGTTATCACTCACATCACTGATGTAAGACTCATCATCAGAGCCCTGCGGAAAATCAAAGCCAGAAGGAGAAGGGGTGAGGGACTGGTTTAAGTTATTCCGTTACCATTTTAAACCGAGCACAGCATACTGACTCATTCACCCTCTCCAGTGCTGACTAATTGAGCTTTTGCTGTTTGCGTTTATGTATTTGCAAGCACCAGGGCTTTCGTACTCACACTCTGCAGCATTCTGAGTGTCCCAATGCAGCATTTTTATGCTTCTGATAGTGACCTAATCAATAGCCAGAGCACTTAAAGAGCACCAAGAACTACCTTTCTACAGCATCTCTCTCTCGCTCTCTCTCTCTCTCTCTCTCTCATGCACACACATACTTATGCTTGTGAGAACCTTCCTGCTACCACTTTTGTAACTGTAGTTAATTAGAGCTTATGTCTAACACTATGAACAAACTTATCAGTCACATTTTTTCAAAAAGCTAAAATTCAGTCCTAAGTCTTAAGTCTTAAATCATATTTTTTTTTCTACAGTAGCTGCTAAACAATTTTCCATAGACTTCAGACTTCACGTATATGGACACTTACTTGGTAACAGTTTAAATACCACAGCACATATAATATTTATTACACTTTATGCTCTAATAATTTAATCGACTTTGTCCAACCTTACTCAACCATCCTCGCACCCTTACCGCACCCAGTGCATCGACTTACCACATGCAACTCATTCATTGTTCTGTAGAAAATAATCCACTCATCCAGCTCATTCAACCCAATCTACAGTATACAACCAACCTCAACCAATCTATTATCCTCTTTTAGAAATCTAACCACCTCACTTAATTTGACTCAACTCTTTATAACCAACACACACTTTATTCAACCCATTTCGTCTCTTCTGCTAATTCATTCTTATTTCTAATCCCACTCTTATTACTTCATCCCACCCATACTCTTACTTTTTCTCAAATTCTCTCACATACAGTAAATATAACCCTCTGGTCCTGCACACACATGCCTGCACTTTTAGTGTTTTCTAAGCTCACAGCGCACGTGATTTATCGTATAAGTGAATGAACTGCCTTTTCTGAAATGACGTGTAAGAAAGCAGGGAAAACATGCAATGCATTCTTAACCAACATCTTGAAAATCCTTTGCATTTTCCAACCCATTGTCTCTCCCTCCTCCATCCTGTGGTTTCACAAGACACCACGCAATCCTTACCTCATTCTCAGATGAGCTGGCTGAAAGCAGCACTTCCTGAGCATCAAAGAACTCCGAGATGGATTCTGACATGGAGAGTCTGCTCTCATTGGAGGCCTGTTGGGTGAGAGGTATCCCAACATGGATCTGCTCACTTGCCTAGCAGACACAAATTCACATGATATACCAACATGAACTAAGAAGGTGCCAAGATTTGTAGAAGTGGTATATTATCTAAAACTATTGCCAGCTAAACCAGAATGGAAATATACGAATCATAAAAATGAACACTGAGGTAACAGATGGTTTAATATGCACTCCAATTAAGGTTGAGGCTAATGTTCATTGGACTGAAGTTTATGGTGATGAGGTGAGCCCAGGGTGTTTGTACCTCATCAGGGCTGCTGATGATGTTAACACTGACCACCTGCTCTGACAACACAGACTCAGAGTGGATCCGATTCAGGCGAGTCTTCAGCTCTGCGTTCTGGGACAGCGCCTAAACAATAACATAGAGTAGAATAACCAGAAATCAGTATTTACAAATGGTGTTAAACAAAATACATTTAAAGGGTTATACAGTACATATCAGGACTGCATTCAATCATAAGCCTCTGACAACCTACAAAAAAATAAGAAAAACTTTAATATAATTTTAATTGTCTTATTGGAAATAATCAAGTAAAACTAAATATCAAATATTAAGTGGGTTAGTTGTGTATTGGCCTGCCGAGATGAAAAATAAGTACGTAGACAGAACCCCATTCGAGCGTTCACCAACCAGAAAAGCTCATCTTTTTTTATTAGATAATAAAAATAAATAAAGCTTCTGGAGTACAGTGTCCCTCACTTAAAAACGATTTATTAACCTGTTATCCACCCAAAGTGATTACAATGAAAATCCAGGCCGACTTCATTACATTTGATATATTCAGACTATAAACCCTCACTTACAGCATTATTAAGCCATTTCGAGGCGCGTGGCTGTATTAGAGACGATTTTCGTATAAGTAGTATAAAGAAATCAGTACTGACCTGCGATAGAGAGTGTCTCAGGGTCATGATCTGAGATGATTGGTTGGAGAGCTCCTGCTCTGACAGCACTTGCTTGATCTTCTCCTTCTCAATAGCAACAGTGTTGAAGGCAGACTTCAGCAGTGAGTGCACTACAGCGGAAAAACAAACAAACAGAAACAATGTCATGTATTGATATTGATGTCACATGTTGATGTATTGATGTCACATTCATAAAGTAATTCAAAGATAGTGAAAGTGATGGTGAAAAACTGTATTGCTTGTGTAACCCTAAATGAGAGAGCCACAACTGAGCGTGGCTGATGTCTGGGAATCTGAGTGGAAGCTACCTTTCTGAGCAATGATGCAAAAGTCCTCTTGCAGTTTGATGTAATCACTGGCACACTCAATGCCATCGGTCAGACGGGTGACCGAGGTTTGGTAGTCGGCTAGTTCTGCGCACAGATTCGGGTTTGAGGCATGAAGACGTATTTGTGACATGTTTGTTCTCAGAGGTACCTGCAAAACACAAATCCACACACATTAGGTAAAGGGGTAGAACCCCTCCAAACAACACGCTTGGGATGTATTTTTTTTCTTTGAACACTTAAACATAGTACACTTTACCACCTGACTTCACTACATGTGGACTTGATTAAATTCACACTGTCTGCATTATGCATCACACAACTTTTTAAAACTTAAACCGAATTGAATTATGGCAGCAGTGTGTAGTATTATGTTTCCGTTAAATATGTCAGTAGTCAGAACGAAGACTGTCTAAAGAAAGGCGTATATTTTTCATGCTGGAATGTGTATAAAAAATTTTTTTGCTCCCTTTGAGTATAATAAAAAATATATACAGTATATTTTTCATATTATTTTATTATAAAATATTATATATATAATTTATATAAAATATATATTTTTTAAAATATAAAATACATATTTATATAATGTAGTTTGTCTTGCCTAGACCTATTGTCCCCAACCTGGGTTCCACACCCCCCTCTAGGGGGCACCAAAGATCTCGAGGTGCAAGAGCCTTTGTCTGCTTTGAGGTTGCTAGAATTTGCACATATTAAATAAGATTGGAATTGCACACTTAGAGCATAATAGAAAGTATGACTTAAAAATATTTTTAAATCAATATATTATTTTGTTTTGTGCATATAGGCTGGGATGAGTTGTTAAAAGGGGGTGCTCAGCTTTTCTTAGATACAGGTGAGGGGAAAAGGTGAGGAACCACTGGCCTAGTCCAACTTTAAAATCTCAGACTGTGTGACTTTGGAGATTTGGTGTGTAAATCTACTTTGTTAAAACAACAGGAACATGACAGTCATGAGTAGTAGCTGAAGTCCAGCCATAAATCTGCATTTTTTTATTATTCCGCGTTGTTCCCTTCTCTGCATAAGTGTGGGACAGAGAAGGGAAGTCTTACATTATGACATAAGGTGACTAACATGTCTTTCTTTATCACACAAGTTAAAGCAATAACGAGGTTCATTCTGCAAAGTATATACAAAAGATCAGAGAAAACACACAACAAACCAGGTATTTCATTGTGAATTAGAGAGACAATGTACCTGCAGTTGCACTTTTGTGTCTTTGCTGACACTTTTTGTTCTCCATCTTCTGCTGACTCGCTTGTCTTTCTTTGATAAATCTACACAATTACTCTAAGTTACACAGACACACACATATAACCACGCATGCACACAAACACAGATGGGAGTGAATTAATAGCACATAAATGTAGTATCTCAAGAACTGAAAAGGAAATGATATTTTTATTAGATGTAACAGCTGTTAGATATAATGGCACAGTAATGAGTGCACATTTTACATACAAGTCTGGATTAAGGGTTTCAGTATAATGAAAATGAGTCGGACTTTAAAATAACACTGTACTGTGGTGCGTGTAAAAGCTATGAAACGGATAAATAAGGGGAAAAAACATTTTATGCATCATGTAGCTGTGTAGTAAGTAAAACAGAAGGAAAACTGGAGTTTCTGCATCCATCAGTTGGGTTTAAGGTCTGGAGCGGCAGTTCCAGCAGCGGCAGTGACAAGCAAGGCAGTGACAAGTGATGCTATACATTAGCAATAATGTGTTTAAGCAGTAAATCCATAAAAGGGACTAAATAAATTACTATAACCCTTATCCTGTGTAGGGTGGGGGGAGTGGGGAGCTATCCCAGGTAACTTAAAGCACAGTCAGAGTATACCCTGACACACACACACACACACACACACACACACACACAATAGGCAATGTGAAAAATCAGCTTTCTGTAGAAAGCATGTAAACTCCATGCACCCAGACCAGACGCGAGATTCAACCCCCAACCCTGGAGGTGCGAGCGGACCATGCTAAGCCACTGCGCCACCAGTAGGAGATGTTTCCACTCATTACCTCTTTTCTCACTCTTCCATCCTGTATTAAATCTCCAACTGATGAAAAATGTATCTGTCATATAGTTCCTCTGTATTATTATTACAATATTAAAAATGATACTGTATGCAAAAATTATTCAGGAGCCTGTTGACAATTTGGTTACTACCATTTATCATGCACACCCACTAGTAATACAGTAACAACTATATCATTCCCTGTGCACTAGGTTAGTTGTTACTTGCAAGAGCAAATGCATGAAATGGAAAAATACCTGTTTTATGGTCATTTCTAATGCAGAGAAAAATGACAAAATCCCTCAAGTTCTGTAAAGTCTGTCACAGCACAGTACAGTATCACTTTAAAGAAACGCTATTTTGAATAAAACATTTCCTTTGTCACGTACAGTAGAATCAAGCATGTAATTATGAATCAGAAATAAGGCAGTCAGTGAGATCAGAGGTGTGTTCATCATGAAACCATCAAGGCCAGACTGTGAATGAGAGTGATGTGCAAATAAATGATGTCATAAGGCATGGAAGGCATGATATGGCGGGTCTAAATTAACGGACATTTTAATGGGCTGTAATGAAGGTGATGAGTTACTATCCAGACTAATGATTACGTTATTATAACATTTCTGGACTTTAAATGTTGGCATAAGGCAGCGAGGTAAGTAATGACTTTAATGAGAATTCACACATACACACCAGTGGCGGCCGGCCCATAGGGGGCGCTGGGGCACCGCCCTCCCTAATAAGAGGGGCTAAAAATGTAAAATATATTTTTTACAAATTAAGTTTTTAAATTCGGTTTACCCACCAGTATGTGCCTACATGCGATATGAATAACATATACAACATTTCCCACCTAGTGGCATTCATTCACCAGTGAATTTCCACAGACAGACTTGTATCGTTTCTGTCATGGGACGCTGAGAAAAAGCGCCCCTGAGTGCAGCCAAATAGCCAGTCATGTAGCTGTTGCTAGGGTAAATTAATAAATATGCGGCCAATCAGGTTCTCAGAATTTTATGGTCTTGGGGCGCTGGAAATTCTGCCCCAAGCCGCAGAAATTACCGCGAGATTTAAGTTTTTTTTTTCTTTTGAGGCGCGGACAATCAGAGTAATGATGGCGAACTTAACGAGCAGTTTCCACCAAATTCGGTGAGATCCTTATTAATATACCCGTTTTAGACTGTTGTGTTAAATTGCATTTTTAAAACTGTTTTTCTTTGTGTGAACCACTTTGAGATGCAACTTTGCTTGAAAGGTGATCCAGCTGATCATACCCTTTGATGTTGATTATTGTATTTGATACTCTCTTAAGAATGCATGGCGTATTATACAATGGAAATTTGTTCATTTACTTTATCTGTGAAACTGGTGATTTTGAGGAGGAGATTAAATCATTAATGTTAATTGTAATCATCGTCTGACTGTTGATTTTAATTCTAATATTGGACTAAGCAAAGAAATATTTTGTCACATCAGCCCCACCAGGAAAAATTTTCACCAGCCGCCACTGATACACACATACATTGACATGCACACACACACACACACACACACACACACACGTGCACTTTTACCCAGAAATGTTTAAAAAAAAAAAACAACTTTGCACTGACTGCCAAACCTGCAACACATCGTCGCTCTGTGTGTGTGTGTGTGTGTGTGTTACCTGCATATCTGTGAAGCTTGGTGCTGACTGTGTTCTCTGTAGGATTTCCAAACTTTGCAGCAACTGAGTCAGCTCCATCAAACTGGACTGACAATGAGCAAGCTCTGAAACACACACCAACGTACTGTTTTGTTGGTCCTTAGGCCAGGTCAGAACAAAAGGGTGTCATAACTGCTAAATCCATCCAGATCTATTTATAACTATTGGGCAAACAATTCACACCTGGACTCAACGCTACATGTTAGTGATACATTAGTAATTAAATAGTTATAACAAGAGTTAGAATTCATCAGTATTCGTTAAATTAAGATACCCAGTTGGTACAACAGTCTTAAATTTACCACGTAGAGCACTCATTAATTCCACTTCAAATGAAAGTAGCTACTAGTGGTTAATCCTATTGTTTGATCCTATTGCAAAACCCCCTCTCATTGTCTCTGCCTGATGAAGAGGAACACTTCAGCATCATTAACTAATACACACATATCCTGGCATGGACAGAATGATAGAGACATGGAAGCGATTGAAACCGAGTGAGAGAGAGTGTGGATATGTTACCCTCGGCACACTTGTCCATCTCCTCGGACTCTTGTAGCCATGCTGCCACCTTGCTCTGACCGTTACTGTAGGACATCGGTAGGCTGGTGGTGCAGGGCACAGATGGCTGCCAGGGCAGAGAGCTGGGCTTTACCTGCTGCTGAGAGGACATGCATATGCACCCACATACAATCACGCAAACAAACACAAACAAACACAAGCAAATGACTCATTTATGCCAGGCTCTTATCTTGATTCGTTTGCAAAATGAGCAAGCAGGAAAGTTGGCAGACAGGACCACGAACAGAGGCTCCCAATATAGTGCTTTATCCAACTCAATTTCATTAAAAGTGTTTCAAACATGACTACTGGCCCAAACCTTAGTGATTACACAGTTAAACTGTCTTGTATTGCTGACGCCAAGTGTTTCTTGGTATTTCCCACTTGGACATGTCCGAATTGCATAACCATGTGTGTATATACAGCCTATTGCTGCGGGGACCAGCGGCCAATCCAATACCATAGAAAAGCCAATGTAGCACAAATAGCTGAAGAAAGTCAATGCTGGCTAAGATAGAAAGAGCCAAGGTTGTGGATCCGACCTCCAAATTCCCCAGTTCTTAATCTGAACAAACATCCATGGAATGCCCTGAACTAAGAAATCTTATCCCTTGTGACCCACAACACAGAGCACCCAAAGGATCCACTGCTAACATCCTGGCGCCAAACACTCGGAGCCAAGCTCAAAGGGGCCAAAGCTGCCCTGGCGGCACACGGAGGACCTACATTACACAATACTGCGCTTGATCTTTTGCATTGTAATGTTATGGATGTTCGGTGTACAGTATATTATTATATTATATATATCAATGTGTATAAAGAAGAAAGCAGGGTCTAGTAAGTGAGGGCCAACAGAAAATCACTTCCAGTTTAGTTAACTGGACCATGATGTCACTGATAAAGAAGGACTAAGCAGAGCTAGTGTGTTTTAAATAGTCATTATTTAGTGACACTGGCACATCATTGCCAGATGACAGTTGCATATGCATATTTAAAGGGTACGTATGAGAGATTTCACCTTGGGTTCGTGAGCAGACGCTGGCGTTGTCTGCGGTGAATCTATACCGCCAGGAGGAGGGAAGGTGCGTAAGCTGGCATCACGAGGCGAACGCACAATCTCATTCTGTCTGTACAGACGATGATGACGCAGCTTACACACCCAGGCGTCAAACACATCCGGAGACTTCACCTATACGCACACAGAGGACAGTGACGAGTCAGACGGCACATGTCTTGAGCATCTGTCTTGTCTGGATTGCTGCTCATTTGGTTACTGCAAACACACACAATGCTTTTCCCCCTACTATAATGACATTGTCCTCTCCCTCTCAGTCTCTCACCTTCAGATGATAAATGTGCTCCTCTGTATCCAAGTCTATGCGTCTGGCTCTCTTCTTTATCGACATGACAGACAGGCCGACGTCTATACTGCCATGCAGTTTTCCTTTCTGAATCTGACACGGACATGGAGAAGCAGATTTATAACGTAAGGAAACGATTTAAATAAACATGCAATAATACGTTTCATTTGTCATTGTACTTACATCTATGGGGGACTTGGAGTACTTCAATATCCCATTATCCAGAACAAAGAATCTCTGCATTTAAGAAGATCCAAAGAAACAAAGTTGATGATGCAGAAGATTTTTTTTTGTATATTCAATAATATTCATAGGTCAATATACAGTAAATACCCACAGTATATTTACACTATAAACTACTTTGGAAGTTTTATTTGATATTTAATAAATAAACTGTCATATGTGTCTGTCAATATACAGTACTGTCATATGCCTCAGTTGGGGTTAGCTTAACCTGTCGAAATATCTTGAGCTGCAGCAAGCTGTAACAAGCACACACCCTGCCTACTACCTGCAAGCTAATCTGTTATGGAAGGCATACAGTACAGTATGTCTGTTTCTCCATCAAACATACAGCAACAGTCCAGCATAGTAACAACGAAACATTCTTTATACAACATAATCACACTTGGCTTGAAAAAACAAACAAACATTTTTTTCATGTTTAGTAAAATAACTTTGTGTACTTTGTGTTTATGATGTCTAGAGAGAGTGATAAAAATAAACAATTCATTATTCAGTGATTATTAGCTACGTATCATGTCATATTAATTTAACATATTTATCTATTTACTATTGCTCTCAAATCACATTTGATTTATCATGCTGTCAAAATATATATATTTTTGCAGATCTGTCACACTTACATGATTGAGATCAAACTAATTTTAATATTATACAAAGATAACCAGAGTAAATACAAAATGCAGTTTTTGATCATTTTAAATATTTTGGTGAAGAAACTTTTTTTAAATAATTTTTTTGGATTTTTTCCCGATTTTCTCCCTAATTTAGTCATTGCCAATTCCTCCCCATCACTAGGGGGCTCCCACATTAAGACTACTACTACCATTCAGCCAGGAGTGTTTCCTCCTATCACGTGTTTCCTCCGAACCGCATGAGAGGCCAATCAGCTCCCTCTAGACCTCCGGCTGTGAGAGGTAACAGCATCACCCGGGGATCGAACCTGCGATCTCCAGATGATAGGGCGAGCACTTTACCACTGCGCCACTCGGAGGCCAAGAAACGTTTTAAACCTGCCTGACTCTATGTTCAAAAGTAACCACAAATAAGCGTTTGCAAAATGGAGAAATTTTGGCCCACTATTTTTCTTGTTAATTTAGCCACATTGAAGGTTTTTTTCAAAAACGAATGAGTCTGACTCTGACACTAGGTCACTCCAAAACCTTTATTTTAGTTTTTTTAACCATCCAGAGGTGGACTTGCAGATGTGTTTCAGATTGTTCCTTTACATAACTCAAGTGAACTTCAGCAGTGTATATGAGTTTATAGTTGATCGCAATACCCAAGCACAGTTTTGGTATTTACAAATATGAACTCGAGTATTTACTCTGTGAACTCAACCCACAAAGATTTCTGAGGTTTGATAAGGATTTTTGCAGCCCTCTGTGTAAGCTTATATTGTGATGAGTAAGCAAAAAGCACGCCTCTTTTCTAACGTAGCATATTTTATCTGGGTCTGTTGTCAGCTATAATAAATAATTATTAACTACTAAATCACTAAAGTAAACCACTTACAGGTCCTTGAGCCTATACAGGAAACAGAATGTGTTGTATAGTTGATATGTGCCGTACAAATGTGTGAATTGAGTAAATCGATAGTATTACAGCATGAGCGAAGACCTTCCTGACCTTGTGCCAGCCCTTCAAAGGCCATTTCCTCTTTTTCAGCATAAATCCCTCATGCTTATCAGGTCTCTGGACATTCGTCTGGCCAATCTTCAACCCCTCGATGATCTCCCAGCTGTCAGCCTCCTAGACAAGGCAGAGGAGATACAAAGGATAAGTAAATGCAAATATCAAATCCATATTTAAATTACAGTCCATGAATACAATGAGTCAAACAAATCCTAGGTGCCGAGACAGTGAGACACAGAGAAATTATAGGGGGAATAAATTAAACACTGGTCATTTGTTCTGTTTCAGCAACTTCACATCCCTCAGCACTGCACCATTTCTACACCATCAGGTCTTCATACTTTGACCACTCTACTCTACATAGAAGGGAAGAGGAACTTGAGGATAATTGCTTTTTAAATTATTTCATCTAAAATTGCTGTCAGGTACAGACCATACAGTATGCTGTCAGGTTATTTTGCAATGTCAGTCCTTACAGAGGCGTAAATGACAAGAAAGTAAATGACAAAAGTTTATTTGCACATAAAACTCCCTGTGAAATTTACCAGGCGACACTTACTATCGCTTCCAAAAATATTAGAACAGCAAGGCCACTGCTTTTGGTTTCACTACACACTAAAAATATGTGGGTTTGTCAACTAAAGATAAAAGGACAGATAAGAAATACAGGTTTCATGCAATAATTATAGCTAGATGTGTTAAACCACGCTTTTTGGTGGACGACCCAAAATGATTAAAACAAATCAACCTAAAATGAATGAATGTAAGTAAAAATTAACATTTGGTTGCTTTGCTTGCTTTAACTATTGACACACTGGAATCACTAAAATGATGCATACTTCTTTAAACAACGAATTTGGTTAGGCTTGTCTTGTTTCAGTGGTTTATTTTGTGACTCTCCTTGTCAGAAAGTGAAAAGCATGATTCACCTGGCTAGTCTGAAACTTAATGAAACCGGAAACCTGATGAAGTCCTTTCTCATGTCGTGTGTTCTGACTTACTCTTTGGACTGGACACTGACCAACACAAGGTTTCTATAGACTTATGAATACATTCTGCGGCTAGCATCGTGATTTACACCGTCAGTGAAGATTAGTGTGCTCGTTCCAGACACAGCCAAGCAAGTCCATGGTACTACCCACATTGTATTTGTATGCTTTATCAGGAGCAGATCCTTTCTTACGCCATTTCTTGGCCTTTCCATCATTTTAACAGAAGGTAATGTTTGTCACGGTACCTCTGAGGCTCATCTTTGTATTTCTTTCTAAATTCCAATCCAGCTTACGGATTGTTACTGCTGATTAACGGATTGCATGTCATGCTTTGGTCTCTGTGGATCTTCATTAAATGGTGTATCGTGATAACTTCACCCAGTCCTGATGAGTTTGATGGTACCCTTTTGGTTTGGGTTTTGCTTCCCGTGTCCCATAATGTTTCTGTCATTCATCACCTGCTGCAGTTTTCCTTCCACAGTGTGCTTAATGTCTGGTTGCTAGTTTTTTTTTTTTAAGGACGTTGCAAATTGTTCCATTGTGGCGCTGTTCACTGCTGGTGCAATAGCTCTAATATTGAATTCCACCCTCTCTTAACTTCAAAATGGTTTGTTTTTCTCCCATAGACAGATCTCTGGTCTTCAACGTATTCCTTTCTACCAACAAATACAATTTCAAACCTGAAACAGCGGGCTTAAACCAAGAATTGATTTTCACTGACATTCATCATTTGCAAATCTGGGCAGTGCTAATTTTTTTTTACTAAATTTATAAAAAAAGAAATTACATTTTGTCATTCTGGTTAAGAAATCTAGATGTAAATATTAAGAAATAAAAGCTAAAATTCTGATCCATCATCCCAACTTAATGTAAATGTAACAACTCAAACTTTTTTTCATTATTCCGAACTCATTTTATTATCGCTGCCAAAACTCTATTCACCAGCATTAAAAATGTTTCAGTTCATTACTTTGCTGGACAATGCAGTTTCAGCAACGTCCAGCAAAGTAATGAGGTCCTTTCGATTTGTACTGGCATGTGTAAGTGTATTCAATGCCACAGGATGTTACCAGGAATAAACCTCAGCTGTTTCTTAAATGCCAATAAAACATGACTTCTTGACTCTATTGAATCATTCACAATAATGTTGCAGAAATACTGAATTTTAGCAACATATACACTCGATGAATCCAAGTAAGCAAGGGACTAAACATTCCTTGGGCAACTGTTATAGAATTATAGTCAATGACAGTGTTGTGTGATAAGCTGGAGATGTGCTGCTACTATAATGAATATATTCTCAATAACATCGAGCTCTGAAATGTTGTAGCTCTCTTATGGCCAGCTTATCTTACAGTATGTACCATCACTGATCAAGCAGAATAACATCTCTAAACAATCACCACTAAACAAAGTTCCAGCTTACAAGGCACTGACATTGGCGACTCCTTCTTAATATTCTAAACTCCAAATATTAGTCGAAACCTTGAATGAAAAGACACGTTCCTGAACATTGCTAACTGAATCTGGAAGTGGAAGGGAGAAGGCAAAGCTCTATATTTTGTTTACAGTAATGTGATATGGCCGGCCTTAAAGGGACACATTGTACTACATCGAAATTACAAGCTATTAGCATTAGGATCAGGAGCCAAAACCAATCAGATCACATTTCTTAGATCAGGACTTTCCAGGCCAGCAGATCAAAGTGCTTTAAAACCGTCAGCCAGAGCTAAATAACAGTTGATGGATACAGGGGAAAACTGAGAGTATTCAACTCGGAGAACCTGCAGTAAGTAATATCAATCCACCAAATACAGAACTGCTCATTACATTATTCAGGGCTTAAGGTACCACTGTGAGTTCCTTTTTCCAAGGCAATCAGCTTGATTAGCTCACATGCTGTTATGTGGTAGAAAGAATAGCATTTCTTGAATAAGTATTTACAGTGCTTTACTATAAGGGAGACTTGCAGAAATCATAATGATATATGTTTTGAATGTCTCATATTAAGGACATTCTAGCCCTCATGTTTACCACTTTATTTCATCAACAGGTAATAAGGAACATCCAGATTCATTTGGGATTTATTACTGGCACATTCATATCCATGCACACACACACACACACACACACCACACAACTCTGCAGGTGTATGCAAAGACGTAGGACAAACGCTCCTCAGGGAATCCTCAAGAGGGAATAGAGTCTATAAATAAATGTCCAGAATGTACACACCTAAACACCTACTGGAACAGCACTGCACCTGCACCAACACCAGTATAACCCCATAAGTTGACCCACATTATACATGTGGCTGTGCGTTTTACTTTTTTCTAGACAAATAGGTCAACTGTTAAATGTGCCATGATTCTGCCACATTATGTGTATGTGTATTTTATATAAAACCCATTTTGATTACAGAGTATAATGCATAGATAGAAAGATACAGGAAACTAGATACAAATCCTGGAGACATTGTGAAGTGGGGTGCAACGGCGCAGTGCTTTTCCTGAGCAAATTGCTGAAAACAACAGATTTCTAGCCCATGGGGTTACAGAACTATGGGTCTGTATACTGCCTGTGTGTGAGTCATTTGCACATAAAACTCACAGGCACAGAGAATGTACTGTATAAAGCATAAGCTTCGAAGAGAAACAGCACTCCTGGGCTACTTTTACGTAGAGTAAGAAGAACAGTATGTGTTAGACAGGATTGTTTGTGAAAGAAGGCTTTAAATCTGTGGGGGTCAAGTGTTTAGGTGTGAACTTTAAAACGTGATTGCAGAATGGCAGTTTTTTAAAAAGTGGTCCAAAAGTGTTTTCTCAGTGTGTGTTCACTCTACGAACCCCATTAACGTCTTCGGAAAGCCTTCGAATTGCTGTGCCTTGTTTTACCATCGGACCAACAATGAGTGAGCTAGGAGTAAATTGGTTTAGCATAGGAACCAAATGGATGCTCTTAACTTCAAAATGGTGCCTTTTTTTTTTTCTACCAGGGGGTATTTTTATTCTGTTGTGCTTAGATAATACGGTCAAAGATATAAGTTTTGTGTGGGTGCGTTCAAAATTCAGGGCAATAAGGCCAACCAGTCCCAAGTGGGGAAAATTGGGAATTTTGGGGAAAACCCTGGTGGATTCCGTATTACAGTACCAGCGAGCCTTTCCCTGCTGGGAATCCCTCAACCGGTCCGATCCAAATGAATCGGCAATGTTTTTTACACATTTTGAAAATAACAATACCATTTTGGCTACTTATTGTTTTATTTAATCCGTAGTGTGCCCCCACAATTAAATATAATACGCACAATAACCTATTTGCTATATAATGTTCATTACAAATGGTTTATCTAAACAGTGTTGTCAAACTTAAGTAGTGGACCATGTATGTAAGAGAAAGACATTTGATACTGAGCCAAATATTTACATATTTTTTTTAAAGTACACATCCGTATTAACATTACTTCATCAGCATTTAACTGCCCAATAATTAGCTGTGAGGCATCATTTAACTGCCTAACAGTCAGTTATGATTGGCCGTGTAAGACTGCCTTAAAGTGACTCAAGTGGTGCAATTATGTCAGGTATGAAGGGCAGCACTTGACTTCCTAAAGGTCACTTATGAGTGACTCTTGCTGTCCTTGATTAGACCAGCGCATGGTATGTTGCAGAATAAAAAAAAATCATCACATAAGGGATGCTAGGAATTATCTTACAGCATTTCTCCATACTGAGTCGGGTCAGTCTAAAGGCTTATCACTTACTCAGTCACTTGTTCTCTCTCTCTCTTTCTCTCACACAGACACACACTTTTGCATCTTGTCAGTCCAGACATTTGCCTGCTGTGGTTCTGATGTTATGCACTGACATTGTCTTGGCTGTATCCTAATGTACAATGAAACACACTAACATTTAACCTTCTAATTTGCACACTACATCTCCCCTGCCATCTGTCTCAGCTGCAGACTGTTGTGATGAAGTGAAGACCACTGTAACACAGAAATCATGCTAAGGGAATGGATAGAGTATACTGTAACTAAACACACTCATTCACTTATCTTCTATACCGTTTTACCCAGGGTCACAGGGACCTGGCGCCTATCCCAGGAGACTTAGGGCACGAGACAGGGTACACCCTGGACAGGGTGCCAATCTATCGCAGGGCGCACACACTCACAACTACGGGCAATTTGGGCAGTTAGCCTAACCTGCATGTCTTTGGACTGTGGGAGGAAACCGGAGTACCCTACACCACACTACACCACCGTGCCGCAACTAACAACACATCAACTGTTATAATGCTGTGATGTATTTGGAAAAGGGGTCTTATTAAGCTGGGTGTGTACAGTAGCTGTGAAGCGCTTCTTCAGTGAGTCACCAGTAGGGCTTTAGAAAGCGCATTATGAATTACATCAACACTAAGGCAGTGCCAGAAGTGTGCATGCTTGACATGCAATAACTGCACTGTTACTATTTTGTGTACCAACTTGTATGGAACTTGTATATATATTTGTGTATATATGTATGACAGTAATTGAGTCGAGCTTTTACAATTTATTTAACATTTTAGTTTACGATTTCTCTAGGTTACCCCTGTCTAACACAAACATGCGCCACTAATAGCAGGTAGTTTCATTAATGAGACTTGATTAAATACATTTTTCTCCCAATAAAATTCCCTTCAGCTGCATCCGATCCACATACAACTTTACGTAGGATTTACACCGGACGCCCTTCCTGACACAACCCTCCCATTTTACCCAGGCTTGAGACAGGCACTACCTGGGTAGTTTGGTGGGGCACTGATGAAGCTCGAACCTGGATCCACAGATCGCCAAATAAACAACCTAAAGCCTTAGCTGCCTGAGCTGCAACAACACATTGTTCACCCAATAGTTAAGCAAATTTTGGGCAGAAGGTTTCTCTGTAGTGAGCAAACCATGTTTCAGACATGAGTACTGTGAAAAGCCATCAACGTTACAGCAATAAAGGGATACCTGACCATAATGCTTTTAAATACATGTCACTGGAAAGATAATGATTGCGTAATCATACAGATAGATGATGTACGTCTCATTGCTGTTAATATGATTCAGTACTTGCAAGGGGTCCAATTAAGTAAATTAAATCTGCCACCATTTTTTCTTTTTTTATATATATATATATATATATATATATATATAAACTAGCTAATTTTTTCTTTTCTCTAAGGAAGTTTAAGCTTGAGTGAAGGATTTCCCCTCTCGCTCCGAGACAGCAGCTGTGTGGTGCCATTTCAAAGACGGAGAGAAATAATGAGGGCTTCCCTACGACCAGGGAGTCTGGGAGCTTACTGACTCTGATATAATGAGGAACTCACATTCAACATTAGACACACATCACACACATAGAATTTAGATGAATTAAATTAGGCTAATTTGGTGAGAAATTAAATGAAAAGTAAACATAAATGGTCTTAGCAATGTGCTTATGGACGTTTTGTCATACAGTATGAGAGTGTTGTCTATTTTATTGATCAAAAATGTCCCAAAGCTGAGATCCAGTGACTGCAAGGCCATGGAATATAATTTCTATTCTTCTTATCTTATCATACAATTCGCTGATCCCTGGAGCCCTGTGGATTGAGGCTTGTCATATCACTTCCATCAGCACAGAAACATTTCATCACAGGATAAGTATTAGTTGATATCCCGGGATTTATCTACATGATCTGTTCCAGGTTACGTCTTTACAACGAGAGTATCAAAGTCAAGCTCATACACTGAAAAGTGCTTTCTCTCTCTGTACTGCAAAGAGCTGAATGCTGAGCAGCTCTCTCAGGCCCATCAAAGCATTCCTCCACAATACAAATGAGGCTGTGGGCTCCACACACAAAGCAAGGGCAGGAGAGGGACAAAGGCACGTCCTGTGCTAAGACTTAAGCTTCTCTCTTTCTCTCATGCATTTTTCACATGTTCACGTCAGAAAGCAGTGAGGTCAGACATTCCACAGCCATCTCTAGTTGCCTTAAAGTGGCGGGATCTGGTCATGACAGACACACAGCCGGAGCGAGTGACTGAAGGAGGATTAAATTATTTCATGTATATGTGAAAGCACAAAATTTCTGATGCTTTCCCACTTTCAATAACACATAGTACATATAATCAAACTATACAATGAACAAATCACATGGGTGAATCCTGTTAAAGTGTTATACCTTGCCTATGAAAAATTCATCTAATGAAGGTGCAGATTGATGATTGATCTCTGAACAATACTTGACACCTACTGTATAATTTAGGAAAAGAAATACATTTCTTAACCTTATTAAATGTGTCTATCTGGTCAGGTCAGGTCCAAACATTGTAGTGTAGTGGTTAGCACTGTGGCCCCACACCTCCAGGGTCAATGGTTCAAGTCCCACCTTTGAGTCTGTGTGCTTGGAGTTTGCATGTTCTCCCTGTGCTTGGAAGAGTTTCCAGTTCCCCCCACAGTCCAAAGACATGAGGATTAAACTAATTGGTGCTTCAAAATTACCCGGAGAGTGTGTGAGTCCCCTGGGATACTGTAGGATCCAGACCTCAACCAATCCAGTGGTTCTCCAGTCCTAAAAGAACTACTGCTCTGGATATTTTAGTGCTTTCTTCAAGCACACCTGATTCAACTAATCCACTAATTAACAGCCTTTTCTTAATTGAAGTCACAAGAAGGGAAAACACTTAAATATGCAGTGGTCTTCCAGGATTAAGGTTGAGAACCATTGCTGAACAGGATAAGCTGCATAGCGTATGAGTGAACACGTGGTAATTTCCCATAGCAAAATATCAGACTAATAACAACAACAACAAAAATTTTTTTTGAAAAAAGTCAAACTTTTTTTTGTCTTTTTCTGAATTTTAATAGAAAGGGTACAGAATTGTATTTATGTATCCATCCAGTTTCTGTACCACTCATCCTGTGTACGGTCATCACGGACCTGAAGACTATACCAAGGGTTAGGGACAACCTGGATGTGGTGCTAACCAATCACAGGGCACACACACACACACACACACACACACACACACGCACTCGCATAGCCAATCGCACACTACATACAACATGGGAAAGCCAATCAGTCTCCAACACGTGTCTCTGGACCGAGGAGTGTAACCAGGGTAAAGCCCACAAAGCAGAGGGAGAA
Organism: Clarias gariepinus; assembly: GCF_024256425.1. Taxonomy (NCBI): domain Eukaryota; kingdom Metazoa; phylum Chordata; class Actinopteri; order Siluriformes; family Clariidae; genus Clarias; species Clarias gariepinus. Next base: position 25,290,430 of record NC_071104.1, on the reverse strand, counting down.
CATGCAAATTCCACGTACACAAGATTCAAACCCCCAACCTTGTAGGTGCGAGGTGGCTGTGCCAACCACAAAGCTACTGTGTTTAATTGAATACAAACCTACACACATACTGAGCAGCTGCTTTCAGTTCTCTTACAGTATGTGGATAAGAAGATTTTGAAATGCCAAAGCTTTACTCGTGATTGAAATATGTGCAAATTTAAAACAAATTTCAGTCCAGGGAACACAATGTAAAGGGGTTTCCCAGGATGCAACACCTATGCAAAACACTATGCCACCAGGTAAACAGCATTGTATACATGATAAACGGAGCAAGTACTGTATGCACTCCTGAAAAAGGAGAGTATGAGAGTATATGTATGAGTTTCGATATCTGTCTGCTCTCAGAGTTGTTGGGGGACATATGCTAGTTCATCTCCTCATTACTGATAGAGAATCTGAACGGCGAAAGACAGCTGTACACCAATGTACAGTACTTACCGCATATGATACAGTGGTGTGAAAAACTATTTGCCCCCTTCCTGATTTCTTATTCTTTTGCATGTTTGTCACACTTAAATGTTTCTGATCATCAAACACATTTAACTATTAGTCAAAGATAACACAAGTAAACACAAAATGCAGTTTTTAAATGATGGTTTTTATTATTTAGGGAGAAAAAAAATCCAAACTTACATGGCCCTGTGTGAAAAAGTAATTGCCCCCTGAACCTAATAACTGGTTGGGCCACCCTTAGCAGCAATAACTGCAATCAAGTGTTTGCGATAACTTGCAACGAGTCTTTTACAGCACTCTGGAGGAATTTTGGCCCACTCATCTTTGCAGAATTGTTGTAATTCAGCTTTATTTGAGAGTTTTCTAGCATGAACCGCCTTTTTAAGGTCATGCCACAACATCTCAATAGGATTCAGGTCAGGACTTTGACTAGGCCACTCCAAAGTCTTCATTTTGTTTTTCTTTAGCCATTCAGAGGTGGATTTGCTGGTGTGTTTTGGGTCATTGTCCTGCTGCAGCACTCAAGATCGCTTCAGCTTGAGTTGACGAACAGATGGCCGGACATTCTCCTTCAGGATTTTTTGGTAGACAGTAGAATTCATGGTTCCATCTATCACAGCAAGCCATCCAGGTCCTGAAGCAGCAAAACAACCCCAGACCATCACACTACCACCCCCATATTTTACTGTTGGTATGGTGTTCTTTTTCTGAAGTGCTGTGTTACTTTTACGCCAGATGTAACGGGACACGCACCTTCCAAAAAGTTAAACTTTTGTCTCGTCGGTCCACAAGGTATTTTCCCAAAAGTCTTGGCAATCATTGAGATGTTTTTTAGCAAAATTGAGACGAGCCTTAATGTTCTTTTTGCTTAAGTGGTTTGCGCCTTGGAAATCTGCCATGAAGGCCGTTTTTGCCCAGTCTCTTTCTTTTGGTGGAGTCGTGAACACTGACCTTAATTGAGGCAAGTGAGGCCTGCAGTTCTTTAGTTGTTGTCCTGGGGTCTTTTGTGGCCTCTCGGATGAGTTGTCTCTGCGCTCTTGGGGTAATTTTGGTCGGCTGGCCACTCCTGGGAAGGTTCACCACTGTTCCATGTTTTTGCCATTTGTGGATAATGGCTCTCACTGTGGTTCACTGGAGCCTCAAGGCTTTGGAAATGGCTTTATAACCTTTACCAGCCTGATAGATCTCAATTACTTTTGTTCTCATTTTTTTCTGAATTTCTTTGGATCTTGGCATAATGTCTAGCTTTTGAGGTGCTTTTGGTCTACTTCTCTGTGTCAGGTAGCTCCTATTTAAGTGATTTTTTGATTGAAACAGGTGTGGCAGTAATCACACCTGGGGGTGACTACAGAAATTGAACTTTTAACTGTGATAAACCACAGTTAAGTTATTTTTTAACAAGGGGGGGCAATTACTTTTTCACACAGGGCCATGTAGATTTGGAGTTTTTTTTCTCCCTTAATAACATAATCTTCATTTAAAAACTGCATTTTGTGTTCAATTATGTTATCTTTGACTAATAGTTAACGGTTTTTGATGAGCAGAAACATTTAAGTGTGACAAACATGCAAAAGAATAAGAAATCAGGAAGGGGGCAAATAGTTTTTCACACCACTGTATATGGGGCAAAATACATAGGGCTTTCACATAGAGAGGTACTAAAAGCTCATTAGTCAAAAGCAGCAGGGCAATGTCCAGTCCTTCTGAATGCATAAGATGATAAGTATTGACATGTGGACATTAGACTATATGACACATTTTAATAACTACAGTTTTGCATGAACATGGTTTGCAAATGTATACCAAATGCCTCTTTAGTTTTTATACTAAAGTCATACGGATAATAGTTGGCATTTTTATATACAAATTCATTTAATTTCCCAAATATAACTTAAAAACAAAGTCATATTACATGACAGACAAGTTGTTTTGGATGAAAATAGAAAGGAGCAAGTGGGACCAGAAGAACTCCAGCACGTTCAGTAAAACTTCCAACCGTTTTACTAATAAAACTGCACAAAGCTGTACGTATCTAGCACTGCTTATTATTTTCACACCAAATATAGACTGAGTTTATTTTATTACTCTGTAGTGCTCTTAGAAACATAGAAGTTTCTTTTATGTAGATTATTTTTCAAAGGTATCTTTGCTTATGCCATTGTTTTTGTATGTGCCCAAGACTATTGTACAGTACTGTATGTAAAACAGCTGTTAGGTTTTAATGACTGTGATACAGAAAACTGATAACTTTGTCACACTTGCTTCTTTCTATTTCTATTCCAGTACTACAATACTACATTATGCTTGGAAATAGTGAACGATGTTATACATAATAATGCAGACATGGTAAATATGTACAGTGCAACAAAATGTGTATAAATGATAACGAGGTGGCTAAGACATTCGCACAGTGCTGTGTTTAAAAAAAAAAAAAAATCCGTTGTCTATTTTGTATAGATAATATACAATATGGCAGCACAGTGGCTTAGTGGTTAGCACTGTCGCCTTGCATCTCCAGGTCCTGCATTCAATTTCAGTGCCAGGTGTGTATGCAGGGAGTTTGCGTGTTGGTGGGTTTTCTCCGGGTTCTCCGGTTTCCTCCCACAGTTCAAAGACATTCAGATTAGGCTAATTGTGTGTGTGTGTGTGTGTGTGTGTGTGTGTGAATGTTGACCGGAGATCCTACCATGGTTGTACAAGATGGGAATAAATACAATGATCATTATTAGCCTTTAACGTACAACCTGCATGTTAAGGCCAACTTAATGGTTGCTAGTCGGACTACAGAGATTGCTAGATGGTTGGATAGAATATACAATATATCAATGATATATACAATAATATATAGTTAATATATCATGCAGAAGCCTTTGAATGACGTTTTAAGCTTCAGGGCAAAATTAATGGTGTAAATTCCAGACACCAATTAAGTCATGGCTGATAGTTAGAAATACTGAACTCTTGCTTTAATCATTAAAACAGCTGTTAAGAGATATATGACTCTGCAGAGAGGTTGCAGCATTTCTCCACCCCGATATCCTCAGATTAGTGTGTAATTTTGGGAAATAACTATAAACAGCTGGACTTATCAGATTAAACGTGAGTGGTCACACTTCCTGCTATTATAATCAAAGTAGAATGCAATAAATGCACAGCAGTTTGTCTGATCCCAGGTTCTCCGTTTACTTCTCTCAGAGCCGTCTCACCTGTCTGCTGTCCCTCTGTGAGGAGGAGGAAGAGGAGGCGCTCTTGTGTGTGGGTGTGGAGCTCTTATGGACAGGCGTGGCACACCTCTCCTCCATGCTAGCAGCGCGACCCTGGTGACCTCGCGAATGGTGGTGTGACATGATGACAAAAGCAGCCTTCGTGGTCTGTCTGTCTCTCTCTCTCTCTTCTCTCTCTGTCTTTCTCTGTCTGTCTTCCCTCACGTTCTGCTTTCACCACTGGCAAACAACATGACCAGAGAAAGCTGCGTCCAGAGAAAGACTCACAGCCTGGCACCTGAAACATAAAAGAGCAAAATACACAGAAGTTAATGTTGGTAAAATGAAGAAAGATTTTTGTTGGATGTATATGCACAGTGTCGTTAGTCAAATACAACCAAGTGGTTAGTCAAATAAAATTCTCATTTGCCTACGACTGCTAAAATAACAAATATATAAAACCACAATCTGATGTAAGATATCCGAAAATCATCGGGGGGTTATAATTTGCTGAGTAAATCAGAGCATTTTGTAACATGAAATAAATTCTTTTCAAGCCGTTCGGTATAGGGGACTTGACTCACGCCTTCTCTGAGACGCAAAGCCCAATCAAATACCTCTATGCAAACTTTGTGATTCCTCCAACGAGTCACATTGCAAAGCACCTGCGTGCTCAGCGTCCTCAAAACAACTTCACCATAAATTTGACACAGGTACATTTATTTTTTCTCAACAGTAAATCTAACTTTAATAAACCTTACACTTTGCAGTACGTTTGTGGATGATGTAATAAAATTGAAATAATTAAAAACATTTCAAAATATAAAATGTAGCTTACAAAAATATGTTGGTCATGATTCTTCAATTAATCATAATTGATTTCATTTAATATTTAATAACTTAGTAACAATGATTATCAAATATATAGCAGTAAATTGGTGACTGGACTATGGGCACCCAAGGCTCACCCAGGCCTACGAGGACCAACGGTCAGCCTGTACAGTCAGATCCCACAGAAAGCACATTGCAGCACAAATCACTGGAAAAAAGTCAAAGCTGGCCACGATCGAACGGCACCACAAAGGTGCATCACACCCCACGGGAAAAGCAGGCAAAATGGCCAAGCCTACAGATCCGGCCTCCAAACTCCCCAGATCGCAATTTGAGTATTCACAGGACGAGCCGGACAAACAAGTCTGATCCACTGAGGCAACACCCCAGAAATCGCAGAACCCAAAGGATCCGCTCTAAGTCCTGCTGCCAGACACCACAACACACCCCCAGGGGTGTTATGAAGTCAGGTACCGAGGGGCCAGAATTGCCCAATATTTTCCATCGCAATGTTATTGCTGATGTACCCTTTATATTGGTATGAATAATCTAGAAAAAAAAACCATGATGAAACTTTGCACAGACAGTGTCCTGAGCTGAGGGACCCTGGAGCTCTGAGACAGCATCTCTATCCACTGCATCATCGTGTTTATATAATAACTTGATATAAAATCTCCACTGAAAAAATAGAATTTCCATGATTTTTCCCCATGAGCTTAATTACGTACTGTCAGAACTGAAAAACAGCTGTTCATGCAAACATGGAGTCTTTTTTACTAACTAATGATGTTACTTGTACAGTATACAGTATGCATATAAAGGTCATTGTAAAGCTACTCCTTTCTTTACTCATAATTATTGCTTTTCGCTACTGATATGATTTTTTTAGTCTTAAGCCTACTCAAACACACAGACAGGTTATATTTATCAGAGTGTGTAGGGGGTCTTTATGCGTTTCATTAAGTGAAGACAAGCAGGAGTAACAGAATCCGACGACAACTACAATTACAGAATAACGCCCTAATTACATGTGGGTGTTATTTATGCTCTTTAGTGCTCTTTTTGTTTTTAATTAATAGAAACACCAGTCAGTACTTACATTAGTCATCCTAATACATTAGCAGTTCCTCTGCACCAATCCTTCACGTTCGTGTTCGGGTACTGGTCTCTATTGAGGCCGAGGCATCTCTACGTCAGTAACAGGGGATGTTACCACAGACATTTCCCAGGAAAACCCTCGTTCTTATTATTGTAATGCGAAAGATGAAGGTACCATAATCAAATCACGGTAGCTCAGGAAGCCTCAATGAAAATGCTGCAGACAACAACAGTGCTCGGAGATCCTCTGGCACTTATTGCATACAGTATGTCTACATGGGCTGGTAGTAGTCACCACTGGCTACGGTAAGCTAAAGGAAGCTGTAAATTAGCATTCTAGCTATGAACGTATATGACTTTTCAAATGAACAGAATGAGGAATGTATATTAACATTACAGTAATATCATCATGTGTGTGTGTGAAGGGCAGTACTGCACAGTGCCTTGTATCTGTATTGATCAGACATTCAGCGTGAAGCAAAACCCTGTCCAGTTTAATTACTCCCGCAGGAGATCCCACGCACTAAGGAAAAAAAGCTTACATTTCCTACATGCTCATTAAAAAAAAAGGCTTTTTCAAGGATTTTCATCTTAAGGGATTTTCCCTCCCTAATATTCTGTAAGCCTTCATAAGAAACCACCATTAGATTATTTCAGCTGTCTAAATGCTTCTCTGAACCTGTGCTCCTCCTTTTGCTGTTACTGAGGAGAGAGGAGGCTTAGTAAGAATAAAGAAGCAACTGCTCTTCACTGATCAGTGATACTGCTTATGTTGTTACTGTTACTAATATACTACATTGTTCATATTATTTCGTTCATAGCATTCTTATTAAAACAAGTACATTTTTGTATACTTAAATAATTCTTCCGCTACTGACTGCATGAACATCCGTTTGAAGGAAAAAAAGAAAAAAAAAACAATGAAAGAGCTTAGCCGCCCTGAAGTAAGCATGTACTATATAAGTCTTTTCCTTTTGTAGATTTATATTTTGGTTTGATTCCTTTCATCATCATGGTTGATGGATTTTTACTTGGTGTAATGGTTCCTGTCATTACCCATAATGTCATTCAGCTACCCACTGAGAAGAGTGCTCGTGGGAATAAACCAGGGTCTTTTCTGTACACTCTACTCAAATACTGTAGGTCACTGTACAAAGCTTCAACGTTCATGCTTAAAACTGCTGCATGATGACAAACTGGTTGCTAACCATGCATCCTAAAATGGCAGAGATGTGTTGTATAACTGCAAAAACGTAAGTCCATATTTTTGGTGTATTAATGACTATTGTCACAGAGTCTTGAGATTGTTTTTCTCGTAAACACAATTTAAACTACTGTTAGTGTCTCCTTGTGATGGCACACAACCAATACCTTCTCATGGGAATTTAAAATAGATCGTTCTTACAATGCTTGCTGGGTTTACACTGGGCACTCCTGCATATATTGTATGATTAGACGTGTGTGCTTATGCCTTGAGATGGTTTGTACCCCATCCGGGTTGTATCCTACCTGGTATAGTAAAATACCATGCCCTGTGTTTCCTGGTATAGGTTTCAAGGCCACGCAACACAGGATACACAGGAAAAGCTGTACAGACAATGGTTGGATGGGTGGATATATGGGTATATACAGTATGGGACATATGGGGGCAGTGGTGGCTCAGAGGGCTAAAGCAATGAGTTACTTATTGGAAGATCGGCGGTTTGATCCACCAGGTTGCCACTGTTGGGCCCTTGAGCAAGGCCCTTAACCCTATCTGCTTCAGGCGCACTGTATCATGGCTGACCCTGCTCTCTGACACCAGTTACGCTGGGATATCTGAAGAAGGAATTTCACTGTGCTGTAAAGTGACAAATAAAGGCTTAACTTAACTTATGTAAAAAATAATTAATATAATAAAAAAAAAAATTTATATATATATATATATATATATATATATATATACAGTACTGTTACAAAATATGCTTTTGTTAACATTTCTGCATACAAGAAACTTCTATAAAGAGAAATAAAGAGTAATAAAATAAACAGTCAATATTTGGAGTGAAAACTCATTGCTTAAAATCAGGGGTTTTAGACACAGATTTGTGCAGTTTTATAAAAAACAGCTATTAGGTTTTACTGAGCATGCTGGAGAATACGAGTTCTTCTGGTTACTTTGTCACACTCGCTCCTTTCTATTTTTATGCAAATCCCAGAAGCGTGCATTAGGTTTTTTGTTGCTATCTGAAAACTGGTCTGTCTTGTATTATATTTCTTTCGTTACAGTACTGTGTGTATATATATATAGACACACAGGTTAGCACTGTTGCCTTCCACCTCAGGGTCTGTGTGCATGAAGTTTGCATGTTCTCCACGTGCTTGGTGGGTTTCCTCCCACAGTCCGAAATTGCCCGATTGTATATTACACAGATAATAAACAATAATATTAACTTACTAGCAACTCCAAACAGCCCAATGCCCATACCTTTGGGCTTGGTTTAGATACATTAACTTCTAATTCCCCCAGTCATGTCCCCGATAATCCCCCTACCACGTTACTGTATATACTATCTGTCAGGTTAGATTCTGGACTACATTTCATTACTCAAATTGATTGGACTGTTGTTTTGAGGGGTTCACTTACATGTGCTCCTCACCTTAAGTGAAAATCTGTGCTAATGAAATGTGGGATGCAAAGGGGTTAAAAATGAGCATGACGGCCTCCGAGTGGCACAGTGGTAAAGTGCTCGCCCTATCATCCGGAGTTCGCTGGTTCGCACCCCGGGTGATGCTGTTAACCTCTCACAGTCGGAGGCCTAGAGAGAGCTGATTGGCCGAGCTCTCTCAGGGGGGAGGGATGGGAGGTACTCAGTGCTCCCACATTAATGACGGCTCTACAAGCCAATCAGGGGCGTCTGTGAGTTTGCGCAGGCGGAGGGAGCGGATAGCGCTGTTCCTCCGAGTGTGTTGCGCTGCCCCCAACGGTGCGTGAACGAGCAGTTCAAAAAAAATGGTCGGTGACGCTACGTGGATCGGAGGAAACACGTGGGTAGGTCTGCGTCCCTCCCGACTGATTGGTGGTAGATGCTTAATGTGGGAGTGACGGGGTGGAATCCAGTGACAGGGTGGAATTGGATACCACTAAATTAGGGGAGAAAAATAGGAAAAAAAATGAGCATGACAGACTGCCAGCTATGCATGAACACGTACTTCATCTACAGTGATTATAAAGTGTTTTAGGCAAAAGTGCGTTCATGCCTGTAGTTAGCATCTTTCATAGCCTGCTCTCACACCTGCTGCTGCTCCTTAAACCCTGCTGTTTTCTGAATTAACTTAAATTAGAAGCAGGTTTTACACAATAGACATCCTAAACTCACTGTAAAATAAATAAAGAAAATACCCTTTAAAATAACCTTGAAAAAAATAGCAGAGCCATTTTTCATAAATTCTTTTGATCATTTTAGGCAACATGGAAAAATTCCAGAAAGTGTTTAAGGCTATGAACTAATGACTGGAAGGTTATGAGTTTGAATCCTAAATTCCTTTCGGTTAAGTGATGAAGCCTTGGTTTCCTTTAATGGTTCCCTTAAATGAATTATCTTAAACGTCCGTATGAAAGAAATCAAGACCTGAAACAAGTTTCAGTGAGAAGACGCAGAAACTGTTATTGGCACCGTTTAAGATGTGTCTGGTTCTTCTCAGGAAGGGAAAACAAGCGTTGTTGGCAGATCACAATCGGTGAGTTTGCGCAGTAAATCATGATGACATCCTGGGTACCACTTAAAGACTCTACATGATGGAAACAGTATATTCATACTGTCTATGTTTTTCTGTCAGTTTTGCTCATGACTTTTTACTTCTGCCTGCCCATTTGTTTCTTTCTTCGTTATTTATTTATTCACTATTCCCTGATGACTTTCCGTGTGTGCTATTTGGGTGTGTGGGTGTCGGGGAGCTATCAGTACTGAGACTAACAACTGGTACAGTGCTCATTAGCGATGTCCTGACAGGGGCGCTCCTGCCCTTCACATCAAGTTGAAAAAATAATTAACACGCGATTAATCAAACCAGACAGAATGGTTAAATCGTTAGAACTGCAATTTAGTTCAACGAAGCACCTGTTCGAGAGAGGACCCGATAACCTGTGCTTTATTTTTCATGTTAGGATGATTTTACCAGTCTTCTCCTCTGACTTATTTACTGGGTGTTGGCTTAGTGCGCTCAGTGAGACACTGTGAGATGCTTTAAATAATATATGTGCATGTGTGTGTGTGTGTGTGTGTGTATGTGATGAGCTGGCCTTAGTGTTTGTCTGCCCAAGCATGCTTAGTTTGCAGGTTTCCCCGGGGTAAACCCAGCACAGATGTATCCTGTTGTCAAAATATGTGTCAGCCTGAATCAGCAGGTTCTTACTTGATTATATAAATTGTCCTACTTGTGTCTTTGCAGAAATACACAAAAAAATATATATTTGAATATACTGTATAACCTAATATACTGTATATTTAAAAAAAACACACACACAGAAAAAGGACAATCAATGCTCCTATATTTGTCGGACACAGCAGATGACAAGCCTAAGGATGAGACATGATTCACTTCGAGCACTAGTGTTTTATCTTCTTTGATAAAAACAGGGCAGTTTGTCTGGTGTCTAGAACAGAAGGGATTTCTGAGTGGTACATGCTGTTCTACTGTAACTGGGCCCAGAAGCATGCAATCAATAATACAATCATGCTTCTAGAGCACACACACACACACACACACACACATTCAAACACATATAGTATATCAGATGTGTTTGATGGTATAGAAGAAAATTACTTTTTCTCTTGTCTAAATTTAGCTTTCAGAACATGGACGGGTTAGCCTACTTTACTAGACACACACACACACACACAATTCCTATAAAAAAATGCCCAGCCATACATATTTAAAGGGTTGTTATGGTTTCACACACTCACACGCTCACCTCTCTGTTGAGTCTATTAGCCACCTGCCCATAAGCTGTATTACTGATGGTTTAGTGGTTAGCACTGTGGCCTGGCACCTCCAGGGTCCAGGTTCGATTCCCACCGTAGGGTTTGTCAGCATGGAGTTTCCTCCCACAGTCTAAAGACATGCAGATTAGGCTAACTGACATTCCCAAATTGTCTGTAGTTGCCCAGAAGGTTCCACTATGGTCATAATACGAGAACTATACGTTGATCTCCACGGTCCCTGTTTTTCAGAGACTGCTTAAACCAACCAGTTCACTAAAGAAATCACTGAGGTATATATTCAGTATCAGGACGCAGGTTTTAAAAACATGTTTGAGCTACAGAGCGCTGTGTGACATTTACAGCATAACTAGCTAACGGCAGTATGTGAAAATACCATGCCCTGTGTTTTAGACACTATCCTCTTGAGACTGACACCATCAGGGTTGTCAAGGTTGGCTTAGTTACACACATACAGGCAATGTAACTAGGACTGCACATGTCATGTGTCTGTGAGTCATTTCCACATAGTGCCTTTCTAACCTTCATGACACCAGCCCCATCAGATATGTGTAGAATAAACGGCAAAGTTAATAATTGTCCTAGCTAGGGTCTCTCTCTCTTTTTTTTACTATTTCTACTCTTCTGCACCTTTTTTTTTAAATATAGTTGGCACTATAGTCTAAATATTAAAAGCCACCATCATCTCTGCTTACAGGTGCGCTTTGAGAAACCGGGGTCGCTGTCAATGAAGCTAACGACCGTGTTAAAACAAAAACAATAAACCTTTCCCATGACTCAGCAGAATTACCTACATCAAGGCCTCTAGAGTAACAGGAAAAGCCTCTCCCAGCCTGCTCATAGCTCCTGCTCACAGGAAGATAGATCCCATTTCTTCACATCCCATCAAAGGACACGGCTTACGCCTACACTGCTTTAAGCTGCACGTAAACACCATAAGCATCTTTCTGCAACAGTTCACGAGTGTCAGAACAGATTATTTATTAGGTATAGAAATCAGCAGTCCCCTCCCAAGACGATATTATAAGTACCTAGGTGCCGAGTCGATTAAAATTGGGATTTTACAGCATAAGTATCGCGTTTTTATAAATATTCTGATTTCGATATTACATTTTCACACGATTTTGTTACAATTTTAACCAATTAAAGAAAATGGATGATTAATTAAATTAGCCCGTTCCTTGAGTGCAGCATTTAAACAATGCAAAGTAATTTCAAATGCAAGAGTTTAACCGAGCAGCTCGTATTGTATCTTCCGCCGTAATTATTGAATCAAATTCAAATTTTATTTGTCACATACACAGTCATAGACAGTCATACACAGTACGATACGCTGTGAAATGCTTATACGACCGCCAGTGACCTTAAAAAAGAAAAAAAAATGTATTTCATTATTTCTAAATAAAATAATGTAGCAAATAAAAAAAGACGAAAATCACTTTTATTGAATGGGATTAAGTCGTGAAAATAGTTTACCTGTAAGATTATTAAAAAAAAAATAGAGATGTTTTACCTCCTTAAAGTCTGTAAACGCCACAGTAAGCATGCGAGTTAAACAGCTTCTATCGCTGGCGCGCAGGGCTTCTAATGCACGCGATTTTCTAATTTCCAACTAATTTGTGCTCACAGTGGTTTGAGACTGGTGTAAGCGTGGGTAACGTGTGGGTTCAAGGTTAATTCACTTACAGAGTTTGGAGAAAAAGGCAGATTGGAGGCTTTTCATGCACCCAATTTTTAATAATGTGATGCCATAAGTGTGTTGCTGTTGCACCGCCCAGAAACTCATGCGCTCAGTACAAAATCTGTTATATCAGACTGATCTGCTCAATACCGGTCATGGCCAATCAAATTGAAAACCAGCTAATTCTAGTCAATGGCTGATTAACTGGTTGATCTCTACTATAAAGGTAAAAAAATGATTTTGGAGTCAGTGGTAATATGGGAATCGCCACACTAAGGATTTATGATTTATAACTGAATCGATTTTGCCTGCCATATCTTATTTTCTCTAAGGTCGTAATCTGCATGCTGTAGAAGCACTAAGTAACATTACTGTAAGTAATGTTCCAAAAGGCAGTGAATAAATCATAGAACTAATATTATTAAATAAATACGCATACTTATCTGTTATCCAAGTTCATTAAAAGAAATTAAAAGGACCTTAATTTAAATCTCTCTGAAAAGAAAGAATCACGAAGCTCCACTGTCTATAGATCTGATCAGGTGAAGGCATAACCCATCATTTTATCCATTCAGGCTAATATCAGCGATATGACTAGAAAGTCATTATTATACAGCCATAAAAACTGGAATCATTATTTGTATTTGTATTGGTATTATTTAAAAGAAAATAAAAAAAACTCCCAAACTCAAATGCAAACTGACACACAGTACAGAACATTAAAAGGGAAAAACAGAAAGCATATCTTACATTTAGCTCAATGCAGCTCTTTATTAATCTATTGTATACAAATAATTTTAAAAAGAACATTTCTCCTGTTAAGCGCTGGCTGTCAGCTGTGCTTGTGGAGACCCCTGCCCTGCACATTTTAATGTTTTTTCTGCTCTATTTAAAAAAGGTTGGTAATTAACTGATTAGTTAAATCAGTTGTGCTGGGAGCTGATAAAACTAAAATGTGCAGAATCACTGCGCTTAAATATCCTGCTCAGGGTTGAGTTGAGTCAGAAGCTTATCATAGGAAGACTGTGCACGAGGCAGGGATACACTGGATGGCAGACACTGACCCTAACTCAGGATTTTTGATAACACCCTGTAACACCAGTAACGGCCGCAATAGAATTGGTATATTTTCAAAATTATGGCAGATACCATTCCAAACTCAGGTATTTCCATTCATTAAAAAAATCTCATAAAATCTGTGGTCTGTGCCATCTTTTAAAAATATACCACTTTTGTGGGCTCTCGAGTGGCATTACAAGAAAGTTTTTATCAACCGGAGATCGTGAGTGTGATTCGCAGCTGGTGCTCCAGCTATCTGTAGCCAGAACCCTAGAGAGCAGATTGGCTGTGCACTCTTGGTGGGAAGGCATGGGTTAACCGCACATGTGATGTGGCTACTGGGTTTATTATCAGATTACTCATGAGTATATGACTATGTTATCATCAATAAACCCACTAGCCACATCAAATCACTAGCCAACCACGGGCATCTGTCAGCTCACAGAAGGGGTGGAGAGCGCTTTGTGTGTTACGTCGCTCTCCAGCTGCAGTGTGCAGCAGTTTAAAGGATGTGGTCAGCTGGAATCAGGAAGCATGTGAGCCCTCTCTGGTTGGTAGTTGATGTGAGAGAGCGCAAACAGTGAGACAGATCAGAATTGGGCCAAAAGGGTAATGGTGGGTATTGTAGTTCTATTCTAGTTCAAGTCAGAAAATCTAGCTAACGATAGGATTTTGATGTTGTTTATGGATTCCAATCATTAGTTGTTTGTAAGTCATTTCCCTCCTAGTTGTTATAAAGGCCTTTAGTCATTGAGTTGGATATTAAAAAACAGCTGTGTAATAAGTTCTGCCACTGAGAGCTACAGCTGGAGTCTATCACACTTTACCAAGCGCAGGGAAATCAGCGCTGGAGGCAAGTGAGATGTATGTGGAAGTGAGACATTCTGACACAAGTGGCCATGGCCACGAACATTTACATATGGGTTTGCCTACAAGACTTTAAAAACTCGATGCTCGTTGTTGCTTCAGTTGGTTTCATTTCTGATACTGCCACTTACTGTACCTACTGTACAGCCCATACAAAGCTTTACAGACATACACCATAGGACAGATTTGGTCTTCTACACAGCCTTGTCTACACTATTGTTGCCATTTGTTTTTCAATCAATTTTCCAAGTAAGTTTTGTTTATTTTACTGCGTTTGAGTTTCTCAATTATGATCCACTCAGAGGCTTCCCTGTTTAGTAATATCCCACTTAGTGTCCAGATGACAAAATTGCATGATAAGACCTCAAAAGGAGGAGTGAGTATACAACAACAACATTAAAAATGGCAATATAGCCCCCATAGCCATGTTCTCAGACATAAACACTTTCAAATAAAAATATTTTTAGCATGCATTCTTCCCAAAGGCCTAGAAGTGTTATGTTGTCTGTCAGTTTAAGCTTTTATCTGCTGCAGTGTATTTGGATGTGGCCACATTACCAGGATCTCCTGTACCCCTGCTCAGGGTAGGGGTGGCTCAGTGGACTGCTGATTAGGTGGTCCCTGGTTCCCTGCCAGGCTGCCACTGTTGGACCCTTGAGCAAGGTCCTTCACCTCCAAGTGCTGAGATACACTCGGGCATCAAGCTGGCAACCCCACCCTGTAAGTAACTGCCACAGAAATGGTAGATATATCTTCAGGGTGGGGTATCCATTGCACAATGTGCAAGTTTTTTTTTGTTTGTTTTTGTTTTTTTACAAAGTTCAGTCTTTGGAAACACCTCCGGTGAGAGGAGATGGGCCACACTTTTCTGTGACAGACAGTAACTTATTACAACTATGGTGAGCAGAAAAGCATTGGCTGGTGTTTTTCCAATCCTAAAGTGCTGATTGTGTTCACTGTAGCGTCAGATTCCTGTTCTTGCATGAGAGGAGTGGAACACAGTATGGTCTTCTGTTGGAATACCCCAAATGCCATAATTGCAGATTTAAAGTATTTTACTTGAATGGTTCAAATGAATCAGAATTGCCTCCACAAAACATTAAGATTTGGCATGTATGGCTGGTTTTCTACTTAACACAGTTGTATAGAGTGATTACTTAAATTACATTGGACTCCCTACTACCTGAGGCCAACCAATCAGAGATTTTGGGATATGAAAAGCAATTACAATTACAGATTTCTTTTTACAATTTCTCCAAGAATTGTCTCTAACCTAAAGGCAATTCTGATCTATTTGAATCATTTAAGTAAAATACTCCAAATGTCCAATTATGGCATTGGGTACACATGTGTGTCCAGAGTAACTTATACAGTAACCAGAGTAACTACGTTCATCTCTTTCATGCATCTGTGCAGTTGAGGGTTAAGGGCCGGCCCAAAGGGCTATCACTGACGACTGGGCAGACCGTCTGATATGAAGGTAAATGCTTTACTATGGGCTGTCACTGACCAAATGGAAAAGAGTTTAACCTCGTCTTTTGCATAGCTAAAACATATATGAACTATGGCAGGAAGGATATGATGCAGACAGTCAATTTTAATTATTAAAATATTATTTGTAAAGGAAGTAATAAACTAGAAATAATAACAACAGTGAAGTATCAAGGGATACTTCACTGGGATCAACAGTGAAGTGAAGTGATCAAGGGATGATACATCGATACATGTATGTCTTCCCCTAAATGTCTTCTCGTGTCATATTTAACCTTAGGTTTATTAAGTAAAGAAGTATTTCTGTTATACAACTGAATAACCGCCCTGCAAATCTCTGTAATTTTCAACTTAAATTGCAGGTGTGAGTTAATGTGAGTAGCTGTGTACATGGTGGAAATGTTGAGCCTTGTGCATCAAGCTGGATATGATTGAATTTGAACTTCGAATACTTTGCAGGAGCATTTAAATAAGAAAATTTGTTATTTATAAAAAGCTCATAATTTTGGAAAATGTTCGGTTCTTGCACAGTCACCTGAGTGTGTGTAGATTTATACATGAGACACCACATGGCTTGATCAAACAAATTGTCTATTCAGTAAAAAAATTAATTGTTACAATGTGCTTACTATTTAAACATGATTTACTTTCTACAAGTCTAGGACCAAACCATTCCAAACTCACGCCGAACAGACACAAACTGTCTATCAACCTTTACCAATAGAATATAAGTGAGACCTCAGAATTTGCTATGAATTGTTGGGACATTTTAAGAAGAGCCACTATGACTTTTCACCCCGTCCCACAATGTATCCAGCCCTGCTACATAACCCTGGTCATAAACCATATGAATGGGAACGATTTTTACAGCTTTTCCATTCAGTCATCTCTCCCTGTTTTGTGAACATCTAGTAGTGGCACTTCTTGACCAATCAAAAGCACAGCTCTGTTCTTCTGTTTTTTGTTATAACCGTGTAACTGGCAAGAATCAGCATATCTTATACCTTATATAGATTTAATATCAGTTAGAACTCCCATGTCTCTAGGTTTCAGTGGCAACATATCTATAAGTAATGACTGGCTAATGGTGGGTGAAATCATAAACAGCACCTTTACAGCCTTGCATTCAGTAGTAACATTTTGTGCATGTGTGTGTTGGTTGGTTTAGACATTTCTGATGTAAAGTGCATGGTGAAGTCTGCGTCACAGTGCTGGAAGGAAGGACCCGGATTGGCTCAATTAATAACAAAAAGCCAGTGACTAAGTGCAATAAGCAGCTTATACACTCAGCCAAATGAGTCAGGGATTTCACTATGACACTGAAACACCTCCGCCTAACACCTTCCAAATGATTTTGGCTACAGAAGCATCGTTTAGAGATCTATACATAACAAACTGCTATTTAGACATAAACAAGCCAATCCCGCTGGACACACTGGACAGTATTTCTAGGAAATACTCTAAATGTGCTAAAAACAGAACATAATACACAGACACAAATGCACACAACACACAGAAGCTTTATGTATGGACAGTTTGCACAAACCTCTTTGTTGTATAAACCATTATATGTGCTGCTGACTCAGTCCACCTGCAATTGGTCAGGCAAAGTGTGTCCATGGTGACAGCAATAGTGTCCTAACTTTTGCATAATTAAAAGAGACTCTGACTGTCATACTCAGTGGTCTAGTTGATCTTACAAGGAAGTGAGTGTAACTCTAGAACAAGGTATCATCCCTGCAACTGGTGTCATGTGGAGGGCACTATGCTTTTTAATAAGAAACAATTTTCACGGACATAAAGAGCTTGGCCTGTGACACATCTGGTAATTGTTTAACACAGGTGTAACACAGCACCCACTGACAACTATGTATGTATATACTGTTCAAAAAGTCAGAAACTGATTAAAGCATGGTTACAAATACCTATTTTTGTATTTATTGTTTATAAAATACACCCTTTACATTCTATTAGCTACTATATCTTGTTTACTGCACATTTTGGTCAACATATTCTATATAGAAATAACGTACAGTTAGATTACAAAAGACCCCAATGAAATCCTTATATTCGCATATCCCATTTACTAGAAAGCAAATGAGACAAAATATCACCTACAGCCTGCATGCATGGAATTTGTGTGTTCTTTCCAATTTTTTTGTGAGTTTCTCCAGTTCTCCAACTCTGGTTTCCCCCACAGTCACAGACATGCTCTGTTGGCTGACTGGTGTTATTAAATTGCCCATAATGTATGATTGGGTGTGGGAATGTGTGTGTGCTTGTGCCCTGTGATGTGTTAGCACCCCATCTATGGTGTACCCCGGCTTGTGCCCTAAGCTCCCTGGCATAGGGTCCAGACTATGAAAAATTCAATTCATCTTAGTTTTATTTATATAATGCTTTTAACAACAGTCATTATCGCAAACCAGCTGTACAAGATCAAATAATTAAATAAATAAACAAATTATTAAATAGATAAATAAACAAATGTGTGTGAGGAAATATGTATAAATCATAATGATCAGATTGTCCCTGATGAGCAAGCCGAGGGCAACCGTGGCAAGGAAAAACTTCTTGAGATGACAATAAGAAGAAACCTTGAGAGGAACCAGATTCAACAGGGAACAAATCCTTATTTGAGTTATACCAGAGAACTGGGATTCATATGATGAATGAATGAATGAGACAATTCCTGAAACAGGTCAGACTAATGTTATCAAATGTCCGCGGTTTGTGTCACTAAAAGAAACATTAGACATTCTGATGTCGGCATGTATGGTTAGATCAGAAACTACTATTTTAGCCAAAAAATAAAGTTTTTTTCTTATAAAGCAGTGCCATTTTGTGTGTCCTATATGATATGATAACAAACTGATGTATTGCAGAACACATAAAGGAGCAAGATGACTCCTTCCCCCCTTTTTCCAGTCAACTTTTTTCAGATTTTACAGTAAGGCTGAAATTAAAAACCCAGCACTTATCAATCTAGTATATCTGAGGGCTGTATTAAAGAATGCCGGGAGTCTATTAGGTCCATGCTGCAATGTCACGGCTTGACCTTGCTGCCTAAAAAAATGTTTTTAAAAAAGGTAAGATGTCCATTTCTTCAGCTCTTCAAAACATGACGTGTGGACAGGTATCATTAATTGATGTTATATCATGACACGTTGCATGTGTCAGTAAGTCCTCTGAGCATGTGAAACAAAATGACTGGAGGTGAATATTAGGTTTAAACAAGTCACTACACTGGAGTGTTCTTAGACAGGGATTAGAGGGGGGACAGATGGACAGGTATCAGGATCAGGTCACCCATTAATGTCCTCATCATATGTTACCTGGTGCAGGACAAACTCCTGATCACTCATGGGTAGAAATCGATAGTACGGATTTATTAAATGTTTATTATGACCATGGTGTCTTTTTTAGGAAGGTTATACCAAAGACGTCCCAAATGCCATTAAGACGCGTCTTTACTTCTCATGATTTGATCAGGATCCACAATGCAGTGCATGTAGAGCAAAGACAAAGACTGGATCTGGTTCACAAAATAAAAGAATGCATGCGAAAAAAAGAAAGAAAGGGATAAATGTAAGTCATGTTAAACAGGTCCTAAGAGCTGCCTACTAACCGTTAGCTGGAAGGTCCATCTCCTTGGCGCATGAACCCGATGCGGCCAGTTCCGGATGCTGTAATGCAGGCACTCGGTCTATTTCTCCGTCAGCAGATCGCAGTGTTTCTCTGATGATGGTGCATGGTTATTGTGCTAAGAGTAAAATTATTTTTAGGCATAAATACTCTATCAGAGTGAAAGCACAGGAAACTGCTGTAAACGGTTGAATTTGAACGCACCAGAGACAGATGCTCGTGCACGCTCCTCCCTGCAGTAAAGATGACTTCAGAGCCTGAGCAAAACTAAGAGCTGGACTGGACCCCTCTTTTTTCTTTTTTCTTTTTTTCTGCTCTTCCCATCCGTATTCTGACAAACCCCGCCTCCTGCACTGGGATTGGCTTGGATTTCAATTGAGAGCTACACCTACGGACACTCATTTGGTACTGGCCAATCCTGGCGCATCTAGAATCGCGCTGACCAATCCACGCATAGAAGGCGGGGCTTAGAGGAAAACAGGCTGGAGTGCACAGCTGGTTCTGCGCAAAAGCCGGAGCGGCTCACGGTTACACGATAAATGATAACGCACGAGCAAAACAAAATGCTTACACCGATCAGTCATAACATTATGACCACCCACCTAATACTGAGTAGGTCCCCCTGTTGCCACCATAACAGTGATGCATTCTGTGTCCTGACACATTTTTATCACCTAACATTAAGCTTTTCATCAATTTGATCTACACTAGCGCTTCTATCGTATCGGACTACGAGAGCCAGCCTTCACTCCCCATGTGCATCATCGCTCTTTTAGCCAGCCATGACCCTGTCGCTGAGGTACTGGATTCCTTTCCTTGGGTTGTTTTTGGTAGGTACTGACCACTGCAGACCAGCGACATCCCACAAGAGCTGACAACATATATTGAAACAAGGCTTTACACTGAAAAACA
Source organism: Clarias gariepinus (assembly GCF_024256425.1). Lineage (NCBI taxonomy): Eukaryota > Metazoa > Chordata > Actinopteri > Siluriformes > Clariidae > Clarias > Clarias gariepinus. The sequence goes on along the minus strand of NC_071104.1, from coordinate 25,270,166 downwards.
ATAACAATTCTGTATCAAATATCTGAATCATGACTGCCTTCAAACATTTAGGATAAAATATTCGTTAAACCCCAGTAAATCCACACTCAGGTCCATTCTCAGTTACAGACCTTCTTCAGGTTTGTTCTGGATCACATTAGACAAGCACCATCATATTTACTATAATAATAATGAGGGGATGAACTACAGACTCTTCTACAAAGACACAGTATACTGATGATGGTGAAAATATCAGGTTACATTAGATGAATGAAGACTCATCACAGCTAATTTAGGTGGTGTCAGTTGGCATATTAATGGCTCTACTTCATTACAGCTGCACAAACATCGCATCTATCACACAGCACAGGACAGCTTTAATTGCGCTCACTGTACAACAGCTGCCACCTGGTGGAGTGCAACAGGTCCTGCTGTGTGTTCACGATAAGACATACAGCCATGGCTCGAGCTGTTCTCCCTTTGCACAAACGAGCGTAAATCTGAGCCGTGCTGTACGCCTAACATAGACTCAAGATTTATGATGACACTTGTATCTTGTAAATCACTTAATTTATATTGACTCATTCTATATAACTGATATGACTGGCCTTGCTCAGTGGCCAAAGTGTCAGACTACTGATTGGACAGGTTCCAGACCCGTCAAACCCCAGCACAAAGAGTTGCCACTGTTGGTTCCTTGACCAAGAACCTAAATTACTCAAATGTATGACCTACAAATGAATGTTGCTCTAGATAAAAGCGTCTGCCAAATGCTGTAAATGTAGATTATAGGCAGACTGCACAACTTAAAAGATTGCCAAAAAAAAAAAAAAAAACCCTGATCAAAATAGTAATTTGTGTGTCTCAGTGGCTTAGGTCAGGGTCCAGGATTTGTATCCCATCTTGGGATTGTGTGCATGATGTTTGCATGTTCTTTCCATTCTTGGTATGCCTTCTCCTAGCTGAAAGACCTGCAGATCAAGTTAATTTGCCAAATTGCCCATAACTTGTAAATGAACATGAGTGTTTTTGTGGGTGTGTTTGTGTGCCCAGCGATGGATTGGTACCCTGTCTAGGGTGTACACTGCCTCATGTCCGAAGTCTCCTGGGATAGGCTCCAGGCCTCCCTGTAATCCTGGATACAAGATAAAGCGGTATACATGATAAGTGAGTGATGAGAAATTAGTAACTCTGGCCAAATAAATATAGTAGAAAAAACTTGGACGCATCATTTTACTCCTTCAATATGAACTTACTACAAATCATTTTGTCTACTCTGTGCTTGCAATATGCACAATTTTGCAGCATCTTTGCACTGTTGGGGATAACCCTAATCAAAGCTATACAATTACTGATGCTTATTTTAACCATCAGGGAAAAACAAACAAACGACAAAGCAATTCAGATGGATTTTTATTAGCAATAAGACCATTTACATGGAACAAAAAACCTGTAGACAGTAAATAATTGTCTGGTGTCTGTGTGCGTTCCGTCAACTTAAACTTTGTGTTCTGAGTCTTCAGACGTTTACACCAGTTAGAGGTGTATTTCACAAATCATATATACGGAAAAAAACACATGACTAAAGGAGACATTGTGATCATCTTCATAGCAAAACATCACAAACAGCATCACAATATAATTACAGTAGTCACTGTCTGTAGCTATGAGGTCGTGTCATCGTAAAAATCCGTCCAGTCATGTCGAGGTCATGCGTCATGTCACTTAAACTCTGTAGGAACAAAGACAGCACAACCAGTTATACAAGAACACCCTGCTGTGAGATCTGCTTCCTCTCTCTCTGCGCGTGCGTGTGCGCGCACGCATGCATTTGTGTTTGGCAGGCTTCACTCATTAAGCTGAATTGTCCCTTAAGGGTCTGCAAAGGTTTGAGGACATCACTTTGACTTTTGAGTCCTTATTTATTTTATTTTTTTTCTGTGTATGTTATGTACAGAAAAATAGATTCCAGAGATGCGAAACAAAGCACAGAATAGAAGAAGAAATAGGTAAACGTCATAGAGAAAACTGTTGAATTATAAGACTATGGAATCACAAGCATGATAACCCTTGTTTTTTTATTAAAAAGTACAACATGTACCCAATTTCGTTTTATATTCAATAACTAAAAATAAGTGAAGATGAATATCATTAGCACAAAATTGAGATAGACTGCTTCTCTGACCTGCAAAATATTAAGAAGGTTTCTTTAAGCCTGGTCTTGAGTGGCATGAAGGCATCAGCGAGAGAGAATGTTACTTGATTACAAGCACACACAAATTTTAAGACGAGGGACCAGAGTCAAAAACAAAAATCAGAGTCAAAAAAGTCAAGACAAGCCATGATCAATTAGCTAAACAATGATTAAAGTTTTTTTTTTTAATTTGTAAATGGCTAAGATGACATTGATAGTAACTTGATATTAATAAACACCTTGATGAGGACCCACAGTTAGCCAAATAATGGGATGGGACTAAAGAGAATGCCTTACCAGGAAGTGTGACCTACCTTAGCCAGTTTAGGAGCCAAATCAGTAAGTTCTCTGCCTCTTGTGAGACTCCTCTTTAGGTGGATCAGCGAGCATGACCTTCATTTTCACGCCATTTACCACTTTGCCATGAAGTGTTGACATGGCGTCATTCGCATGCTTTCGGTCAGCATACTTGATGTAGCCGACGTTTCGGCCTGGCACCAGGTAGACCTCCACTAAAGAGCCAAAACGACTGCAGCAAGAAGATAAATATATATACAGATAAATAAAACCATGCTCATTCGCATTTATTGAAACACACAGAAGAAAAAGCTTTTTGAAAGCACCCACCAAGATGGAGACTTTTTAAAAACAGCCATACCCTGCACGTAGCCATCTCACATGCTCTAAGTGTGCAAAGACTCAGTTTATCATGGTTGCTAAATTTCTTATCTGTCAATGTCTTGCAATTTAATTTTACTCTGTCTTGTTATTACACCATCGTGCAAAAGCTCCAGAACATGACACGCTCTACACTGCTCCTGAATCTATTGTTCTAACGGAACAAAGCATACTGTTTATGAAGATTCCTGATAAGATCCGGCTGAGACAATTATATATAAATCTTAAGCTTAATAGTCGACGAGATACCATCACAGTTGTATTATTCACATAAGCATTTTCAAATCATCCTTGAATTTTTATATATTAATATAAATATATTCAAACAATGCTGTTTGTGTGGACCCCTTTTTTTTTTTTTTTTTGAAACTGAGGAGAAATGTTTAAATATTGGCTTGTGTCTGTGCTGATGGGGCCAGAACATCTGCTGTATCTATTATCACCTAAAAAAAAAAAACACAGCCTTTGCACTTACCAAAAAACATCTTCCAGAATGTCTACTGGCAGTGGTGAGGGGTTAAAGATAACAAAAAGCCTCTCCTTGACCACACTGTCAGGAGAAGCCAGCTTCTTATGAGAGGGGAGAACCACGTCTGTCTGAACACGAGGCTTCTGGGGCATTGATGGTGCTGCGTAACCCTGGAGACAAATTTCATTCATCTAATTAGAGGAGATGATAAAATAAGACTATTGAAAAAAAAAAGTTATTTAAACCTAATCTGGAACTGCTAATATTGGTGAAAATTAGCTTATTTTTATTTTTCACAGGGAAAGTACTATAACTTGAAAACCACCAAGAGTCAAATCTCAAGACTGTCGATCCTGACTGGGCTTCTGAACTTTACTTAATCGACCTTAGGTTTGATTACAAAGTTGTTGTAATTATATGCACATACTGCTTGATCCATCATGTATAACATTCTAACGCTTTGGTATTTAAAGAGTGCTGCTTACTGCAGTGGTCTTCATTAGCTGTGCTCCAGCAGGGCCGTTCCACACCATAGACATCATCTGGGCTGCAACCAACTGCATGGCCATCTTCCCCACTGGGCTGTGAGAGAAAGGAAAACGCAATATTAAAGTGTGCCAGGTTCATATGAGGTATATTAAGTTAAATAATAAAATCTCAGAGCTGGTTTTTACCTGGTCCTGTCCTCTCCGTCATCAATAAAAGTCACAGAAAGTCTGTTTCCGGGTGGATACTCGAAGCCATTCAGTTTATCTTTAGCATACACAGCTGAACCCAGATTACTGTAACGAATCATAGCCTGGCCTGTGAACAACAAATATTAGATTTCATAAGAAAATGTTTTAAAATAATGTAGAGACATTCGAAAACTACTGCCAACTCCAGCAATTACTGCCAACTCCATGCTAACAAACAATTTACCATAGCCTCTCTCAGCTACTAGCCATACGCACTTGGAGCTCAATAGACAGGATCTCCAAGTCTTTAGAACCAGCTTTATACGTACTGAATGCAGGACTGCCAATAACTGATGAGGCAATTAATTTGTTAACATTTGTTTTTAATAAAGATAAAAAAAAAAAGGCCTATAATTAATTTGATTTCCGTCATTTCATAATAACATTAAACTATAAAACAATATTGACATTGTTTACTCCTCTTTCAAAGCATGCCAATAATTCTGGAGCTTACTATAAATAAATACGACTTAAATAAACAACTATATTATAAGGAGGGATCAACTACATAATCTTCAAATACATTATTGCAATTACATTATAGTATACACATGCAAAAATATTTTATATGAGAATACAGCATCAACTTTACAGAGAAACAGAACTGTCTACCTGGCACTGAATAATTAATTCAAGTGTTCCAGTCAGGAACGTCTAATACTACCTTTACTGAACCCATATTGGTCTCTCTGCATTTCACAGTACTCCATTCCTGGGATCAGATCAAACAGGCTATAAATCTGCTCCTGAGCAATGGGTGCACGTGATGACACCATCAGGCACCTAGTTATCAAGTCAGAGCTCCATCCTTCTCCAGCAGGGTAACTACCAGACTCTGCACCTGCAAGACAACACACACACACACACACACACACACACATATTTCAGTACTGAATTTATATGCAGCTGATTTTTAAGCTTTGCTACTAGGTTTACTATAAAATATAAGGCTATGTTCGCATGGCAAGCCACATTGCTCAATAAAAATTTTTTATTGTGTCATGATGGCCCACATTCATAATTACAAGCGACTTTTATCTAACTTAAATATGTCTGTCCTCGGGAAATGGCATGCATGCGCACATCCATATGTCTCTGCTTAAGTCACCATCATAGGTTTGTGTGACCACTTATTGATTTTAAACAATGGATTTCATATGATGTAAGCAAAAAAAATGCTTGGGGTTTTGCCCCGGAGGATGGCAAGCAGTTAGTCGGCTGTATTTGCTGCAGTTCAGATGAAGCAAGAAAGCTGCCCCACTTTAGCTCTTGGAGCAGCTATTGCTAGCATTGCGAAATCACGTGGGTGATGACTGACGTCAATTATCTCCCCAAGCATGCACAGAGGTAAAAAGTCACATGAATTAAAAAAAAAAAAAAAATTCATAAAATAGGAATTAAATCACTTCAGGCTGATAGAGTAAAGGTTGCCTAAATCAACCAGTGTTTTACAGAAGTTTTACAGTGGACAGTCATCATACTATGATACCTATGTCTATGATGAAGACACTTTTAAAATATCCAAAAAATATTTTTTTTAGAATTTAATTTCCATGGTATTTCCAATATTGTATTTGTTTTTAAATCATTCTAAAGAACGCTACCTGCGTTTAAGTAATTTTTTTGTGAGAAGAGGAAATAAGTTTAAACCACACCATAACAAAAGATTCATTAAAAATAAGGACCTTACCCATCCTTTAAACTTTAAATATGTACCTACTGACAGCGAATAACTACTGTACAAAACTCTAAAGTTTACCACATACCAAATGAGTAAGCACTTAAGCCCGGCTCATTTCCTGCGTGATCTGATCTTTGGTTGCCGAAATATTCATTGTCTGATGCTGTGTTTTTCGTCCTCGGTTCAGCAAGAATGGCTCTAAATGCTGATCAGACAGAAAGAGATGGAAAAATAGATGCAAATGTCTTTTACATGCTCTTGTTTCACCACAATAAGGTGTTTACACTAACCTGCAAAGAAGGAGCACAATCACGCCACTTACTTTTGTCACAGTTCTCTATAGCCTTGGCAGCCTGAGAGGGTTTGTGATATCTGACGTAGCCCAAACCCTTACTCTCCCCTGTAGATTTATTTTTTATGACAATGGCATATTCTATATCTCCGTAGATCTGTCATTAAGAAAAGAATGAGAGGATGAAGGAAATAAGGAAAATGAAAAAAGTTGCCTCAATATACTGAAATAATTACTACTTAATCTTCAATTATCAGGTTAGCTAGATTTAGCTGGTTATCCCAGGGGACTTGGGGCACGAGGCAGAGTACACCTTGCACGAGGTGCCGCTCCATCGCAAGGCGCACATACACTTACATGCTCATTCACACACTAGGGCAATTTTGGAAATGCTAACCTAATCGGCATGTCTTTGGACAGTGGGAAGAAACCAAAGAACCCAGAGGAAATCCACCAAGCACAGGGAGAACATGCAAACTCCATGCACACAAACCCGAAGTGTGAATTGAACCCAAAACTTTGCTGTTTTAATAAGATGCAATGTAAAACTAATGTTCTTATACAAAGAAAAAAGATAATTTTGGTCAACAGATTCATTGTGAATTGCATTTGCTTAACCAGGAAAAGCAATCTTTATGCAACATGATTGCAAAAATAATCTTGCAAACTGTGCTGGAAATGTAACAAAATTTTGAATTAAAACAAGGGGGCTTAGTGGTTAGCAGTGTCACCTTGCGCCTCTAGGGTCTGGGTTTAATTCTCGCCTTGGGTCTGTGTGCATGGAGTTTGCATGTTCTCCTTGTGCGTTTTCTCCAGGTACTCCAGTTTCCTCCCGCAGTCCAAAAACATGCAGATTAACAGGTTAACTGGTGCTCCGAAATTGTCTAAACTGAAAGAGTGTGCGTATAAATGTGTGTAGTCTAAGCTGGACTGGGTGGTGGGGTAAGAAGGGTATACCCCACCTCGTGCCCCAAGTCCATGGGAAAGCGGTATAGATTATGAGTGAGAGTAATAAACGTCATCAGAAGACTAGTGCTGTACTTTGAAAGTCTCTTTGAGGTCATCTTCAGTGAATGTTTTGGGAATCATGACGAAGATTCGGGTCAGTTCCTCATCCTCTACGTCTCTGTGACTGCCAGAAGATCTGGACTGGGCGATGAACACCTGTGCAAGAAAAGAGACCAGAGATGTTGATGACAATAAGTGTGTGAGTGTGTGTGAGTGTATGTAGGTGTGTGTGGGGGAGTTCATCATTCAAATGCACCAATAGTTCCAAGAAATACACATGCAATTACAATCTTCACGGGTCTGCACAGTAAAATGAGAATAATGGACAGACACCTTGATGGGTTTGGTTCCTTCAGCCAGACATTTGCCGTGCATCTCCTCCATAGCGGTACACGCCTGGGAGGATTTGGCAAATTTCACAAAAGACACTCCTTTTGACTCTTTCGTCTGCTTGTCTTTAACCACCCAAATGTCTTGGACTTCACCGAAGGGGGAAAATCGCTCCCGAATAATGTCCTCGGTGATGGATTTACTAGTGACCAGAAACAGGCGACTGTTCGGGGGATCATCGAGATAAGACGACGGCCTGTTGTAGTCCTCCATTTCCCTGGTTCACTGTGTAGCCGCGATGCTATGGCTAGCTAACACTAAACACAAAGTATCTAGAAAGTTTATGCGGCAAAATGTTAATAATACACCCAAAACAGCAGGCAGACACCTTTACCAAATTATCTTACGCCGGATTTATTAAATGCAAACCGACCAGAAGAGGCTCAATATGCCGCCTGCAGTCCGAACACTGTTTCCGTCGCCAAATCTCACTTTTCAAAATAAAGGTCTTTCTGCTTAACGCCGCAGTACTAGGCCTACATTGAAACAGCTGTGCTTTAAAATAAATAAATAAATTAATAAATAAAATAAAATAAAATAAACGAAGCTTACAGGCAACTGACATCATACAAACGTAGAACTGTAATTACTAGTAATGACATCACTGACGTATTCTGCAGAACATCTCGGTCACCTGTAGAAACTGTACATAGTAACATAGCCTGAGTACGACTGGTAAAATGATTTTTTTATTTTATTTTTTTTTAAGTATGTAAGTCATTACATTCGATTGTTGACTTATTAGGAACATCAAGTAGTCCACTACTTATTCTGAGTACTAAAAGAGTTACTAGTCACTTTAGGAACAGGAACTCCTGTACTACAGCAATCATGTGCTACAGTAATCACAGTGCAAGAGCTCATGCAGATACAGTTCAGGAGCTTCAACTAATATTTATTATATTATTATTATTATTATTATTATACAACATCAAAAAGAAGAAAAGGTGTAATCTGACTTTCTGTTTTATCATGTGCTACACTAAAATCATTTTTGTGATTATTGATTAAAAATACTACTGTTTGTACAACCTATAAAGCCCTGCATCTCTCGCGCTACGGTACCTGATTAAACTGTTAGTTTTTAGAATCACCACAGTTACAAAGCTCCACAGTAATGGAAAAGCTCCAGTTAATTGTAATTCCAGTTAATTGTTGGAAGTTAGACACCCTCTCAGTGTTTAAGATTAGGCTAAAAATCTATTTATTTAGCCAAAGCTTTTGTGAATAGATTTCTCTTAGGTAAAGGTGCAGACCTTGGGACTTATGGACATAGGGTTTTATGGTGAATTGGTAGTTTAGACTGAAATCTCCACAGAGAAATGTTGTACCGCAGTCTCCATCAGTTGGACTTAATGTGAACGTCTTTCACCTTAAAATAATCATTCAGTTTAACAGCACACAGATATAGCACAGACCGATGGTCATACTATTTGATATCACCCAAATGAGAATGGGCTTCCTGTTAAGTCTGGTTCTTCTCAAGGTTTCTTCCTATTGTCATCTCTGCACTGACACAGCTTGCTCATTACTTACTAACAGTTTTTTTAACTGCTTGTCACTGATGAAATATATGATTTGTAGACCAATGAAAATGTTGTTGGTCTTTCAGCTGCTCCTGGCATGGGGTCACCATAGGAGACCAAATACAAATAAAAGCTTGGCACATGTTTTACGCCGGATGCCATTCCTAACACAACCTTCCCATTTTATCCGGGCTTAGGATCGGCAATGCATCCAGTGGCTGGTGTTTGGGCACTTGCTGGTAATCAAACCCAGGCCTTCCACATGGCAGACAAAATACCTACCACTCGATCCACCAGTGCCTTCTGCACACTCTACAGTGCTCTCTTCATTAAATTTTACAAACAAGATTTTTTTTATGCAATGTGACTCTTTTATATGATGGTCCTATATAGCTACATATTTAACAACAGTACTTGGTTTATCTAAATTGCACTGGAATTGCATTTAATGCAGCAGAGCCACTACTTTTAGAGCTCCTCAAATATTCCAATTGTGTGCTGGATGTTCTTCAACAACAATTCCATGTTTGCTTTTTTTTTGTTTGTTTCTCACACATTTGTGTGCAGCATAGCAGCAATTGTTGAACGGTGAACATTGACTTCCTTTAACAAAACAAACTTGAGATAAAATATGTAAGCTCTTCAGTCAAGCATAATCAGCTGGAAGGCACCAAAACTATGAATTTTTAAATTGAACATTGTCAATCACCAGAACTGAAACCGAACTGAGCAAGCAATTCATCTAATGAAAGGAGACTGAAAGAAGACATCCTCTGTACAAATAAAAAATAGGGCTGTACAAATACTTAAACAAATTCGTAGTCATCAGTACAGACCTGAAAAGGTTTTACAACTAACAAATTAAGAACGGTTAACAGTTTGGTGGGTCACCAGCTTTATGCAATTATTATAATCAAAGAACAATCAACAACAATTTACTTTAAACTTTACACGATTTACTATTTATTAAACTTATTTGTTTATTTAGAAATTGATTGGTCTGTCAGAAAAAAAGTTCCACATTGTAATTTTTTAACCACATCTACATGAAAATGTGGACAAAAAGCTAAAATTATGCTCTGACCATAGCTAAAAACAAAAAAGTAGCCTTGCCATAAGAGATTTGCTGAAATTTAGTCTTTGGGTCAATGCCACTTTTGGCTCCAAGCCTTCTGGAAAATGTCTTTATTAGCTTTGGACATCTGGATCATTAACTTTGCCAATTCTTCCAGACAAAATTGCTCCAACTCTTTAAAATTGGATGTAGACAGATGGTGATTACCAATTTCCAAACCTTAACACAGATGCCTTTGCTGCAAACTGATATGTAGTCGCATAGACATCCAGTCGTTATACAAACTGTACACCCACCTATTTGTTCCGCTATATCCTACCACTAAACTGCAATATCGACCACAAACACCGGAGGCCGCAATTTCTCAAAACTCTGGTTTAACAATTTTTTTTTTTTTTTATAAAAGGGGCATATTATAATTTACAATAAGGCAGTGACCTACAAGTTCTTACAAACTACCAATCTCATTTCCAAAAGCCTGACGTGCTAATGTATGTAATGGATTTTTTTCTTGGTTTGTTCTTTTTTTTACCTTAGTGGGATAGGATTTTGGAATTATGCATTGTATTAGAATAAATTAAAATATATTACAATAGATTTAATTGTTATTGTGAAAAGTAGCTGTACAGATGAAATGCAGTTAGTCGCCTATCTGATGAGAGGTACTCAATGCCATATTTGTTAATAAATAAAAATGCAAATATAAAGGTCAAACAATGGATCAGCCATAACATTATGATCACCTGCCTAATGTTGTATAGGCCCCCCTTTTTCCACCATGACCTCTGTATTCTGACACATTTCTGTGCTAACCAGCATTACCCATTTCCTTATTTGAGCTCTCACTTTTGGTAGATTCTGACCACTGCAGGCTGGGAACATCCACAAGAGCTGCAGTTTCGGAGTTGCTCTGACCCAGTTGTCTAGCCATTACAATTTAGCCCTTTTCATGGTAGCTCCATTTTTAAAATCTCTTTACAATATATTAGTAAACCCAAGTAAATCTTTTTTCCTCAAGTTGATGTGTTGGAAACAGAATAACTGGGCAAGCGTAAGGATTTTAATTACTTAGACAAGGGCCAAACTGTGATGGCTAGAGGACAGTGTCAGAACAATTTCAAAACTAAAGATCTTGTGGGATGTTCCTGGTCTGCAGTGGTTAGGATCTACCAAAAGTAATCCAAGGAAGAAAAAACAGTGAACTGGCGGTGGGGTCATGGCTGGCCATGGCTCACTGATGCACAATGGGAGTGAAGGCTGGCCGGTGCAGTGCAACACAATAAAAGCGATAGTGTAGATCAACATGATGAAAAGGTTAATGCTTGTTGTAATAGAAATGTGTCAGAACAAACCGTGCATACATTATGATACTACACATGGTGGTTCACATAATGGTGGTCATAATGTAATGGCTGACCGGTGCATATAGGGTATGGATGCATGGCTCCAAATCCACAGTAAAAACGGAGGGATTTGAGAATACTGTACTGTCTTTTCATATCAGGCTGCATTCAAAAGAAACCCTCTAAAATGTCAGGTTCCGAGCCTGCAGTTGGGCCTAAAACTGTAAAGAGACGTATTATTGTGATTAACATTGCTGAGAGCATTTCTGACATGATGAAATACGTGGATGTGACGTGGGTTGGACATAAAGGAGCGCATCACCTGACGTCACTGGCGGATCTACGCCACGCTGCTCTGCTCCCTGCTCTGCTCCTCCACTGCGCTGTTGCTGATGCGGCGCACCAAATCACAATGAGGCGGAAGCTCAAGTTATTTGAGAGAATGTTCTCTCCGGTGCGTCCACTCGCATACTACAGCATCGGGCAGGAACCTCGGCGTGTCCCACACAGTGTGGAGGAGATGTTGGGGAAGCGAGAAGTGGAAGCGGACTTCGGAACAGGTCAGAATCAACTGGACCAAGACGGATGCTGAAGTTGCATGGATTTATATTAATGGGCTTCCAGCAGAAACCGGGCTCGAAGTCTTTTGCGTAGCCTGTTTCTGCATCCCTTATAATATCGAGTACTTCCTAAAAACTGGCGAATTCTTTGATATAGTGATAAACATGGCAGTGTCTAACATGGTGTTTTCTGATGTCGAAACTTTCCTGGATGACCACCCTGAATTGTTTGAGGACTATCTGAACAGAAAAGGGAAATACAGTATGGTAGAGAAATGGCTCAAAACACACCAAGCAAATAAAAATGCCGCCACGGAAGCGGAGAAATCCCATGTGTGTAAGGACAGTTGGGCGAGTAAGGGAGACGGGCTGCAGCGGCGAGCATCACAGAAGGAGCTGCGCAAAACTTTCGCCCGCTCCAAAGCCATCAACGCGAACCGGACGTACGACGAGCACGTGCACTCCCGGGCTCAGGAGCCGCTGAGCAGCATGCGGAGACGCGCGTTACTGAGGAAAGCCAGCTCCTTACCCCCGACTACAGCACACATCCTCTCCGCGCTGCTCGAGTCGCGCGTCAACATCCCGCAGTACCCGTCCACCGCCGTGGACTTTAAATATTACCTCAAAGAGCACAACGAACGCGAGTTCTTCCTGGAGCTGGTTAAAGACATCTCCAACGACCTGGATTTAACCAGCCTGAGCTACAAGATTTTGGTGTTTGTGTGCATCATGGTCGATGCCGACCGCTGCTCGCTCTTCCTGGTGGAGGGCACTGCGAATAAAAAGACCCTGGTGTCCAAATTCTTTGACGTTCACGCCGGGACCACTGTCCTGCCATCCCTGAGTAACTCAGATGAAGTCCAGGTTCCGTGGGGGAAAGGAATTATAGGTTATGTCGCTGAGCATGGAGAGACTGTTAATATCCCCGACGCGTATCAGGTGCGAAAAAGTGACAGATGATGTTTTGTTTGCAAAATTAGCCCATTACTTTGATATGAATGGTTATAGTTTTTACTCATGTAGTATAAGCAGAAGCTGATCATTAATTAACTACCTTCACGAGATCTGTAAAATAATGAGCAGGCTGAGGTTATCGATTGCTGAATTGATTAGCTTACCGAAAAATGCACTCTCTCCATTTCTCACTTTTATGATTTTCCCGCACTTCGACTACAGTTAATTAGTCCGTCCGTCTTCACTGACGTTTACTAACAAGGGACTTTTTCAAACGTTTCAAATAAAATACATCGTATCAGAGTTGAGAGTAAAACAAGACAAAACAACTATTTTCTATGCAACAGGCAACAGATGGCCGTCAACACCAGCAGAAGTTAGGAAAGCTTTAACATGTAGGGGGGTAAAGATGTTTAAAACAACTTTTCATGTCATTACAAAGCATTATTTTTGACAATATATCATATCAAAGTGAATGAAATAGAGTCATCTGTGCCTGCAGTTATCATCAGTCAGACAGACACTGACACCTATTGCATAAAGGTCCTGAAAAGTAGCCTGTTGTTCGATAAGTATTCTATTTACATCCAATAATCTTTAACAAGTGAAACATTTTGATAGATTTAGTCGATTTAATTTATTCAATTAATAGAATCTCTTTTAGTGGAAAATCTCTAAAGATTTAAGCAAACAAAATGTAAAGCATTACAATAATGCTAAATAGCTAAATTCGGGTTTACATAAAGAAACCATGATAACCTGCTGTAAAGAGAAAAAAAAATCTTTATTTATATACTGTATCATATTCAATCAATCTTAAAATAAAAATAGTTGAAGAATATGTCATTTTTCCTTCCTTAATATATTTAGGATCAACTTCATATTTGATAAATAGATCAAAGGATACATGGAAATATAGATAGCTAGAGTTTTTTTTTATTAATCCCAAATGAAAATTATAATTATAATAATTTGAGTCATGGTAGTTTTGTCGAATCGTTTCATAAGGGAGTGGTAACATAAATTGCAGTTTTTTTAATTATTAGGGCATGAAAACAAACAAACAAAAAAAAAAACAATCCATGTTAAATTGTCTCACTGACATGTCCTAATACTGTACATGTCAAGGTACCATTTCATTTAACCCTGGGGTTTGATGGATTCATAGTCATTATTGAATCTTTTTTAATATTGTAATGAATAAATAAGATTAAATGTAATGTTCTGTCCCTCCATAGGACCATCGTTTCAGTGATGAGATTGATAAGCTAACAGGATATAAGACCAAGTCACTGCTGTGCATGCCCATCAGAAGCAGTGATGGAGAGATCATAGGAGTGGCACAGGCCATCAACAAGAGTCCTAGCGGTGCACTATTCACCGAGGATGATGAGAAGGTAACCTATTTTCAACTTTACTGTAATACTGCTGTGGAGAAGCAGCAGTAACCCACTAATATGATTACTTTTTCAGGCTTAGGTATTATTTAGGATTTATGTAAGTCTTTTCAAATGGAGCTAATACATAAAACTTGCTAAAACACATACTTAGGTTATAAAGCAAGCCTCTAAGGGAGCTTGCTATAGTTTATTATTATTATTATTATTATTATTATTATGTTTTTTTATAGGTCAGCCCTCATTTGTGTTTTAATAAAATTAAAAAAGAGGGCTTCAAGTCAAACCAGACTTTTGATTGTGCAGAATTACAGAACACAGTTACAAGAGTAAAAACTGCCTTAAATTCTTTATATCTTGCCCTGCTACACTTATTCATCGTTTCACTAGTGCTTTGAAACCAGTACGCCAAAAACATTATCAGAATGCCTGCTTCAAGTCTGAAATGATGGCCTTCCAGGAACTCCCTTAATAGCCCAAACATGTGGAAATGGCTTGAGGAGTGGTCAGGACAGTATGGGGGTGTGGCAATAACTCACAGTCAATTTCCTCAGACAGTCAGTTCCTGTATTGTGCAAGTGGTGTTGGTGAATAATTGTATGTACAGTTCCCACAGACAGTAGCTTTTCTTTCATAAGTTGGCCACAAATTATCTGTCGATTTTCAGGTCAGGTGTTCCACTTGCTGAGTGTTCAGGGGAACTAGTGGGGTCAGCAATCTAGACTGAACAACAGAACATAACAAATGTAACCAGACATAGCAAACACAGCAGCATTCCACACATACACAAGCATTTAATGTCTTTTCTAAAGAAAGTGATCATGCATTTCTGGAGTATTGTATCTATTTTTTTATCATTATCTATCTACTTAATTTTCTATTGTACATATTTCTGTGAAGTGCTTACTTTATTGCTCCAAATGCAGCAGAATAAAAAATAAGCATACATAATGATTTTTAACAAAAATGTTTGGTTAAACATTGTGTTTGAGGGGGATTATTTGCCAAAATAAGGCAATGTCTGAAAATAGCGTTTATTGCACTTTGCAGTCACACTGATCATATTTAGAATGTTAAAACATGATCTTTTTCATGTTTTTTTGTTGTTGTAATAATTTAAGCTTTATGTTGAGGTACAGTATATATTTCAAACCAGAGGTTTATTATAGCCACATATGGAATCTATGATCGGTTTCCTATTTCATATTAATAAATTTACTAAATTTATCTACATTTAGGCATTTGACAGACGCTCTTATCCAGAGCGACTTACAAAAAGTGCTTTAAAGTTTTCATCATTAGATAGATACTTACACTGGGTTACTAGGTTACTAACTAAGTACCATCAGTCAAACACAGTTGAAAAGGGGATTTTTTTTAAATGGGGCGGGGTGGGGGGGGTAGTCCACATATAATCTAACATATAACTAAATGTTACCCTGTTATAGCAACTATGATACGCGATGAAAATATCAATTTAAATAGCTGCAAGCAGATATACTCATGTTGCTCCTCCCCATGTGTATCACCACCCCACGCTCCAGAATGTAGTGAGAGGTCCCTGTAACTTCCACAGCCTCTCCCTTTAATCTCCTACATTCCAAACTGCTTTACAAAGTCTTTCTAGGAAATTTGATCTGGAATGTTGAATTAGCTAGCTGTGCAGCTAGATCAAATATCTGCCCTTACAGCAGACAAGCAAATGTCACTCACTGCTAGATGTTGCAATCATCCGATTTCTTGTTGGGTTTGGGGCATTGGGTTTGAAGCGGACCCTGTCCTTCTTCATGGCAGGCAAGAACCGCTGGGCCACATTCATAGAATATTGGTAATATAATATTGAAGAATATTGTTAATATAGCCAATTTATAATATATTTTGAATTTAATCCTAAAATTAATATAGCCAGCATGTCTTGAATTTTTTTTTTTTTACATTTCTTTTAGAGCTGAGGAAGTCAGATTTTTTAAAATGTCTTTTGCTTTTGTTGCTTAAGCATTTATTTTGGCAATATCTATCAGGTAGACAGGTAAGCCAAGGAAAAAAAACTAAAAAAGAGCAATGATGCTTTCTAACTGAAGCTGTTTCAACTGGTTTCTACAAACTTTTCCTTAACATTTGCTAAGGCATTCAGATGGGCTTGTTTATGTCAGTAGAACTGTCTACTTTATATTTTCACATTCGTGTAGAACTGGAAATGTATGGTTATGCAAGTCCAAGGACAAACACTTCAATTCAAAATTTTAATCTACTGGAGTCATTATAATATTGTTCTTGAGTATGCAGTCATTTCTGATGCACATAGAATACCGGCATTATTTTCATGACTGGCTCTTATTTACCCCTACCATGAAGCAAGCTTTTACGGTTGCTCTGTCTCAAGCTGAACACACACACAGAGCTTCCTAGCACTGAAACAGACCATAAAACGTATCAGTGTGAAGCTAGATTAACTGAAAATGCTATCACTCCAATGTGTCAGCGTGCAGCTGTAGACCACAGTTATATGCACCCTTGTCTTAGAGAGAAAAGCACAAACTCTAGCTCACAGGCGACACGAAACCTTTGTTTCATCATGAAATGAAATGGGTCATCTTGAGAATATTTCCCCATCGAGAAACAGTCTTCCTCATCATGCTGAAACTTAGGTTCTCTGTGTCCTCTTACCTGATGTGAGACATTGTCATGTGTTGTGCTGTCATATACTACAAATATATAAAAAAATAAAAATTACATTAAAATTGTATTTGTCACATACGCATTCATACACAGTATGATATGAAGGGAAATGGTTATACGATCGCTGATGACTTAAGAAATAAAAAAAAGAAAAATAAGAGTTTTCAATAGGAATATAAAATATGAAAAAAGAGATTTTTTCTTTACCGAATTAAAATATAGAAAAAAATATATATAAAAAAACTTTTAGCTGTATTACATTAACATTATGTACAAATAATAAAATAAAATAAAATAAAATAAAATAAAATAGATTTAAAGTGATATATAAAAACTATGTCCAGACATGAGCAAGACAATGGGCAGAATATGCAGAATAATGTGCAAAGTCACAGTTCCATGGTGTGTAAAATGTGCAAACTCTCCATGATTCATAGTATTTGGATTGAGCTGTGGCTTTTTAATTCTTAGACCAACTGTTCATTTGTTATAGAAAAAAAAATGTAATCAGTTTTTATGTGTTATGCAGTTTTGTCATCGTAGAGACTTTGCAATACAATAGGTTAAGGTCTGGATTCTGTGTGAGAGACTGACTGACAGCTGAATTTTGTGTGAGAGACTGACTGGAATGTTGTGTAGCTAATACAAAAGTGGAGCGAGACAACCAGTGAAATGTTGGTACTGGGGATCGACCAAAACAAAGCTTTTAAATTTGCCGTATAGAGAAGTAAATTAAGAATGTTTTAATGCCATTTAAATCTCATGTCACTTAGGCGAAACTGCAAATACTAATCGACTTCAGTTCAGATTTTGTCATTCATAGAAAGATTGACTGATATTACTTGTAGTTAAAAAAGTAAAAGGTAAAGATTCCAAACCCAAGCTCTTAAAGGCGATTTGAGCATGCTAGCAATTATTTGCATTGTGTCAGAAAAAAAGTACTCGATAAGCTCTAGTGTGACCTACTTAAAAGAAAACTGAAATCCCCACAATTGAAACAATTAAATAGCATTAAGATTTAGAATGTGAGTTTACTGGTGCTTGATGATTTGAGCTCTGTGCTTGTATACTGTAACTCCAGATAAGAAGGCCAGGGCTTCAGAGACATTATCGCATATATTAAAGTTTTTAGAAAGGCAGGTTGTTCATGCGGTATATAATTATCTGAGAGTTAACAACTAATTGCTTTACATATGATTTATTTTTTAAATGGTAGATTGTCAGAAACATTGCACTCCACCCACTACCCTTTTATCAAAATGAGGGAAAACAGTCTTTCATTAACTCTGACCCTCACAGATGCAAGTCTTTGTAAAAACAGGAGGGATATTTATACTGTGGAGATTTTTATCAGCTTTTAATTTAACTGGTGTTGAATCCCCTAAGACTGCTATGACAAGTGCTATGTTTGTACACATATTGACAGGAGTGTGAAGGGGAAAGTGAGAGGATCTCTGTATTCCACAGAGCACAGACACACGATACAGCCATGGCCGAAAGTTTTGAGATTGACACAAGAATAAATTTTCACAAAGTCTGCTGCAGCAGTGTTTTTAGATCTTTTCGTCAGATGTTACTATAGTATACTGAAGTATACAGTGGAGGCTTGGATTGCGGGTAATTTGGTCTGCGAGCATTTTAAATAAATTTTAACTTAATAAACGGGTGAGGTCTTGATATACGAGTAGTACGGATGCACTTTGTCTGCCGAGCATCATATGATCACAACTGAGCCAATAGTTCTTCTGCATTATGGGTAATCGTCTCCCGTGCTCAGTCTCAGTGCACGTGGGTCACTCATATAGTCAACATTTATGCATGTGTACTGTTTAATATAACATTATAACATTGTGTGCGCGTGCATAAAGCAAAAGTAAGTGTTATTAGAAAGGTTCCATGTTAATGATTCAGAGTCTCTTTCTGTCAGAGTGAGAGTGCACACACGAGTGTCATTAGAGAGATTCTCTGTTAAAGATGTTTCCCGACAGAGCAGTGTTTCCATTAGTGTGTTGTTGTTGTGTGTGTGTGTGTGTGTGTTGTGTGTGTGTGTGTGTGTGTGTGTGTGTGTGAAAGTCATCCTACACAGTAGCCCCCTCCCTCCTCTCCCCTATTTGACAGGATTGAGGGGGCTAATGTGTAAGACAAGAGGAGGAAAGAAGGAGAGAAGGAGTGTGTCATTCTACACCCTAGCCCCCTCCCTCCTTTTGTCCTCTCATCTTCACACATACACACAAGCACAAACACACACATACACACCGATACACACGCGAGTGTGCGCCACACACATACATACACATATACACATACACACTAATGGAAACACTACTTTTTCAGGATTTTTTTCAAAGGAAAAATGCAGGTTAATTTGTTTTATTTTTACTTTATATTTTGTATTAATTATTTTTATATGAATATTTTGGGGTTGTGGCACGAATCATCTCAGTTTTTTTTTACGAGTTTTCATTATTTCTTATGAAGAAAATTTGCTTTGATATACAAGTGTTTTAATATACAAACATGCTTCTGGAATTATGCTCGCAATCCAAGGTTTAACTGTATTTACAAGTATTTCATAAGAGTCTATGTTTTTTTGAACAGTTACATGAAGTTCATGCAAAGAGTGAATTTGCAGTGTTGACCTCTGCAGTTTACCCTGGCATGCTGTCAATCAAAACGAATCCTGACTGATGGCAGTGTAAAGAAAAAGCAAAGTGTCAGAATTTAGTGGGTTTTTGTTAATCCGTCTGCCTCTGTTCTTAAGGGGATTAAGTTCTGGGGAGTTTTCTGGCCATGGAGCCAAAATTTGAATGTTTTGTTCCCTGAGCCACTTAGCTATCTTTTTTGTCATCATGCTGGAAAAGGCATTGTTCGTCAAAAAACTGCTCTTGGATGGTTGAGAAAGGTTGCTCTCAGAGGATGTTTTTTGTACCATTCCTCATTTTTGGCTGTGTTCTTAGGCAGAATTGTGAGTGAGCCTTGGCTGAGAAGCAATCCAGCACATGAATGGTCTCAGGACGCTTTACTGTTGGCATGACTCAAGACTGATAACAGCACTCACCCTCTGACAAATCTCTAATTTATGTAGGCTTTTCTACAGATGTTGCACAACATTGTCCTTTTTCTGTCCTTAACCACATGTCCCCATTGAACCCAGTACTCTCTCTTGATCTTCTTGCTGCCACTTTGTTTTCCCATATCATCATCCGCTGCTGGTTGATCAACTTTCAGTACTTTCAGTACTTGCATTACTTGCTTGTCTTTTCTCCTCCACTGGCTCAATTCAATTTCTTTCACCTCATTTACCTTTTGCATCACAATTACTGGGATTTTCAAAGAAATTTTGGACATTCAGCTGTCGTGACATTTTGTAATGGTATGCAGTATATAGCCTACCAATAAATGGCTGAAGCTAGGCAGAAAAAAAAGGTCATACACATTAGATCAAAGACAATAGATAATTAATATACACACTTACCACCATATACCTCAGGTTATGGCAGATGTTATGTTAGACCTGCCAGTGTATAGTGGCATAACTTATGCTCTCTTTGTCTTTCTTTAAATGGCCCCTATTGTACTTCTTATTTACGAGTTAAGTCGTCATTCAAAGGATTTTAAAATGTGTCTGTTATTGTTCAAGCCTTACGATTCACTCATCTTTGCAAATGAGCTGCTGCCTCCAAATGTCCCTTTGGAGACATGAATACTTCTAGCCAATCAGAATGCAGGAAATGGGAAACGGGGATGGAACAAAATATTTCATTTTAACCTTTCCATGTTTGTGCATTCAATCAAAAAATATAAAATTTGTGTTCCTCATGGACCTGACAGGTTTCCAGACATAAACAGTGGACATATGTACAGTACACTTACTATAACACAATCAGTCACATATATCAGACCACAACCAGTGCTATGGTGTACCGAATTGCCAAAGCAAATACATCAAGCTAATAATAGATGACATTACTAATATCATGGTTGGGAAAATGCTGATCACATACCTGACACTTCAGCAGAAAGGGGAGCCTGGAACCATGTTCATTGGCAATTATCTAATACCCTCTGGCACTGCAGAATGCATCACAGCAAAAATGAAAGATGTGCTATTGGGCAATGGTGTATATGGCCGGGGTTGTTGAGGTGGAAAGTGATGGAATGAGTGTGTACAACATCACTGTAGTCATTCACTGTTGTACACACAGAACCATGCTGCCCACATTATGGGTGTGAAATAAGTGCATATTTTACCACTATTAATTATGTATACACCAGCTACAAGAATTTCCTGCTACAAACGCACTTACTAAATGAACTCCAAAAAGAAATAGAGCACATAGGACACTCTGCTACTGAGCCTAAAACCAAACAACAACCTGTTGGTGGAAGAGTGCCAACTGGGTTGCTCTGTTTTTGGAGAAGGGGAAATTGAGAGTGACTGCATTATAGCTAAGGGCAGTAGGAAGCACCTCCAAGCATACATATTGCAAGACTTAAGTCACTCGTTCACTGACGTTGTACTGTAGCTGTGGTGAACTATGTGAACCGCACGCTCCAAAAACTAGATATTAACATATCTTTTATCCAATCCGTCATGAACATGACCCTAACTAATCATGCTATTGCAAAGTACGTAGTGGAGATAAATGTACTGTATCTATCACAAGATTTCCCATTTGTAGCATCCATGAACTCAACACCATACTCAAGGCATCTCACTATCACAGGTAATTTAAGTGCTGTGGACTAGAAGCCATGGAGCACATCTGTTACAGAGAGGTGCAGTTGCCCCACTTGTGCAGTTGTGTAGGTGAAGCAAGTGTTTGCAAGAAATAGAAATCCAACATTCAGAGGCTTGCTGACTTCTGGTCACTTTCTTA
The DNA here is from genome assembly GCF_024256425.1 of Clarias gariepinus. Classification (NCBI taxonomy): domain Eukaryota; kingdom Metazoa; phylum Chordata; class Actinopteri; order Siluriformes; family Clariidae; genus Clarias; species Clarias gariepinus. Next base: position 25,248,324 of record NC_071104.1, on the reverse strand, counting down.
GGGGAAGTATTCAGTGGATTCAAAACATTTAGGCTAAAATAGCATTGGTTATCCCAAACTTCAGTATTATTGCCGAGCATGGGTTCAGCCTTCAGAGCAAAATTAAAATGACCATGAGAAGTCATCTGTCTGAAGCAAAGACAAAAAAAACCTAATGATGGTAACCTCTGCAGCAATCTCCCTTAATGCATTTGATTATGCAGAACAAGCACCCAGTTTTAAGTGCATGTAGACCAGGAGAAAGCTTAGACTAGGCTACAGCAGTTCAAATTAGTTCAATTCAGTTAATTTCTTGTAAAAAAAAAAGATTTTAGTTGTAATTGTCTAATTTTATAAACTTGTACTGTTCATATCTGCTTGTTTAGGCACAATAACTGCAGTGTTTTAAGTGGCCTCTGCCACCACTTTGTGAAAAAAAAATCTGCTTTGTGTAGTCATGACATGGTAAACATTCATTCATCCTTCCTCTCCGTGTCCTTATAAGTGCATAATCTATAAGCTTGTTCTGTGTAATAATTATTAAAAACGAATGAATGATTGGAAGTGGTATTCAATATGTCTTATTGTCATAAAAATACTAAAATAAATAATAATAGATCTTGTTCATCACAATGAAGAACAATGATAAAATCTGATGCAGTTTTTGGTTTGAACCCCTGACCTTCTGTTGTGCCGTCACTGCTGCCACTGAGGCGATTGATGCAATATCATGAGACTGTTCCTTACTTTTTTCAGCTAGGTAAGAAATGAAAGGGATGATCTCAGCAGATGTTCGAACAGCATGGTGTCATTGTTTTAAAGGCCCAGGCTGTGACTTTGTTGATGTTTTATCCTTTTATTTACTGTAATCCTGTCAACAGTAAAAATGTGTATTACAAGATTCCTAGCTTTCTGTCCTCGGGACAGTTTACCCTCAAACTATCTGGTCTCTGAAAATCAGAAATTTCTAGAATTTTCAATTCTAGGCATGCCTAAAGATGAGTCTGTAAAGAGGAAAACAAATAGTAATCATAGAGCTATGGATTTCTATTTGCTTCTTGCACATCTGTGTATACTGACTGTAATGCTTTAGAATCTACTATTCAGGTGCACATAGAGGAGATCAGGTGACTTTTTGAGTCTAGTTCTTGGTTTGTCCAAGAAAGGCTGTTACTTTTGTTATAAGTTCTATATAAATAAAAAAAAAATATGGATTTTTTTTTTTTTACTTATATGAATAAATCTAGTTAATGTAAGGATTTTACATTTTAAAAGACACTTTTGTCCCCACAATTTAAATTGAGCAACGTAACTATAGATGTCTTGTATCTGGTCCAGAACCAAAACAGCTGCCATTTTGATGGACAGTCTCTCTACAGTTTTGGTGAACCAAATAGATACCACTTATAAACCTTTCAGTTTGATTTAATTCACCCTAATTTATTTAGAACCATGGCCGGACTGAGACACAATTTTAGGACGGAAAATCCCACACCAACCCAGGCCATACTATGCACACAAATACCTTTAGAAACCACAGACAGTCTTATTTTTCCCCCCTCTAATATATATTTATATATTTTATACCTTGTCTATACTGTATATAAACTGTATATTTCTTGTACCTGTCACTACTTCTGCTCTAGTGTTACAAAAAGATCTATCTCCACCTTGGTGTAAAACAGCTACCTCATTATAATTAGATTGTTCCGAATCTAAATAAATATGTATTTATTTATTTATTTATTTATTTATTTTTAAATGTTGGTCACTGCACTAAAACCTTACAATAAGCAGACATAATCTTCTAAAATGAAAAATTTGACTAATTTTTTTATTTTTTTTATTTTTGCACTTAAGTACTTATAGTAAATAATATTAATGTCTTTTATCATATAGTATTTTAAATAACAATAGTACTGTAGGGTGCTACATCTGATATTTCCTATATATTTATTGATAGGAGTTCAATAAAAGAAAAAGAAAAAACTAGAGTAATTTACGGATGAAGCTGACCTGCACTTGAAGCTCTGAATAGATAGAAAATTTGCCACATCTCGCTGCTTCTTCTTAAAGTGCTTTTTTTTTGCGTGCCCTTTCCCTTTTTGCTCCACGTGGCCTCTTTCTCTCCATTCAAGCATGTCTGTTTAAATGCTTTGCCGCACTGGGGAGGCGCAGTGTAAAGAGGCATAAAATAACAATGCCATGCAAGACTTACAGAATCAGATTAATGAACAATGTTCATTAAATAGTGTTATTCATATTTAATTAACTAATTGAATGACAATTTCATCACTTTAGTACATTGGGTGGGCAATAATATAAAATATATTAATTACTACAAAAAAAAAAACTCTTGGCTGGCAGCAGGCCACTGGGAATCCTCCCGATGGCCAGTCCAGGCCTGTGTAGAACTTTCAAAAATGGTCAAAGCTTTACAGAAATAACATTTTTGATATAAATGTAAACATTTTATAAATGTATAGATTCATAAATCTATAGTGTTATCAGTTCTCAATATAGTGTTAATATTGTTTTATTGACTTTAGGTACCATAGATATGGTCTGATGGTATTTGAATATATATTAGATCTTATAAATTTTAGTCATTCTAACTTTCAAAAACAACATTGTCCTATCATTGTTCCGATGGTGGACCTGATTGAAATGCTGTTACAACTATATTACAACGGTAATCCAGGGTTAGGGTTCCTGCTGGGTAATGAGCAAGCAAGATGCGATGGTGGAAAGGGAAAAAACCCAACTTGAGAAAGAAACCTTGAGAGGAACCAGATTCAAAAGGGAACCCATCCTCCTTTGAGTGATGGATCAACTATAAATAATCCCATTCTATAACTGTGTTCTATATGGTCAAATGTGTCCTATATGCAGTAAACAGTCTTAATCTTATAAATGGAATATTTGTCAGCAGTCACATATTTTTAGAAGCAAATCACATGAGGCCACCTTCAATACTGGACACTCCGCTTGCACTATGATTGACTTAGCGGTAATTGGAGCACCATGAAATGATGTTTTCTCGTAGCCCTGTTAGGAAGGTGGGGTTAGAGTGCAGGATCAGACAGGATACAGCACCCTTAAAGCAGACATGGGTAAGGCCCTTGCTCAAGGGCTCAACAAAGGGCAACTTGGCGGTGCTAGGGCTTGAACTCGACACCCTTCAAATCAGTAACCCAGAGCCTAAATTATTGAGCCACCGCTGCCCCAAAGGCTATCCTATTAATAAATGCTCACAGTAAAAAATTTCCAGGTGATTGCATTGTGTATTTGTGTACTTGTGTAACAAAGCAATGGTAAATGTGAATGTGATTCAAAAGTATGACATATTCCCAAAATGTTGAAAGGTCCTATACTATTCTAAAGAATATTACATGACAAACTATTTCCAAATGCTTATTTAATGCTCTTACTCATTGTCTATATTGTTTGATCTGGCGTACACCCTGGCTGGACAGGGCGCCAATCCATCGCAGGGCACACATACGCACACATTATGGGCAAATTGGAAATGTCAGTTATTCTAATCTACATGTCTGAGGAAACTGGAGTACCAGGGGGAAACCCACCAAATACACGGGAAGAACATGCAAACTCCATGCACACAGAGGTGGGAATCGAACCTGGACCCTGGAGGTGCAAGGCGACAGTGTTAACTACTTAGCCACCGTGCAGTCTAATTTAATGCTCGTTAAACAATATGAAGTTAGTACAATTAATATTTTACTCTTTGATGTTTGATAGAAGGTAGATAGGCGGAGTGAAAACTCAGGGTTTGTTTCCAGTGAAGTTATATTATATGCTGCTGAGTTTGAATACGTTTATTTAAATGCTTTTCTAATAATCCTACATAGCTTATTTATTCTGCTGTTTGCACAATCATTGTGATACTTTAAAGAGGCAATTATATAGCAATAGCAACACACTATTTTATTGAGCACTGCATTGATTTTGAGCCAGTGCAGCAGTACCAACACTGGTTACTGATTAATACAAACATTTAAGGAAATATAACATATATCGAAGAAGATAAAACGAGCAACAATAACTGTATGATTATAATGATGTTTATTTATACAGTATATTAATTTATTCTGTTTTTTTAATGAATTATTCAGCCCTGATGATTCATAACTCTCTCTTACAGAACACTGTCTTGCACTGTTTTGGCTAATACTAGCTATTGAATGCATTAAATCAAATAGACACTGAAGGTAGTGGTAAGCAGAATCAGAGGACCTATGCTGGTGTTGCTGTAATAAGACCTGTGAGGTAATTAGATGTTAATTGTACTGTAGGCACTTTGAATGGACAACGACTGTATTTCTAACCAGCTTAAAGATGCTTAGGCAGTCAGATTCATCTTATTAAGTAACAGGGAGAAAGATAGAAAGGGGAAAACAGGCAGGGGTGGAGGGTAACTACAACATTAAAATCTACTAGAATCTTGACTTTACACGTGATGTTTTTAGTTACTGTATTTAACCAAATAGATATATAATTCATTTAATTGGACACTTGCAAAATTGAAATTGGTCATACAAATCAGTTCTGTTACCTCGTCCCCATTCACACACACACATACACACACACACACACACACACACACACACACACACACACACACACATACACACACACACACACACACACACACACACACACACACACACACACGTTAATCGATATCTATCTCATAATTTTTAAAAACCATGTTGTCTTGCCTCTAATTGCCTAATAGAAATTCTGCAAGGGGCAGATAATTCTCAGGAATAGCTAGAGTAAGGAGATAATTATAAATGAAGATTTAAAAAAAAAGTAGAAATTTGATTTGTAAATCAAAATTGTGAAGTTTATATAAGGAAGGAAAATGAACTATGGGCAGTAGAGAGTAAGTGATAAAGATGATGTGATGGCGAGTTGAGTTAAACATGAGCAGGAAGATCAGGGTCTAAGGCCCTTTCTGACTAACTTCCCACCAGGAGGGATGAGAATCACCCAAGTAATACAATACCCAAGTAATACAAAACAAGTTGTTTGGAGATACTTTCTCACTTACGCATTTTTGTGTGTGTCATTGTTAAACATCTAGAACGTGCCTGGATAGCAGCCCAAGTAGAGCATGAGTTTTTTCATTCAAGAAAGGAATTTTAGCACTAGAAGAAACCCATTGCAAGCTTTTGGGGAATCGTACTGGATGACATGCTTTGTCTCTTCCGCAAGTTAAAATTTAAAATCAAAGGAAATTTTGTTCACAGTGCTTTAATGTACCAGGATACAGTACACCACATCCATTTGCAGTTAGGAGTTTACATACAATCATCATGAACATGAATGTCAAGGTAATGATTTTTTTTTTAACTAATCTTTTTCTGGGGCATGCTGTTTGTATAACATATATTTTTTAATAGAAAAAAACACCGGTAATTTGGTCAACAAGTTCTATTTTGTTTTGGAATTTTTTTGAAATCAAGATACAGGGACAGGAATATATATATATATATATATATATATATATATATATATATTTGGTTGAAGTTCCCTTATCAAGTTTTACCTTATATTTTTGATAAGGTATTTTAGGTGGGCATGGTTCAAAAATTTTCAATAGGGATAAGCCTTTACGAGCTTTAAGTTAGTCTGCTTTATCTATTCCAGAACCAGCTTTAATGCATGTTTGTCCAAAGCAATATAAAACTTGTTTGAAACTTGTTTGACAGAGACACTGGTGTTACAGCAGCTTCCAGTTCATGGCGGCTTGTGTCATGGTAATTCCTAGTTTGTTTCTCACTATGTTAATGATTAATTATTAATCAATTAATTGCTAATAAAAAAATTAATTGACTAAAATAGCATCAACAGAGAATGCCAGTTTGTAATAATATTTCTCCACAGCTCAGGTAATCATTTTTCTTGTACACAATAAGAACAATCACATGCAGTTCAAGCAATTCATGGTATTGGACTTTATATTTTAAGCAGCCTGGTTTGAATGAGCACAGTGATTTACATAGCAGCATTTTTTGACAGTATTATTTATTTATTTATTTATTTATTTATTTACTTATTCTTGTTTAAAATATTCCAGCTTCATGAATTTGTCTTACATAGCACATTTGTTGGGATTATGCTGCTAGGAAAGAATGTGCAGAATTTGCAACCCCATCCCTGACCATCCTAAGCAATTTCCTCTCAGCTGATGGTGACAGGTTTTCTTCTAGACCTCTACAAAGTGGCCACACCTTTCAATACCCTGTAATAACATGCAATAGTTTGATTTTCCAAAGGTGTTTATAAATGGATCTATGAGACGTCAGTGACTTTCTCAGATCTGCACAGTGTTCATTGGACTTTCTCATTGTACTGTGTGCAGGTCAATCCAAAGAGTGCTGTCAAACAAACCTTTTTCATGTTGGGACAGATAGGTTACCAGCTCAGATACTTTGGGCTTTAAAAAGAGCTGAGCAGAGCAGAAGGCGGCTTGGTCGAAGAGGTGGCGGGGCGCTATCACAGGATTGTCGCAGACTACTTTTCCCGAGTCTGTGAACATAAGTGAAGGCTGTGAGAATGAACAGTATAACGAAAGAACCTTCTTACTGGGCTGGGCTTGCACATCCCTTTTATGGGTTATAGATTACAGCGAGACGGTAGTTAAAAGGTGCGCTGGATCCAGTCAAGGCCATGTACACCATTTGCAGTCCTCAGTTGGGAATTCGTGTTGAAGGATCAAGTCAAAAACTACCTACTCTGGCTGTAATTGCCAAATGTTTTAATTCATTTGGCACACATTAGTTACTATAGAAATTAGCAGCATTTTGCTGAACATTTCTGGTTTATGGCCAGAACTCTGTGACCTTTTCCAATTTTATGCAATATTGGAAGAAGTTGCAGTATGGAAGGAAAAAAGCATGGAATAAAATGAGATGAGCTGTGGACCAGTGAATCCTTTCACAGTGAGCTGTCTCGATTCCCAGTATGAACCACAATTGCCATTGTTCTGATTTGGCATTAGTGAAGAGGTCCATCTGTGCCCTGTCACGCATCTTCTACATCTGGAGCACCATTTATGGGTGTAAACATCACTCTCCTGAGCACGATTGCTGCCTAGTGGCACCAAATCTCTCCCAAGCCAGTGTGAGAAGCAATGGTGCTAGCTATCTCTCTAATAGAGCAACCATACAAGCCAGACCGATATTGTTAGAAAAGCACTGCAACATTTCTAGTAAGAGGATGTTCCCCACTCATTAAGATAAGGACATATCTCTGTTTATTTTGATTTTATGGTCCAGCCACTTCTGAGCAGCTTGTAATTCTGCTACTCCTACAGCTACTGTCAACACTATCAGTATCCTCAACAGAAGTGTACACTGCATTAATCAGCTCAAATCAGGGTCTGAATCTGCAGGCTGAGCATGGTATGTCGGAGTCTGAAATCATCTTACAGTCAGCACAATGGATGTTTAAATCAAACAATGCTTCTTTAATCATTTGTTTGGAGGGAAAATGTGGTAATTTGCTTTTTATTTATTTCTTACTATTATTTTTACTCCCCCAAAATGTAAACACACCAATGACTATACATTTAAATAAAATTACAGGCATGCATCAAAAACTATAATTTTATATTTGCTTTGGCCAGGTTATGTCAGTAGGTTTGGCTGGTAATAAAAAAGTCCTGAGAAGGGACATCTTTTTAGTTATTGAGTGCTCCATAGCAAACAAAAATCTCACATTTTAAATGCAGATAGATGTATGACTTTGCAATATGACAAATAGCTTATGTTGATATCATGAATATTTTTATAAGAAGAATGTTTTTACAGAATGATCAGACTGCAACCACACCGCATAGGTCCTGGACAAACAGGTTACAGCGGTTAGTGCTGAGGCATAGAGCATGTTGGTGATGTTTCTTTTAGCTTCCCAAAGACTCAGATACTAGCTGTGTGAGCGTGGGTTTTACAGCATAACGTTAATTACATGGCCAAACTGAAAACAGTGTGTGCTAAAGTGGAGTTATGTATGCTAATGCATGCTAGCAATATGTGCACACAGGCCTGTTAGTTGGTTGGACAGTAGGGAATGTGGAAAACTCAACATGTGAAAGGGTACAGAAAGTAACTAGCTCAAATGTGAGAATGAGGTGTGAATGAAGAAAAAGAAAAACTCCATCCTTAGTGTTGTGTTACCTAGTCAACATAGCAGACTTATTCTCGAGTAATACATCATTGGTGCAGTAAAGTTTGATAGTAGGTAGACTATTGGAATAAATTCTGTTGTAAATTCTGAGCTACAGTGATGTTAAGGCAGAATGGAAGCAAATTGTCACCAATCCAGTATGCCTGTTATTTGGATCTGGTTAACACTGAAAGCTTGGGGAGAAGCTGCGCTGTACAATGAAAGAGACCCACTGAACCATACTAGAAGCACGTATGCATGTTCGTCAGAAAGATGACAGAGCTAAAACATATAATTTAAAACCAATCCCAGTGGGAGAAGGAAAAGTGTGTGTAGCAGTAGTAGCGCTAATGTCTAAACAGTTCTGTGAGAGAAGCTAACAGTACTGCTGAGGGACACCAAATGATGGTAGAAAAACAAATATTTGTTAGGGTAGTGGAAAAGATGTGAGACGATGGAGTTTATTGCCAACTACGGAGGAAAGTTACCTGTTCTGACAATATCATTTTGCTGTCTTTTTAGTAATGAGTTAAACCGTGGTTCACTTGGATGTGGCTAGATATTCAGTGTTTGGTGAAGCAGAGTTTGCCTGTTTGTCTTGCATGCTTATAAAATTGAAGTGTTCATGGCTGTCTAAACAAACCAAACTAATGTAAAAACTTTATATCAGAAGGGTGAAAGGTGAAAATGGCATTGGGAGTAAGGTAATGTTGACAATCTAATAAAATCTAAAGCATCTTTCTCGGAATACACAGAAGACCTGGGCCAGTTTATGAGAGATAACTATAGGAAGTAACAGCTTCTAGTATTTAACAGGACTGGTATACAGTACTAACAGCCAGAGCTAACAGTTTAAGCCCACTGAAATATGACAGACACTGCTGTGCTTTTTTTTTACTGGTTACAGCGTAGTGCACAAAGGTCTAATGTATTTGTTCCTACCATAACCAGTGGTTAATTTGTAAATCAGGAGGTCCCAGAGCACTGACAGGGTGCAGTTCTGGCAGGTTAGGGGTGAGAAAATAAATCACCAGGCAAAATCAGTGCTTTTCACAATGCCGAAAAATTTCTGTCATTCATGCATTCGTTATTCATTAAAAAGTCAAACAATCAAAAATTTTAAAAAATTAAATGTTTCTTCAGTGGAGGCAAATAGTGTGACCTGGAAGTTTTTACATCTTTAAAGTAGCGAGGGGGCAAGGATTTAAAAAGGTCCGACAAGCTCTACAAAAGCACAACATCTAAACTTTCTACATAACTGTAATTCAAAATCCATGAGTAAAAAAAAGAACACTAACAAACCTACTTTTATCTATGATATATACAGAGTAAATGTTTAAAAAAGCATTTAAATAGTTTTTGCCAACCCATCGCATGGCACGGGCACACACAAACACTTTAAACTAGATTGATTTTACGATTCTCTACATGTAAATTATTATAAAAAATGTTTAGCCTGCCTATAGATATCGTGAATTTTTGTGTTGTTTGTTTTTAATAATTTATTTACATTTACTGTTTTGTAGAAACTGAAATTACAATGCTTGTGTTGAGCTTGAGGAAGCTTGTTCTCTGCTTTCAAGTGCCATTAATGCTAAATGTCTATAATAAATACATAAATGAATAAGCCCCATGTGCCTGATTAACCCAGCTTTAGGAAGAGCTGCTGTTTAGTTACCTTGAAAAGCATTCATGCAAAAAAAAAAAAAAAAAAAGTAATCAGCACAAGTAACAAGTAAAAACTTCCAGGTTATGCCACTTGTGTGCACAAAAGTAAATAATAGCATGACAGATAACATTAAATATCTTGATGTATTTACAGATTTTTATAGTGACAAAAGAAGTGGCGAAACCAATCAACTCAAACAAATTTAAGCTCTCAGCATCAGATGCTCAGGCAAGACTGAATGAAAAAATGTATTAAACCACAGATGAAATAAGATGTCAGATAGTGAGCATAGGCCCTTCAGCACGTTTGGGCTTCAATATAAAAGACAAGTAGGCATCAAGAATATAGCTAAGAAAAAAAAACATGAAAAGAGAGAAACATAGGCTTACTAGTGTGTATATTTTCTTAAGTGCAACTGTATATGTGCTTGTAGGGTCAGCAGTCAATCACCCTTTTATAAGATACTAATGTATACTGAGCTAGTAGGTCAATTAATCGACAAACACTATCCCCATCATGAGCACATATTGATACACTTTGGACTTTTCACTTGGCTAGACAACATGTGCAATATTTTAAAAGATAACATTATTCTTTTTATCTGTGAGTGATATTATGATTATGAATAACAAACTGCGGTTTCAGCACACAGAACAGGATAATCCAGGTCATAAAGCAAATCAGTGTCTCAGCCTGTAATGTAAAAGAATATGCATGTATGTTGTGTTCAGTCCCACAATGTCTTTCAGGCGGAGCTTAGTGACACCACTGATGCATTACTTGGACGTGTTTTTTTTTATGTGATTTTCAGTGTGCATTAGCATCACATTAATGCCTGTGCTGCTCGCCACTGAATTAATGATGAAAGTGTGTGTGTATATATATGCATGTGTGTATACGGACGATGTAGAGGAATAGAAACAGAGGGAGAAAAAATAATAAGAAAGGACTAGAAAGATAGAAACAAGAAAATGTGCGTGATGAGTGCAAGGATGAGAAAGCCGTAGAACAGAGCATAGCTATTGTTTCGACTGAGGCATCGCTTTGAAATGCCACATGAGCAATGTGTAGTGTAGGCTCAACGTGCTTTTGTGTCAGCAGTCATTGCAAACATTCAGCTGTGTCAGTATGTAGATAAAGAATCACTGAATTACTGTAGATACACCAACAATGGATGTCTTAGACATTTTTTATTAATAAACTAAGGTACGTTATGGTCGTATACTCAGATTTACAGAAGGTAAATTCCCCTCTGGATTTAAATTCAAATTCAAATGCAAATTTTATTTGTAACATACACAGTCATACACAGTACGGTATGTAGTGAAATACTTTTACGACCACTCATGATCTTAAAGTAAAAAAAAAAAAAGAAAAATTATGGAATAAAATTAAAAATAGAATATAGAGAAACTTAGCTACAGAAAAACATAGCTATTGAAAATAGAAAAAGAAACATATGTGTAAAACATAAAAACTTGGCAATACAATATAGTAAATATTGAAATACAGAAAACTATAGAAAAACCTTAGCTGTAAACTTTTGTTGTAAGCATAAATATACTCATTATGTACATTGAAAAAAAATTATTTGTACACTGAAAAAGGACTGAATTGTAGTAAAATTAAATAGGGATGTCAACAGAGTGTGCAAATGTGCATGAATATGTACATGAGCATATGTCCATAATGTCCATAATGTGCAAGGTGCAAAAAAAATAAATAAATTGAAATGAAATAGAAATGTCCAGGGTGTGTGAGAAGGTGCCTGATGTCTGAAATGTCCAGGGTGAGTGTAAATGTACATGAGTGTGCCAATGTGCAGTGTTCGTAAATATGCAATGTGCAAAAAAAAAAAAATGGTTAGTCCTATGTGCAAAATAGCATAAAGGAAAGATGGTCAGTCTTATGTCCTATGTCCTAATGCATATAAAAAGTTTAGTCCTATGTGGTGTTTGGATTGAGAGACTGAATTGCCAGCGGGATGAAGCTTCTTCTCGGTCTCTCTGTGTTGGCCTTCAGGGAGGGGAAACACTTTCCTGACTGCAACAGAGAGAACAATCCATTGTTGGGGTGGCTGAGGTTCTTCATGATCTTCCTGGCATTGGTCTAGATTGGATTGTGGAGATGATAGGATTGGCATTATGAACTTTTTGTGGCAATATCATAAATAGTCAAGTTCCCATTGTTCTTGTATTAGTATATTAGGTAATTGGTTATTATGGTATATAGAATATTGTTGTTTTACGATGAAAGACCTGAATAACTGAAACTTATACACATTTTTAATACTGGCCTTTGTAATCCAATTAAAAATATTTAGTGTTGCTAAACTATTATGAGAATGCAAAAAAAAAGTTTTTTCCCCCCATTTGTTAATTTAGTCTTTATTCTGTATGTTTATTCATTTATTAAATTTACTTCTTATATTGAACAACAATTCTAGCACACTTTAAATAATATATTAATTTATTAATTCGTTCATTTGTTCATGCATTGAGGTTTAATCTTGTATTAGATGCCAGGCCATCTCAGTCAAATAATCTATGTTTAATTCAATTATACAAAATTAATAGATATTATGTGAAATGTACATAATATCTACATTATGTAAAGTCTACATATATGCAGTACCTGTCAAAAGTCCGGACACACCTTTGTATTTAATGTTTTTTCTTTATGTTTTATTTTATACATTGGAAAACAATACCGAATACATAGGCTACGTTTACACTGCAGGTCTCGATGCCCAATTCCTTTGCTTTTCCTTTTCCATGTCACCTGCGATGTTATAATTCCACACGCGCTTCCACCGGAGAATAACATTACGTCATTAAACCGAGAAGAAGTCGCAGTTTTAATGACGTACAGAATGCAATGACTCAGGAAATCCGATCTTTCTGTTTACACGACAATCACATTAGCACATATCTGATTTATATCTGATTTATTTCCACATACGAAGGAGGCCTGAAACCGATCTCGAAATATCGGAATGCATGCGTTTTTTTCCCTGTTTACACGGACATAGAACATATCGGATATGTGTCACATATGAGCGAAAAATCGGAATTGGGTCAAATTTACCTGACAGTGTAAACTTAGCCATAAAAACTGTAAATTTCACATATAGAATTATGCAATAAAGTAAAGAAAAAGCTTGTAAAATCCAGCAAACTCTATGAATAACCCGGCTTTCATGAAAACTGTTCCAGGAAATGAAGACCAAGACTAAACATTGCTGCAGAGAAGAGGTTCATTTAGCGTTACCAACCTCAGAAATCACAGATTAACATCACCTGAGATTAGAACCTACATGAATGCCTTACAAAGAGAGAGACAGAGAAAACAAGAGAGGCACACACACTTCAGTATCAACTGTTCAGAAGTGACTACTATTTTGGAAACCATCAGCATTGTTCTACAACATAGGTAATAATAGAAATAAAAACTGATCAACCTTATAAAGATATCGTTTGGCTGCTCTGAACTGCACTTTTGTGGATTGAGACGTTTTCTTGGTAAAAGGGCTTGTGTACTTCACTGAATAAACTGATCAAGCAAAATGCTGAATTATCCTGGTTTAGTGCACATCGTACATCTCCAATGGTGGAGCTAGTTAAAGTTTTTCTGGTGCTTATTGGGTAATGAATCAAAAAGGTTAATTAATAAAATTAGTCATTTAATCTTAAAATAGCTGTGAGGTTGCCACATTCCCCTATCATAAGAGTGAAAATATTCTTAAAACACATTGGGTTTTTATGTAGAAGTAAAGAAGAACAAAAGTTTACTCAAAGGCTGCCCACCCGACCAAATACATACAAACAGTCACATATTTTCTGGGGTTGAAATTTAACTGTCTTTCTACACCACTTGTAAGGGCACTGCATTTAATTTGATTGATAGGATAAACCATTCGCTCTAACTAGACGATGGCACAGTTTACTTGGATCATGTGAAGAAAAGTACACTACAGTATATCACCTAAGGTTTGTGGACAGCTGACCATGATCCCCATGTGTTTGTTTTAACATTCTATTTAAATGTTGTATCACAGCTTGCTGCTCTCACATCCTACATCATTCAGAGATGTTTTATGCAATTATAATCACTGCATACTGTAAAATAAAGCTACACCGTGGTTTAAAAATCTGGGTTTTAGGCTTTGTCCCTTTATTTAAGGGGTTGCTACATTAGATCACTTGATGCCTCAGGTCTGTCGCAATCTACCCAATTTCTGTGGGCTTGGAACCAGCACTTAATCACAGTGGCTCAGTATACATCTGAGCAGTTGGGGTTAAGGGCCTTGCTCAAGGGCCCAGCAGTGGTGACCCAATGGTGGCAGGTCTCAAACCCCTGACGCTTGGATGAGCAACCCAGAGCTTTAAGTGTCTAAACAACACTAATTTACTACTGGAGGTAGGGCTGAAACAGTTTCTTAGGTAATTCGATTACAAAAAATTATCAAGACAAAATCTTCTGCCTCGAAACTTCTTTCAATAAATGTTTTTGCGCAGTTATTTGTTTGGCGTGACACAGCGTGCTTCCGGATGCAAGCCGCCAGTAAACACCGACGAAGAAAAAGCGCTTACTGTACGTCACCCAAAAAAAGCAGAAGGAGAGACAAACAGTTAGCTGTGTATTAATTTGATGGAGCGTTCTGTTGCGGGCTGCAAAATGGATGAGAGCGATAAAAATATCAGCGAGCCAAGAGAAGAAGAAACCAGCAAGAAAAAACGACAGAAATTGTCAGTAAAGGCTTATGTCATGCCTCAGCTGTAGATTTTGAAACTTTTAGTTCTAAAAGTTAAGTTGCATAACTTAGTGTTTTTATATAATTATTTATTTTATTGTGTGTGTTATGCGCTAAAATAAAATAAGAAATATAAAAATATTCATGTTGTATATGAAAAAAATATATAATTTATATATTCTTTCTCTATACAGTGTGTCTTTTTTAAATTACTTATAGCACTGTAATGCACTTAATTTATCTCAGTCAACTTTATGCTATTTCTTGTATTGTGAATAATAACAATTTTTATTTTTGATAAAATGCTGTATGCATTTTTTTAAAAAGTTGATTTTTCTAAAAAGAAAACAAATTAATCTTTGTTTCTTTTATATATTTTACATTGCTGTTTAATTAGGCAAAATTGCATTTTATCCGATTACTCGATGAATCAATAAAATCTTTGGTAGAACACTTGATTACTAAAATATTTGATAGCTACAACCCTAACTGAAGGTTTTGGTTTGGGTTTATTAAATCAGTAGTACCATTTTTTTTGCTCCTTGTATATGTCCTGATTTGGCTTGCATGGTACCTGGGCAAGAAGGGTAGTCAAATTCAGCCCAGGTACATACAGTAACTATGGAATGGTTTGCTTGGCTCTGACAAGTGTGTTTATAGATAATTTTTTTAAAAAGCAATTCTAATTAAAAACGTAAACTCCATGGCATGGAAGGAGTTTGGAGAGGTCATGGGTAAAGACATTTGAACTGTGTCATAGGTGTTCTTGCAAACTGTTTTGCAATTCCAGACTGGAAGATTTCTGTGCACAAATGCTGCAAGGGAAGGTCTGAGTATGAGTGCAATGAGACTTTCATAATGTGAACGTGCAGTGACACATGCATAATGTTAAGTCTAAAGCATTTAATGTGGATGGCGGACTCAAGGTTGTGTCTCCCTTCCTGCTTATGGTTTTCTTGGACAGGATATTAGGGAAGGGTGCAGGGCATTAAAGGCTTGTTATTTTCTTTTTGCTATGGTTTTGTATTTTTGCCTTTGAAATCGACCTCTGAGGCACACATTCACTATCCTGCTTTAGTTTGTTTCCCAGCACTCCTAGCACTTGACCCTTTATGGCGATTTGTGTGGGCATCACTAAATGCCAATAAGCTGCGTCAGGAACACCCTTCGCATTTTACAGGTGATAAACATATTCATATAGATATAAAGAACATCAGCATTTCCAAAACTTTTGTAAAGCCAGTGGTACATTTTCATTCAGTTTGGTTTATGCAAACATTCAGACAAACCTTTACTAATAAGTTGATGAATGAGGCTTACTGTACAGATTCATGGTAGTGAATTTAGTTTTAGTATCTCAGAAAGCTCTGGGTATTAAAAAAAACAAAAAACAGCCTCAGAAATCAGGTTCCTTAGCCATGTTGCAGAGCTTAGTTTTCCAAAGTACCACTATTGCTCTTTCAAATCATAAGTTACCAATTGGGCAGATGCTACTGTAGAACTGTCTGATATATCTTATAGGGTCACACTGTGGTCTCTGTCAGTTGGGATGTGTTGATGGATTTTTTTGGTCAGTGAGATGTGTTGAGAGATTAATGTATATCTCACAGTTTGGGAACATGTAGGTAGCTAGGGAGTAGAAGCTGGAATCTATTATTAGGGAGAAAGAGACTAATCTGACATGCTTATATATTGCCACTGAGCAACCAAGAAAAGATGAAGAAGAAGATGAAAATAATCACCCCTACCCGTAAGTGTGTTTGTGATGCTGGTAGTGTCCTATCCAGATATTAGTCCTATCTTCTGTACAGTATTCCAGGCATAACTTCCAGATCCACTGCAACCTGCATGATTAGATAAAGAGACTTTGTTACATACTGTATGTCACATATGTTGTACGTACAAAAAGAGTGCACTGTATAATGTTGCATTGTATAATTCGTTGGAATACCAACCTTTCAGCCGTGGAGTTTGCATGTTCTCCCTGTCTTGGTGGGTTTCCTCAGGATGTTTCCATTTCCTCCGACAGTCCAAAGACATGCAAGTTAGTCTAACTGCCAATCACAAATTCCCTGTAGTGTGTGAAAAACAATCGGGCATCGAGCTGGCAACCCAACCCCTTAAGTATCTACCACAGAAACGATGGATATATCTGCAGGGTGGGAATGTCCGTAGCCCTTTGTGAGCACGTAAGTGATCATAATACCCAAAAGTGAGAATTTTTTTAATAATAATAAGTATAAACATTAATAAAGATATGACATGCATTGTTTCCTAAAGATTAAAACGTCTTAATTTTATTGTGGCGTGACTAGGTTCCAGACTAAAATGCTTACAATTACTATCTGCTTTTCTCTCTAGTATTTAGTTTATCCAAGTTTTGAAATACTGGAACTAAAGCATCATAAAATCATTTAATGTAGTACATAATCCTATTTCATTTGTTGTTCCTGGTATGATACTGTATATACTGTATATACTGTATATAGTGTGTGTGTGTGTGTGTGTGTGTCAGTGCACAGTGTTTAAAGTACAGCAATTTAAAATGTAATGGTAAAGTAAAATCAAGCTTAATAATTGTTCAATAAAATAATTTAAAACTGAAGTTCATACACTTTTTTGTGCCAATATATTTAAAACGATATTTCCCTTCTTTTCACAAATTACTGGCATTTGTTGATCTCAGGTTGGATGGCCCTGGACATTTCGGTTGAATGTGACATTCAGCCATAGACAACGTAAATGAGACTGAGTATGTCTATTGGTTGTTTACTGGACACTGATTAAGTGCAGACTAAATTATGCTGTCTATAGAGACGTATTAATGAAAGAACAGGCATGGACGCAATCTGGCCATGTTTTAAATAGCTTATTATTTGTGTACTGTAAATACGCATAGAATAAGTCTCTAAAACACCACGAGCATAGATTAACAGTCAGCCTTTTCTTATAAGTGTCTAATTTATCACTCCAGATGTGCTCTTTGGTGATGATCAAACTGAGAAAAGATGGAGTGGTGCTCCCACATTTTGTTTGGGGCAGGTCTAAAATGACAACAGTGCATTGCTGAGGGAATCTGTTGATAATGCCCCCCTCAGCCAGGGTCACTTCAGTACTTTATTAAACCATTCTTTAGTCCAGTGTCAATACAGTTTTCTTCTGGCATAAAGTTCTATCTGCGACACAGCCCAAGCTAATGGGTGAGCCGACATAATCCAATTAGACCAAGTCAGGCTTTTCCTCGAAACCCTGCATATGCAGACAGAAGCATTTATACCTGGATCCCTCTGGCTCATAAGGGTAGTAAAGCCGTCCTGACTTGGAGGAGAGCCGAGCGCTCAGAGTACCCTAGGGACTCGACAAATAATCGATTATCAGATGTATTCCGAATCTATCTTCAAGTTAATTCTGACTAAATATCACAATCAAATTCTTATACAGGCATATGAATACCATTTTTCTAAATTAAAATCTGTTAACAGACCCAATGTTTTGGTAAAAATTTAAACCTAAGAATAATGGATGAAGTGATCTACACTCACTGTCCACTTTATTAGGAACACATATACAGTACACATGCAGATTTATGCAGTTATATTATTTAAGTCAGTTAATTTTCAAATCAAAGATCAAAATGTAAACAAAGAAAAAATTGTGATCTCTGTGACTCTGATCATGGTATACAGCTGTTCAAATCCAGTCCTGGGGCCCATGTCCAGTACAGTTTATGTACATTAACACACCCACTTAACCTGGCAATTAACAAGCAATTAAACAATTAGTTGAATCAGCAAATCACGCTGGACCCTCTAGAATTGGATTTGAACAGATATTGGTACCTAAAGGGATGATTTGAGTATTTCAGATAGTGCTGATCTCCCAGGAAGTGACACACAAGAGTCTCTAAAGTTTGCACAAAATGATGTAAAAACGAACAAACATTGACTGAGCAGCAGTTCTGTGGGTAGAAATGCCTGGTTTATAAGAAACATCAAAGAAAAATAGGCAGATTGGTTTCACCTGCCAGGAATGATATAGAAACTCAAATAATCCTTTTTTTTCCTTTTTAACTCTGGTGAAAAGCACCTTAGCATGCACAAAATATTTACTCTTTAGATGGAGAGGCTAGATCCTCTCTCTTTCACATATACACAGTCATGTGTAAAAGTAAGATATGATAAACATATATAACAAAATTGGTACAGCATATAATATGGTGCCTAAGACTTTTGCACAGTACTGTATGTATATATGTACAGTATATATAAATATACACACTCACCTAAAGAATTATTAGGAACACCATACTAATACAGTGTTTGACCAACTTTCTCCTTCGGAACTGCCTTAATTATACGTGACATTGATTCAACAAGGTGCTGAAAGCATTCTTTAGAAATGTTAGCCCATATTGATAGGATAGCATCTTGCAGTTGATGGAGATTTGTGGGATGCACATCCAGGGCACGAAGCTCCCGTTCCACCACATCCCAAAGATGCTCTATTGGGTTGAGATCTGGTGACTGTGGGGGCCATTTTAGTACAGTGAACTCATTGTCATGTTCAAGAAACCAATTTAAAATGATTAAAGCTTTGTGACATGGTGCATTATCCTGCTGGAAGTAGCCATCAGGGGATGGGTACATGGTGGTCATAAAGGGATGGACATGGTCAGAAACAATGCTCAGTTAAATGATGCCCAATTGGTATTTGATGCAATTACTAAGGGGCCTAAAGTGTGCCAAGAAAACATCCCCCACACCCTTACACCACCACCATCAGCCTGCACAGTGGTAACAATGCATGATGGATCCACCTTCTCATTCTGTTTACGCCAAATTCCGACTCTACCATTTGAATGTCTCAACAGAAATTAAGACTCATCAGACCAGACAACATATTTCCAGTCTTTACGTTCCAATTTTGGTGAGCTCGTAAAAATTGTAGCCTCTTTTTTCTATTTGTAGTGGAGATGAGTGGTACCCGGTGGGGTCTTCTGCTGTTGTAGCCCATCCGCCTCAAGGTTGTGCGTGTTGTGGCTTCACAAATGCTTTGCTGCATACCTCGGTTGAACGAGTGGTTATTTCAACTTATTTAAGTTGCTCTTTTATCAGCTTAAATCAGTCGCCCACAGGACTGCCGCATACTAAATGTTTTTCCCTTTTCACACCATTCTTTGTAAACCCTAGAAATGGTTGTGCGTGAAAATCCCAGTAACTAAGCAGATTGTGAAATACTCAGACCGGTCCGTCAGGCACCAACAACCATGCCACGCTCAAAATTGCTTAAATCACCTTTCTTTCCCATTCTGACATTCAGTTTAGAGTTCAGGAGATTGTCTTGACCAGGACCACACCCCTAAATGCATTGAAGCAACTGCCATGTGATTGGTTGATTAGATAATTGCATTAATATGTGTATATATATATATATATATATATATATATATATATATACACTCAACAAAAATTTTCTGCTACGATTTTTCATGAGATGGACTTAAAGATCTAAAATTCATTCCAGATACACAATATTACCATTTCTCTCAAACATTGTTCACAAATAAGTCTAAATGTGTGATAGTGAGCATTTCTGCTTTGCTGAGATAATCCATCTCACCCCACAGGTGTGCCACATCAAGATGCTGATCTGACATCATGAGTAGTGCACAGGTGTACCTTATACTGCCCACAATAAAAGGCCACCCTGGAATGTGCAGTTTTGTCTCACAGCAAAATGCCACAGATGCCACAAGCATTGAGGGAGCGTGCAATTGGCATGCTGACAGCAGGAATATCAACCAGATCTGTTGCTCGTGCATTGAATGTTCATTTCTCCACCATAAGCTGTCTCCGAAGGCGTTTTAGAGAATATGGCAGTACATTCAACCGGCCTTACAACCGCAGACCACGTGTAACCACACCAGCCCAGAACCTCCACATCCAGCAGGTTCACCTCCAAGATTGTCTGAGACCAGCCACTCAGACAGCTGCTGAAACAATTGGTTTGCATAACCAAACAATTTCTGCACAAACTGTCAGAAACCGTCTCAGGGAAGCTCAACTGCATGCTCGTCGTCCTCATCGGGGTCTTGACCTGACTCCAGCTCGTCGCCGTAACAGACTTGAGTGGGCAGATGGCAGACAGCGTGTGTGGCGTCGTGTGGGTGAGCGCTTTGCTGATGTCAATGTTGTGGATGAAGTGGCCCGTGGTGGTGGTGGGGTTATGGTATGGGCAGGCATCTGTTATAGACGAAGAACACAGGTACATTTTATTGATGGCATTTTGAATGCACAGAGATACCGTGATGAGATCCTGAGGCCCATTGTTGTGCCATACATCCATGAACATCACCTCATGTTTCAGCAAGATAATTCACGGTCCCATGTTGCAAGGATCTGTACACAGTTCTTGGAAGCTGAAAATGTCCCAGTTCTTGCATGGCCAGCATACTTACCGGACATGTCACCCGTTGAGCATGTTTGGGATGTGCTTGACCGGCGTATACGACAGCGTGTACCAGTTCCCACTAATATCCAACAACTTCGCACAGCCATTGAAGAGGAGTGGACCAACATTCCACAGGCCACAATTGACAATCTGATAAACTCTATGCGAAGATGATGTGTTGCACTGCATGAGGCAAATGGTGGTCACACCAGATACTGACCGGTTCTAAGTGTTGTGTATCTGGAATGAATTTTAGATCTTTAAGTCCATCTCATGAAAAATCGGAGCAGAAACAAAGGTGTTGCGTTTATATTTTTGTTGAGTGTATATACAGCATTCTACAGTGAGAAAGATTATTCACAAGAAAACATTCAGGCTGTTGTCAATCTTCCAAGTAGTGGACGTCCCAGCACATTAATTCCAAGGTCAGGCTATGCAATGAGAGAATTACCAAAAAACAAAAAAACCAATGGCGTCATCGAGCATGTTAAATGTTAATGTCAATTCCAATGTGAAGTTGTCTGCGCAGGCCTTAATGCCCAGCCCCATGTTTGACAAAAACCAAACAGCATGTCAGTGGAAACAACTCATACCCACTGTCAAGCATGGCGGTGGTGAGGTGATGATTTGGGCTTGTTTAGCCACAGCACCTGGACACCTTCCAATAGCAGAGTATTATAGAGGCAAATGTGAGGCCATCTGCTAAAACTTGGTCAAAATTGGGTCATGCAACAGGACAATGATCTGAAATACACCAGTAAAGCTACATGAAGGGCTGAAAAATAAAAGAATGGCCTAGTCAAAGTCCAGACCTCAACATTATTGAAATGCTGTAGTCGGACTAGTGCAAGCGAAAACTCAAATACTTTAATGAAGTTAAACAGAGTTATAAAGAAGAATTGGGCAAAACTCTGTGAGATATTGTAAATACACACAGAAAATTATTTTAAGTTACTGCTGCTAAAGGTGGATCTACAAGCTATTCAAACATAAGGGGGGTACTTCGTATTGCCCACATGTTTTCTGTTTAATGAAAAAAAAAAGTGAAATGTTGTTGTTTTCTTGAGGTTGTATTTGCCTAAGACTAAGAAGTTTTATTCAACTTCTCATACTTCCTTCCTATTAAGTGTTTTTTCATTTTTTTAAAAAATGTTTTCAACATTGTAAATGAATACTGACAACATTAAAATATAATAGAACAAGTATGGAATTATGTTCTGTAAGCCTTAGTTTTCTAACATTTTGAAGGAGTTCCCAGAGGTGATGAGTACTGTACTTGTTGGCTGCTTTTTCTTAACTCTTCGGCCCAAACCTGTTTACTTAGCTGGGTTTAGATTATGTGAAGGCCAGGTTATCTGATGCGTCACTTCATCACTGGAGTGGACAGTCTGTTCACCCTCTCTATGTCTAACAAAGGCATAGTGGTTAGAACTGAAAATCTCACATTTGGCTCATCAGACCAAACCACCTGCGATGGATTGGCGCCCTGTCCAGGGTGTACCCCGCCTTGTGCTCTAAGCCTCCTAGGATAGGCTCCAGGTCCACTCAACCCTGAATACAGGATAAAGAGGTATAGAAGATGAGTGAGTGAGTGAGTGAGACCAAACCACAGTTTTTGTACAGTAGTGCTAATGTGCCATTGAATCTGTACCCATCCTTCCTCTGCACAAGACAACTAATGGTATAAAGTACTGGCAAGAAATGTCACAGAGTGTACCTGATGAGAGAATGCCATAATGAGCAAAGTTATTAGTAACTACTTTGGAAAATCTATAATAATAATACAAATAAAAACATTCTGGGTTGTTTGACCCTTTTTTGTTTACTACATAATTCCATACGTATTATTTCACTTATGGAATTATGAAGTACGTATATAAATAATTTAATAATTAATAAATGCTTGGAATCCCCAGAGGTTTGTGATGCCCTGTGGTGGTTTTGGATCTTATCAGTGTATTACTGCCTCCTGTTCAATATTCCTGAAATAGGAATAAGCCGATACCAAGACATTCTAAAAAACGTTCGGGACCAAAATATTAGATATGTCGTATGCAGAACAAGATAATAATGCATAATGTATCAATTGCCTACTGGGAAACCCAAGGTCTCCTGCGAAATGAGAGGCTGACAGAAGCTCTTCAAAACTGGAAAATAGTTCAATAGAGAAAATCACCTTGTCTTTTTCCAGTCTTCAGCTATTAAGTTGTGGTCAGTCTGTGACCATGATAGCCTCAGATTCCTCTTCTTGGCTGATATGAGTAGAACCTGATGTGGTCTTATGCTGTTGTAGCTCATGGGTGCTTTTACACCCCTCATGATTGTAAAATATGCTATTAAGTGTTACTATAGACTTTCTGTAGGCTCAAACCAGTCTGGTCATTTTCTGATCACATCTGCTAACTTTTTATTTTTGCATTTTATTTTTTAAATTTGATTTACTTTTGTTTAATTGTTTTTGCATGGTCCCAACTAAAGGTATTATTTTAAACAAAGGCAAGTACTATAAAACACAAATTTGTAGTGGATGAATCAGTGGCTAATCCTAAATAAGCATAGTATTTAATAAGAAGCTCTACCTGCTGAAGTAATATTTTGTAATATCCTAGTACAGGAAAGAAAAAGTTCCTACTGTGTAGTAGAAATAAAAATTTCATGAAACCGAAGTTTTCCAAAATAAATACTGTAAATAAATAAAAATGACCTGAAACTAAAATAGAATATATTAAGAGCTCACAAGTTATTGAAAGATTCCTATGGTGGAAACGTACTTATAATAAACCTGTTCGAAACAGTGGGATTCTATTCACTTATTACATTACATTCATTGCATGTATTACAAATAGACCATTCATAAAACATTTTAAATACCACATTTAGACTCCTGTTTACCTAAATGTCTCTGAAAGTCCTGTAAGTCTTTTTAAGTTCAGATATCAGGGATAGAACGAGGCCACAGGATGATGATTAATCATTGCAACAGTTTCCTTTGCAAGTGTCCTCTGCTCCTATATAATGGTTTTTATCAGTGGATTTTAGAAATGTAAAGCTTTAAAAGTTTTCTCACACATTCATACATCAGCATGTACACACTTTTACATACGGTAAATAGTAAGACTATACTTATATATGGGGTAGAGGTACAGTATGTCAACCTGAATATTATTGACATGGTACGTGAATAGCTGTTCATTGTGAAGAAGCATAGCTCCCTGTGCCTGTGATTGGTGGGTGTGTTTGAATCTGATATTTATTCAGATGACAGGTTTAGATTGTATAAGTAGGTTGATATCTGCATGTCTCAAAATGGCAACCGTTTGCCTCCCTTTATGTTCATTCTTCTTGCTCATACACTCTAATCCACACTGATGCAACATTAGAACCTGTTTAAACCTTTATTTCATACGGATAAAAGAATGTACTGAATCAGAAAGTGAGTTAGTAGCCTGTGCTAATAGTCATTCAGAAGGAGAATTGTTTGCTGTATTGATGAATCAGTTCATACCAACTGAAGCTGTGTAGAAAGGCCATGCTTCATAATGCTTAATCAATAGCTCACTATAAAAGCTATTCCATAGCAAAATGTTTTTTTTTGTTTTTTTTTTAAATGCACACAATTATATTCAATACATATTGTATAGTGTAAAATGAATAGGCATGGCGCAAACATTAGACAAGGAAAAACAAGATATTGGATTGTGTTGGCCAAACCTGTGCTGATTATTTCTTTCTTTTTCAGGTGTTGCAGATGTATCTGCCCTTCTGTGGAATCGCAATCTCCAATGCTCAGCTCTTTGCTGCATCCAGAAAAGAGTATGATAGGAGCAGGGTAAGAGAGCTACAACTGTTAATGGAACAGACCAATGCTTTGAGCATTTACTACAGATCCACCTACTTTCATAAAGAAGCAAAGAAAAATGTAGTATTCCACAGTGGAAAAAATCACCATTGAGGTCCAATTGATAGTTGGAGTCAGGGTGGGGGATCTCATTATAAAACCCAGTATAGGTCTTCGCCCACTGCTGACGATGTGTGTATGCACTGATATATAGCTGCCCACGTACTTTCCTACTGCTTGCACTGTTTTTTTTTTTTTCAAAAGGGTCGGGGTCAGGATAAAGCGCGGGTGTGTATTTGTGTGTGTCTATGCATGTGTTGCATTAGGCCATGGCTTTAAATGTAAACACTGGTCTCCTGCGTATGACATTTAGCATATTTATCCTAGAAGAAAGAGTAAATGGTGATGACGAGGAACAATTAGAGGAGACAGGGATTATTGATCATAGCATAGTGTTTTACAGCCCACTCAGTATTTTATCAGGTTGAAGAAAAGAACTGAATAGTGAACACATCAGAGTAAAATTATTGTTTTGTAATGGGATACACATTACAAAGCTTATTTCTCAAATTCTAACGTTTTTGCTGAGATATCCTTTTTGTCTTTAGAGATTTTTTTTACTACATTCATGTTTGTGAGACTCATAACACTTGCATGATCTCTAAGTATTATGCTAAAGATATATATTATATTAAAGATTGCTCATCAATGTTGTAGCCATAGAGTCAACCTTTTTGTAGTACACACCTTCATTGCAAAACATGGCCAGCTGCAAGTTTGTTAGATGTTCATTAACAGGATGAAAAGGCAAATAAAGGCTATATGCAGAACTATTATTATAATATGCAGTGGTAGATCAGCATTTGAGATGTTGGACTAATGATTAATAGGACCTGAGTCCAAACCCCAGCACCACCAAGCTGCAACTGCTGGACCCTGAAGCATGGACCTTAACCCTTACACGTATGATGAGATAAATTTACTGCACTTTGAATAAAGTTATCTGCAAAATGCTATAAATGTAATTTTCCGGCACTTAAACTGGAGATGTGCAGTGAAGTGTGACGTATCAGATATAAGTCATTTACAAATTTTTGATCCATTTTCCCTGGTAGGATCGATTAGCGTCAATAGGCTGAGACTTCACTTTCCCCAGGCACAGATTCCCAGTTCATCTGGGAATATGCCAATGTTCTCTCACCATCTGTGAGATATAATTTCTCCAATGGTCCTGAGTCTGCCACAGGTTTTCTGTCCAGTAGGATATTTGCTATTCAAATCTAGTTGTAGGTCACCATGGGTGTTCTAATAGGGTGCTCAAGCACCTCAACTGGCCACTCCTAATTCAAGGATTAACAGCTCTTCTTCATAAGCTCATTCATATTGCTGATTACCCCATGCTATCATGGAGTGTCAGACCGAAAACCCTGTAGATGAACTTTGCTTCTCTGTTAGATCTCCTGCTCCCCCAACACAGCTCCAATGTACCAGTGGTAATGCTTAAGTGACCCTTTTTTGTTAATCTTATGCTCCTCTCTAAGTTCCTTTCTAAGCTCTCAAATTGTATAAACATTTTCAGTAAACAGCTTTTGCAGTCTGCAGTTGTAAGTTAGAGGTTAGGTAGGTTACTCCATAACTATTGGAGTCTCTCGTCCAGGATCTAGTCTTTCCTGTGAGATCATGGAATGTAATTATCTTATAAATGAAATACACCCACTGGTCCACTATCCCAGATTCTCAGTTCAAAGGCACTGCCTCAGATTTCTATGCATCATAAATAAGTAGTGTTTTCTAGCACCCCTGCAGCCTTGCCCCTTGACCCTGGGGCTGGTCAGTATTTCCAATTTCCTGTAACTCTTGTCTCCTATGGAAACTCCACAGGAACAGAAACTGCACACATTTAGGAATGAAGTACTGGTAAACATCAATACCACGTGTGGATGTCTGGCTGATTAAATGTAATCCATAACATTCCATCAAATACAGTTTGGGCAGCAACGTGACATATTACATTCCCAAAGCTATTTTCCAATGCAAATGTCTATTTTATCTTAAGCTGTCCATTACATACCTTCCACAAGTCTGTCATCACACCTGACCAATACACTTCATCTTACAAGTGGTCAGACCACAGGCTTGCTCTATATCAATATTGTAAACTGGATCTGACTGGGTTACGTGAATGGCCTGGTCACAAGGGTCCTGTCTGCAAAAACTTCAGGACTGGACTAGGACTTCTAGGCAGGGAGCACTCAGGCTGCATTTATACTTGGCATTAATATGCCTTATGTGTGATGATTACAAGTGTGAACTAATTGATCACTCAACAATCATTTAATTGTGGAATGGAAGGCATATGGCCACATTGCATTTGTAGTGTGAATGAATGCCTCTTGCTGCGTTGCAAAAAGCAGTGAAGGTTCAACCAACTGATGGAGCTAAAAGTTAAAGTTCACCACCACTAGGCTAATGGACAATGGTGATGTTTTAACAACAGAGACAAAAGAAGCTGCTTTTGATAGCTTAATTTGTCATCTCATCATTCATTAATTTTGTTAACAGGCCATTCGGTTTAACTGTTTAAAGCATCCCATACAAGCACATTATGTAAGATTGTCATAAACATGGAATAGAATCTTGTAGAAGTGGCCACTGAAATGTAAGGTGTGAACAGTTACACATTTTGGCTGTGCACTTGTGATCTAGTCACCCAGGATGTACAGTGGAACCTCGGATTGCGAGTAACGCGGTTTGCGAATGTTTCGCAAGACAAGCAAAGATTTTTTTTATAAATTTTGACTTAAAAACCGAGCAAGTCTTAGTTTATGAGTACCGAGTATCATATATCACGCATGCGCTTGTTGTTTTGACGCCAAGCGTCACGTAATCACAACTGAGCCAACGTTTTTTTCTCTCTCTTGTGCTGCGGAATTGTGGTTAAATCGTCTCCCCTGCTGGGTCTTAGTGCTCGGCTCTCACTGGTATAATCAACATTCGTGCATGCGTGTACTGTTTACTACAACCGTATGTGTGCGTGTAAAACATATTTTATTATGCGTGTGTACTGTTTATTATAATGTGTGTGCGCGTGTGTAAAGCAAAATAAAGTTTCATTTGAGAGGTTAAAGATACAATTTTTCCCTCTCTGTTTCAGCCTTTCATTATGTCTGTGTGCGCGGGTAATTTGACACCGTGCCCCTTTACAAACACACACTCTCACCTTTACACCAATCTCCCCCCATGGCCCCCACCTCACCTTTGCTTCACACACACACACTTTCTGCTCTACACAGAAACACTGCTCTGTCGCAATTCTTTTTAAATGTAAAGTACAGGTCCATTTGTTTGTTTGTTTTACTTTACAGCAGTGATTCCGTTAGTATGCGCTCACGGGAGTGTTTTACGTCATTAGGGATGTTCCTTGCAAATCTTTCCATCTGTCCACACGGAGACGCGTTTCGCTGTATATGTATAAATTTTTTATCGTATTGGCGTTTCGTCCACACGGATCCGGCGTTTTAGGAGACTGAAACCGCAATTTTTTGAAACCGGGTCCCAAAGTGGATAAATCTGAAAACGACGCCCTTGCGGTTTCGTGTGTACAGCCAATCCGTATATTTTGTAAAAGGATGATGTCATCACATCACGTGTCGGCTGCGTCACACGTAACAGCAACAACAATAATGGCGGACTACATGATTGTGTTCGTGTTGCTACAAAGCCTGCTAGCTTTATTACGGCAAAATCTATTGTTTCTATGCAACTGTTATGAGAAACAAGCGATAATGGACAACACCATCTTGGTTCGTATACAGCGCGAAGGTTATGCGCATGCTCAAAGTCTTCTTCTCCATGTATAGTGTATCTCTATGGCAGAATTACAGCGCCCTATACTGGTCTGGCATATATACTACTCAGTTTTCAGTGGTTTCGTGTGTACGCAATTTTTTTTTAGAACGAGGGAAAAAAATTTGCGGATAGGGAACGCACCGGCTTCGTGTGGACTAACCCTTAGTGTGTGTGTGTGTGTGTTTGTGTGAAATTCAAATAAGAGGAGAGAAAGGTTTACTGTTTAAGATTAGAAGGGGGAGACAGGAGGGGTTGATTCCTCCTTTCCTTCCTTTTTTCTTCGATTCAGACACACACACACACACACACACACACACACACACACACACCCACCCACACACACACACACACACACACACACACAAACACACACACACACACACACACACACACACACACACACACAGCGCATAAACAGAAACACTTATCTGTCAGGATTTTATTTTTTAAGGTAAAGTGCAGATAATTTGTTTTTATTTTTACCTTTTTAGATTTTGTATTAATTATTTTTATGTATTCATTTTTTTTGGTCTGTGGAAAAAATTATTTGAGTTTCCATTATTTCTTATGGGAAAATAAGATTTTGCTTTGATTTACGAGTGTTTTGGAATACGGAACGAATTATGCTCGTAATCTAAGGTTTCACTGTATTTTAGTTTTTTTTGTCAGTATCATGGGGGTATACACACACATTTTGTGTGATGTCTTATCTCAGATCTATTCACCAAATACTACATAATACATAAGCCATTCTGGTTATTCTTCGGCATAAAACACTTCATAGAAAATTGTGTTAACCTCAATGATAATAAAACTAAGTAAACATTTAAGTTTAGAATTTAATAACAGTAAACTTTGATCCCCACTGAACTACGGTTGAAATCTAGGATGTAGTACTGTAGTACTTTTAAAGCAGTAGGCATCTGTCTTTGCATAGAGAAAAGCTGTCAGCCCACAAAAGGTCACAGATATGAACAGTATACACTATTGAACATACTGTAAAGTGTATGCATGTGTGTGTCTGTGTGTGTACAGGCTCTGTTAGAGGTTGTGAACGATTTGTTCGAGGAACAGACAGACCTGGAGAAGATTGTGAGGAAGATTATGCATCGTGCTCAAACACTGCTCAAGTGTGAACGCTGCTCTGTACAACTGTTGGAGGATATTGAATCTCCGGTGATCATCTTGCTCTTCTTAGAGATATCTTATTTTTCTTTTCACAAAACTTTTTTTGTTCCTCCTTTTTCTCTTTCAATTTATTTTTGTCTCCTTTCTTTTTTTTCTTTTTCTTTTCTAGGTTTTAGGGAAAATCTTTTCTTTCCTAGGTTTAAGGGAAAAATAAAAATCGAATGGACAAATTATAATTTACAGTCTAATATTACAGTCTCTTATTATTCTTCCTCTCTTTATTTTTATCATGACATTAATTTCCTGTTATATGTTGCTAATAAATATCATAAAGATATTTCATGACAGACTCCAACATCTTTTGCAGGTAGTGAAGTTTACTAAGTCTTTTGAGCTACTGTCACCAAAGTGCAGTGCAGACACAGAGAACAGGTAAGATCCTGTAATTCGGTTCAACACACACACAAACACACACACACACACACACACAAACACACACACACAAACACACAGACATCTTGGTGCCTTATACAACGATATTTTGTTTTCAGTTAATAACTCATCAGCCTTCTTAGACTCAGCAGGAAATGTCTGCTACAGTACACAGCAGTGTCCTGGCTGATGCCAAAATTCACACTGTTGATAATAATCATGGGTTTTCTTTCACTGACTTACAACCAAAGTTCAAAAAACAGTTTATATTACTGTTTAGAGATCCATACTACACATAAGAGCACGTAAAATTGTGGGAGTATTTGATCCACTAGTGCAGTTATCCCAGTAAGAGTGGGTTCTATGTGAGAGGGACAAATAAACATCATCTAATAGACAAGTATAAGTTTTTATACCCAGTGGGACACACTTCCAATATACATGTTGGGGTCCACCTTGTGATCCGGGCACACACATGCACACAGTATAGCCGGTGAAATGCAGCAGGCAACGATGCATAGGCACCCAAAACAAGAAGCGGTATTAAAGTATGATACCATAATGTGATTAAAATAAGTTTTATAAATAAAAAAAGGGATATTATTTTGGCTCAAGTCTTACTGACTCCTGTAACTGAACATCAGAAAATTAGAAAAGTAGAGCCTTACTGTATGTCTAGCCATGCCCCTTCTGATTAAATGCATGCTCTTTTACTATCAGTCACAGAGCCAGAGAGACAGGAGAGAAGGAAAAGGAAAATAGCAAACCCAAATCAAGGTTTAAATCCATTATCTAAACATTTTAAAAGCACTTTAAAAAAATTTTAACTGTTCTGCTACATTGCAGTTTTTCCCTTGCCATAATAATTTGAACTTTTCCCCCTAAATAAATACTAGAATTTAGCACAACTGACATAGATTGTGACAGAAAGTGGTTTCAGGCCCACTTTGGGTTGGGGAAGTGCAAATAAATCTAGTAGCAAGTTTTCACTCTGTTGCCCGCTGATGAATTTTTAAAGCTGCACATTACAAAGCTGTTAAATATTTCTTAGCAGACTCATTAACTGCGTAGCAGTGTGTTGTGTTGTGTTATGCTGAGCTGCATCGACGGGGACTGCGCTATCCACGTTTGATTGATGATTCTCCAGTGCTCCTGCACCAGAGGCTTGGGGTTTCTCCCCATGTCAGCTGCTGCTCAGATCCTCATTTCTGCACTGCACAGAATCTTCGGACTCTCTCTATTCAGCACTTAGGAAAACCCAAACCCCATAGCTCAGCTCTCTGAGCAGCTACTACTGTCTTACTGCAAACACACAGCACACCAACCCAACTTGCATGTACAACCATTAGTCAATAAGTAGAGACCTGGGTGGTTTTGAGAGTGTGTACCTCATACTGAAGCTGCTGTAGAGAATGGTTGCTGATTGCTCTTTCCTAATTGCAGAGGAGAAATATGTCTGGGTTTTATGTGAGATGTGTGATTGTGAGACATAGCTACTCGTTTCTGGCATGGAGGTAGGAAATGCAAGCGGAGTCATTATGGCAGCAGAGAGGACACACTGCAGTGCTATCATGGGGCAATACACCACTCATCCTTCTCTCTTCTCACTACAAACACCTGGCTAATGCTTCTGTGCCAAGCTGTGAAATCACACACTCTGATGACTGTGTCTATTAAAACAAAGTTTTTTTTTTTTTAAAGCCTGATGATGCTATCAGAACAACAAACCAAAGTTCAATAAACATTTTATATCACTGTTTAAAGATCCATACTACACATAAGAGCACGTAAAATCGTGGTAGTATTTGATCCACTAGTGCAGTTATCCCAGTAGGAATGGGTTCTATGTGAGAGGGACAAATAAACATCATCTAATGGACAAGCATAAGTTCTGATTTTATACCCAGCCCTTTAGGCCTAATTCTTTTAAAAATACATGAAGTTTAAAAGCTTTAAAATGGGAATTATATGTGAGGCTTGTTCCACTGAGAAATCCCAAATTGTACATCTGAAGGTTTAAAGCTTCAGTTGGACAATAAGTGCAACACACAGAACTTATGTGTTTAATTTAGAGAATACTTCCACAGCAGGAGCCATTATGTCCATTATGCATGCGTATGTGCGTGATTTGTTCTTTGCTGCCCCCATAGACTCAAGCTGCCCGACATCCAACCCTGAGAGATGCCAAGAGATGGGACTCATTGTGCTTCTACGACACACACATCTCACACTTACTCACTAAAGCAGTCCAAGCAGTTAGCCAACAGCTCACATGCAAAAGTGCTATTAACTGTGTTACCGTCATGTGGGTGTGATGTGGAAGTGTGATAGGGCTGTGCTGTGAACATGAGAGATTGGGATAATGATACAGAACGAGAGAGAGAGTGATAAAGGAAGCAGCTGTATGTCTGTCTGTGGCATGTGGGC
Organism: Clarias gariepinus; assembly: GCF_024256425.1. Lineage (NCBI taxonomy): Eukaryota > Metazoa > Chordata > Actinopteri > Siluriformes > Clariidae > Clarias > Clarias gariepinus. Next base: position 25,215,603 of record NC_071104.1, on the reverse strand, counting down.
GGATATGACAATCAGAGCGGTAACTTTTCATTACTCTAGTAGGTTTGGGAGAAGCTTATTAAATGCACGAAAGGGTCATTAGATATGAATCACTGCCTGGGGAAGGGCATCATAAACAATAACAACTCCTAAGGGGCTTTGAGTTAAACAGATTGCATTTATCAATGTGTATCCTTCACCTTACATAACTGGCTAACAGGATGTCTAATAAAGTACATGCACTCATATATAAAGGCTCTAGCTCAGTAGATCACCTCTAACTTCTGGAACTGTTAAAAAAAAATTCTTTCTTCATTCCTTCCTTTCTTTCTTTCTTTCTTTCTATCTCTTTTCTTTCTTTCAGTTTTAAGGACAGTATGGAGAAGTCCTCATATTCAGACTGGCTGATTAACAACAGCATAGCTGAGCTGGTGGCCTCCACTGGTCTGCCGGTCAACATTAGCGACGCCTACCAGGACCCCCGCTTTGACGCAGAGGTAGCTATGCCTGCTCACTCAGCAGCCCTGGTGCTATATTCCTATCAGCTCACAATTAGGACTACAGTAATCATCAGCTTCCAGCTGAGAAAACCTTTATAAATGTCACTTTGACCCATAATTACTAGCTAGTCATACTGTAAAAAATGGAGGACAAGCTGTGAGATATAATGGCTGGTACAACATACCGTATCACTTTGGCAACTAAGAAATACAAGCAACATTATTCAAACGGTACACTGTAGAATCGAATCAATATGAATTAAATGTCTTGCTGAAAGGACTTTTCTAAGAAAGAATTTGATTTATGTATGCCCACCTCAGCATTGTCAGTATGTCAGTGGGATATTTGATATAAGGTTTTACCCTGGTATGTACTTTGTATTATAAAAACAGACATACACATGAAAAAACGCTCTCAGGCTTTAGGCTGCTTGAGTCACAAACCAGAATGTGTGTACAGTATAAACTTGAATTAGTGTTGTCATTTGGAGAAGTATGCTTTTTGCCCAAATCTGAACTGTTTTCAGGTAGAGATCAGGGTACAGTGTAAATGAAGCAACAGACCAGAGTGATGCGCTGCTCTGCTCCAGTCCAGCTTTGATCTCTGGCTGCTGTCGCACACTGATGAATTATATAATATGGCTTTGATGTATCTTTGGCCAAGATTCTTTTAGATTCTCTTCTGTTTCTCTCTGAATTTCTGCAATCCGTGCTGTTATATTGTGTTCTGTACAACAATCTGCTACACTGCGTACATGTCCCATGGGATTCAGGCAGCCTATCTTTTGCTGAGTTGTGCTGCAGGCGATTCAGTTAGTAAGGTAAGTTTTGTACTGTAATGCAGCATGACACAAATCTAGTGAATTGTATGTGTTGCTTATGTTTACATTAGGCGGATCAGTTTTCTGGGTTCCACATCCGCTCCGTCCTGTGCGTGCCTATTTGGAACAGCAACCACCAAATAATTGGTAAGTTAATAAATCCACATACAATATTCTTAACTACAGGACCATTTCAACCCTGACTAAGTTTTCTCCTATAAGTCACATAGGGAATAATTTGTGTGTGTTCATGTAAACTCACTCTGTACAGTAGTGAAGGTAGAAGGTAAAACCGATCCAAAGAGGCGTGACATCCTAAATGTGTTTAATCCCATAAGTAGGGGCATCTACAGCACTGTGTGTAGAATAGGTTTGTACATTAAAGTTTGCTTCATGTGTGTTCCTGCGCATGTGTTAATGTGAGCAGTGGAGAGCGAGAGAGTGTATGCTACAGTATGTGCAAATCGTGCAGGATGTCTGGGTTTATTTAGGCGTGGGTGGGCTCTTATCAGGAAACAGATTCAAAATCATTATAACCGAACAACAGCATGTAGAGGTGCAGCGCAGGGTCAAGGATGTGTTCATTCACTAAGATGATCTTCCTCTCCCTCCCGTTGAATGATTTGTATTATGTTTGACTTCTTCAACAATAGTATTATTTTTGTCAGCCCTAACTTCACATTTATCTTGACTGTTTAATATGCTTAATCCCTTAATACCTTGTGGTCTATAAAACTTGAATTCTTCATTTACTATCAATTAGACTCTTTAACCCTGACTTTGATTTCTTTAACGAGTGCATAAAATGGTGAGAGGAGTAAAGAAGGCCATTTTCTCTCAGGCATCCTGCCAGACCCGAGGACCTAAAACATAAAGGAAGCCAAGGATACTCCCATGATATCTTCAACCACGTCATAATCATTGTAACACATACACACCCGAGCGCACGCACACACACACACACACACCACAGTACTGACTTTCTTCAGTGATGAACCTGTGAAACAGTTCTCATTATTCTCTTCATGTCCCAGATATTCTGACACAATTAAGACCAATCAGAGAGTACATACAGTGGCCAAAAGTATTAAGACAACATTCAGTCCATGTGTTATAGTTCTTCTTGTGCACAAAATCTGATGCCCATCTGGCTGAAGAGTTGTGCCAAATAGAATCAGCCGGTTTAGTTAATATGCCTGAATAAATGATGTGGCACGACTTTTACTTCCTGAATAATCATAATCACAATCACAATTATTCACAATTAAGACTAAAAATAGGGAATTTCTTAAGTGAATTGTGGACTTCTGTGGCAGATTTCTGTACACGATCTTCAGGAAGCAATCAAGCAGGCATGGACTGAGCGAGTGACACCAGAACACTAAATATTGATTGTTGTACAACAATTTCATTGCATAAAATGAAAATTGTCTTGATTGTCATTTCTTTTAATGAAGAATAGCTTCTGTCTGGCAACTCTACCATAGAGGCAGCATGGTGGCATAGTGTTTAACACTGTGGTCTCGCACCTCCAGGGTCAAGGCTTGGTACCTGCCTCAGGTCTGTGTGCATGGAGTTGCTTGTTCTTCCTGTGTTGGGTGGGTTTCCTCCAGGTACTCCAATTTTCTTCTCCAGTCCAAAGATATGCAGGGTAGGATAAATGAGTGTGTGAGATTGTGTGTGTGCTTAAGTGCCCTGTGTTGGATTGGCACCCTATCTAGGGAAATTCACAAGGGAACTCAGGATCTCATTTATAGTGACCCTTGTGTGAAAGACTGTTCGTTTTTATCAAATGTCTTACATTTGAGAATGATGGCAGATTTAGTGTATGTCTTCTGAAATGTATTTGTGCTGCTGTATCCGTCCCCAGATCTGCGTCTTGACACAATCCTGTCTCGCAGGTCTATAGATAATTCTCTCCACCTCATGACTTTGTTTACTGTGCCACCTTATACATACAGGTGTGGGTCTTTTCTAGTTATGACCTTTGTTAGGAGCAGGATGCACCAGAGCTGTTGGAATACTTATGCAATTGGGTCATTTCAGTCTTTTTTTTAACATAAATTAACAAAACACTTCATCACGTGTAGATTAATAAGGAGGGAAAAGGATTTGGATCCATTTTAAGATAAGTGTGAAACAAAAAAATGTTGAAAACTTGAAGTTTGAGTTGAATTTATCACAAACACAAGCATACACAGTACAGTGAAATGCCTATACAACTGCCTGTGCCATAAAAAAGAAAAGTTTGTCTACCAATAAATAAATTTATTAGATGGATACATTTTCAATATAAGTAATGTAAGAATAAGAATAGATTGATGAGAAAAAATCATTTTAAAAAATGTAATCTGAAGAATTCACGGTATTTATAAAATAAAACAGAATTAAAATTGAAGGGTACAAATTATGCAGGACTCAGGAGAGTAAATAAAGAAATTATAATTATATACTCTGAGATATCAACAGTATGATTGAAGCATAGAGTATAAAATGGAAGGGTAGAGTTATGTGTGTTAGCAGCGGTGTAACCAAGAACAAGAAATGTGCAACGAAACAAGAAATGTGCAACGTATGAGCAATGAGCAAATGTGCAACGTAGTGACTAATGTGCTACATCCTGACTCTGATGTGTAAGCAGGAACACAGGGTGTGTGTTTATTGTGTGATTGAAAAAAACAACAACAACAGAATCTGATTTGGTTAGTCTTTGATGTTCTGGTTGAGGGCCCAGAATTACCTGGCAGGGAAAAGCTTCTACTTAGCCTTTCTGTGTTGGCCTTCAGGGGGTGGAAGTGCTTTCCTGACCACGGCAGAGAGAACACTCTATTGGTGGGGTGGCTTACTGTAGGTCCTTCCCTATCTTACTAGCTTACTAGCCCAGCACCTCTGGCTGTAGATTGAGTACAGGTCAGGGAGCTTGATGTGGATGATGCGCTCAGCTGATCACACCGCCCTCTATAGAGCACATCTGTCCTGCATAGTGCTGTCCCAACCCAGGTTATAATGTTTCCCATCAGGATGCTCTCTACAGGTCTCGCATGATGTGAACACTAAGATACCAGAAGCTTTGTGTATAAAGCAGTATATTTGGGACTGTGTCTATAAAGCAGCAGCTTCAGGACTATATCTAGAAAGAAGCAGCTTTGTGCTTGTACAGTATTTGATGAGTTTAGAGGGCAGTAGCTTAAGAACTGTATCTACCTATAGCTACTGTACTATCTACTAACTTGAGAATTGTATCTACTCTATCTATAGCATATTAGCTGTAGGGTTGTATTTATATCATTATGTTTTTACTGGAAAGCTTTGGGCATTTTTAATGCAGCAGCTTTAGGACTGTATCTAGACAGCAGCAACTCCATGGCTGTATATATAAACCAGCAGCTTCATGACTACTTCTACAAAGCATTAGCTGTAGACTAGTAATATATAGGCCAATATTTATTGATTATTCTTGAGAAGTTGCTCTTGGGCAATATCTCTAACAGTAGTATATAAACAGTTATACTGTATAGCCATAGCTGTGGGGATGTAGGGCTGTATCTTTAGAGCATTAGATAATTATCTTAATCTCTGGATTTATTTCTGCTATAGAGCTGCAGCTTTAGAGCAGTACTGTAGCTTCAGGATTGTGTCTGTCCAGCAACAGCTTGATGAATGTACTGTATAGGGCAGTAGCTTGAGAACTGTATCTATAGCAGAAGTAGTTATAGTTGTATGGCTGTCTCTATAGTGGATTTTAACCGAAAGCTTCGAGACTGTATTTATAAGGCAGCAGCTTCAGGCCTGTATCTAGAAGGCAGCAACTTTGGGTCTTTATCCATAAATCAGCAGCATCACTGTATCCAAAAAGCAGCAGCTTTGGGTCTTTACCTATAAAGCAGCTGCTTCGGGTCTGTATGTATAAACAAGCAACTGCGGGGCAAATCTATAAGGCAGCAGTTTCAGGGCTGTATGTATAAAGCAGCAGCTTCGGCATTGTATCTTAAGAGGAGCAGCATCCACACTGTATATATACAACAGCTGCTTCAGCACTGTATCTATATAGCAGAAGCTTCAGGTCTGTATGTTTGCAGGAACAGCATCAGGAGAGGATCTATAAAGTACCAGCTTTAAGACTGTATTTACTGTATAAAGCACCAGCTTCAGGACTGCATATAGAAAGTGGCAGCTTCTGGACTGAATAAAGTAGCGGTTTTGAGTCTGTATCTATAGAGCAGAATCTTTGGGTCTACATCTATAGTGCAGCAGCTTTGAGACTGTATCTATAGCGCAGCAGTTTTGGAACTGTATGAATTAAGCAGCAGTTTCAGAACTGTGTCTAAAGAGCAGCAGCTTTGGGACTGTACCTACAAAGTAGTAGCTTTGGGACTGCACCTAGAGAGCAGGAAAAGGAAAAAAATGCATATTTACAGTAATTCATATATGTTATAGATTTTAATTGATTATATCATACAAACAAAGCCAATTTTAAACGAGAAGCAGTATGAGACCATGCAGCATGCTCTGTGTGTTGCAGGCGTTGCACAGGTTCTAAACAGGCTGGATGGTAAACCATTTGATGATGCAGACCAGAGACTGTTTGAGGTATGAATTATGAAGTTAGTAACTCTGTGATAACTGATAATTTTGTTTGTTGATTTACAATTTGCCTAGACTTTTTACATTTCATTTTTTGTCATCTCTCTCTCTCTCTCTCTCTCTCTCTCTTTCAGGCATTTGTGATATTCTGTGGGCTGGGAATCAATAATACAATAATGTACGATCAGGTGAAGAAATCTTGGGCCAAACAGTCTGTGGCCCTGGATGTAAGTCTCTCCTCACATATCTATTGGAAAAATTGCTGTCTGTGTTTTTAAGACAGACAAAAAAGTATTCTGATGTACTGCGTCATGCACTGTGTGATTTCTTTTGGCCTTTTATATTTCTTTATAGCCCTATACAAACATTAACAGCCACCTTTTCTGAAGCATTTTAGCTGCCTACCTGTACATGATAACCCTGTGCTAGTCTTACACACACGGATTGTATTTACTTACATAAAATTAAAAAAAAGGTTTCATTCTGTAAAAAGAAAACTAGTTCATCAGGCATTCTATAATGAGCTTAGTCACAGTTAATACTTATTTAAGGTATAATAAGTTAATAAGTTAACCTTGCCTTATACTGTATATACCAGTATAAGTACCAGTTAAAAGTTTAAACAAAAGTTGAAAGTCAGTTGTCATGAAAGTCACCTGTTCTGGAATAGTTCTTGAAAGAACAATATTATCAATGCACCATGCAAAACCTCTCAAGAACCATGATGAAACTGGCTCTCCTGAAGACCTTCCCAGGAAAGTAAGAGCAAAAATTACCTTTGCTGTAGAGAATGTATGTAGAGTTACCAGCCTCAAAAATCATCAATTAACAGCACCTCAAATTAGAGCTGTTATGCAGGCTTTACAGAGCAGAAGAAGCAGAAACATTTCAACATCAAATGATGATCATTAAATATTTAAAATAAATTCAGTATTGTTTTAGAATGTAGAAAGAAATAAACATCAACAAAGACCATAGAATTAAAAGGTGTATCCAGACATTTGACTGGTAGTGTAATCTACACACAGTCAGGTTTAAAAAATTGTACCCCCTCTCTTTTTTTTTAATGTATTTTGGTGTAAAAAGGATTAAAATAATCTGATCTTAGCAGGGCCCAATATTAGGCAAATACAACTGCAGATGATCAACAAAACAACTTTTTTTCCCCATGCCATTATTTATTTTACAAAAAATTAAGACAAAAAGAAAAAAAAACATGTGGCCAACACTAAGTCCCCTTTTAGTCTCATATCATTGTGGAAAAATGCTTTTTTTATTTAACATTAATTCAGTTCATTTAGGTTTTTGGCCATTCAATTATGCACAGTTCTTGTAATGTCCTGCCATAGCAATTCAATAGGGTTAAGGTCTGGACTTTGACTTGCCCATTCCAAAAAAAAAAGTTTTCTTTTTCAGCCATTCTGATTTACTGGTGTGTTGCGAATGATTGTCCTGTTGCATGACCCAATTTCGACCAAGCTTAAGCTGTTGGACAGATGGCCTCACATTTGCCTCTAGACTACTCTGGTATACAGAAGAATTCAGTGTCAACTTGCAAGTTGCCCTGGTCTTCTGGCTGCAAAACAAGCCCAAATCATCAACCCCTTCCCATTGTGCTTGACAGTGGGTATGAGGTCTTTCTGATGAAATGCTGTTTGTGAAATTTGGTGCTGTGCACTTTGGTCTTATTTGTCCATAGGCTATTGTTCCAGGAGTCTTGTTGTTTGTTCAGATGCAGTTTTGTGAACCTTAGTTGTGCTTTCATGTTCTTTTAGACACAAGAGGCTTCTCATGGCAACCCTTCAAAAACTGTACTTGTTTAGTCTTATTCTAATTGTGCTGTCATGAACTTTTAACCTGCTCAGCAAGGCCTGTATGTAGGGTACTGTATGTAGCTCAACAAGATGTATTTCTCTGAGCATTGCATGGTCTAACCTTGGGGTGAATGTACGGTGGCCCTGAAGTGCAAAACAAATGAACAAAACTGAAAACAAAAAACAAAACAAAACTGAAAACAAAATAACAAAATGGAAAACAAAATAACTAATTCAAAAACAAAATATCAAAACCCAAGACAAAATAACAAAACCCAAAACTAATTTGTTATTTTGTTTTGGGTTTTGTTGTTTTGTTTTTGTTATTTTGTTTTCGGATTTGTTAATTTGTATTGCACTTCTCGGCCACTCAGATACAAACTGGAAAAGGTAGGTATAGTTTGCGAATAAAATTCTTACCCCTGATTGGACGAGACATCTGTCACTCCAGATTTACAGGAATTACTGTAGTAGTGGTAGATTCGTGTGTGTATTAGCACATATCTGATTTATATCTGATTTATTTCCACATATGAAGGAGGCCTGAAACCGATCTCAAAATATCGGAATGCATGCGTTTCTTTTCCTGTTTACACGGACATAGAACATATCTGATATGTGTCACATATGAGCAAAAAATCGGAATTGGGTCACATTTACCTGATAGTGTAAACGTAGCCTAAGTGAAGCAGAACACACAAGAAACAAGGATAGAGAAACAAGTTCCTACTTCCTGTATTACGTGAGTGACAGATGTCTTGTCCAATTAGCGGTTTGTTCATTTGGTTTTGAATTTGTTATTATGTTTTCCATTTTGTTAATTTGGTTTTGAATTTGTTATTTTGTTTTGGGTTTTGTTGTTTTGGTTTTGTTGTTTTGTTATTTAGTTTTTTTAATTTATTTAGTTTTCAGTTTTGTTAATTTGTTTTGCACTTTACGGCCACCGTATGAATGTGCTGGGACGTCCACTCCTAGGAAGTTTGGCAACTGTCTCTTTTTCACTGTAGAACATTGAACTCCAAATTGTTTAGAAGTGGTTTTGTAACCACTTCCAGATCAATATGCAGCCACAAATACAGTACTTCTCTAAGATCACTGCTTATGTCTTAACCTCTTAGCATTGTGTTAACACACACTCAAAAGCTTCAGACGAGCAAACTACAAAAATTTCTGCTTTTACAGTATAGAGGTCTGCACACCTGCTGATGATCAGTTAATCAAAGGTTGATGATTAGCAGCAAATGGTTGCAACTTACCCACTTAAGTCCTGAGAAAGCAATACTTAATATTGTCCACATGTTTTTTTTTTTTTTGGCTTGATTTTAATCAATTAATTAATTAAATAAATAATTGCACTGTGAAAAAGTTATATGTTGTTGTTTGTCTGGGGTTGTATTTGCCTAATGCTGATCATTTTTGCTAATAATTTCATTTTTGATGTTTTTACACTAAAAAAAGTTTTGATTAAAATGGGGGGTCCTAACTTTTGAGCATAACTATATAAATTGTTAGTGTCGAGTTGGTTCCTTACATATATTAATATTAATAATAAAAATGAACAAAGGCATTTATCATCACTAAACTAGGAGAAAAATCTGTGTATGTTACCCATATAAATTATTTCAAAGAATTTGTATGCAGGATTATGTTATAAATATGATAGAAATACAAACATTTAATTATTCAGCACAATGAAAGAATGTGTCCAGGTAAATCTCACCACCCCTAAGAGTTAAAAGTGCTGAAGTAGAACTCTTTCTTAGTCCTGCAAACTCTATACATGTACTGTAAATGTCGTAACTGGTCTTAGGATGGCACACCACAGCTGAATCCATTACCTTCTCTGATTTTTTACACATGATTTACATCTGTAATTCATTTCCAGGCGTGGTCAGACAACACACATTACTCATTTATTACTGTTAAATCTTGAATTGTGTAAGGCATGAGACTGACATCACATGATTAAGGAGTCTTATCTCTCTCTCTCTCTCTCTCTCTCTCTCTCTCACTAAAGGTGCTGTCATATCATGCCACATGCTCTAAAACAGAAGTGGACAAGTTTAAGGTAATGCTTATGATGAAGCAGTTTATTTCCCCCCAAGTTTTGATGACTTCCCATCACGTCAATGTTCATGAGCATTAGTGTTTGTAAAATCTGTATAAAATGGCTGAAATGTATTTAAAATGGCACATTTACAGTAGGAGTATTATTGCCCCACTATTCCAAGGACCCTAGTTTAGTCCTGAGTTGGAGTTATTACATGTGCAGAGTTATGCCTGCTTTCCCTATGCCCGCTTGGGGTTCCTCTGAGTTTCCTTCCACTATCCAAAAACATGCAAAATAAGTGGACTGACTAAGCTAAATAGCTTCTAAATTTGAATGTGTCTGTGTGTATAGTGTCCTAACAAACACTAATGTCTCATATCGTTTGTGTCATTGTCTCATGTCCAGTGTTCCCATGATAAGCTCTGATTTTACCACAACCCTGACATGGATAAATTATCTACTGAAGAATGAATGAACAACACATGCATTTATCATTAAATCAAGGATGGATTAAAGTGCAACATAATTTCCACCTCAAATATCATAAGAATCCTTATTAAAAATCATGCATTTCTCTATTTAAAAACTGGTATTTAAAATAAAAAATATGAAATACTGTGTTATGCAAATACACGTTAATTGTATGTTGCAGTATTTATTAATATTGATGCATGGTTAATAAGTCCATTAGTGTTCTTGCATTACTCATAGCATCACAGTAGGGTCATATTTGCCTCATTAGTGGACGCACATCCATCATATTAGACTTTTCCACAATGATTTTCCCTTTGAATGACTTCATGGGCAATGAACACTTGCTGGAGGCTTTGAAACCTGTTGGCTTTCATTAATGTGTACAGCGGAGACTAGTACTGCTCAAATAATGCAGCTTTGAGCTTTGTCTCTAACTGTTTGTCTTACTCTCTAACACTCTCTGTCAGACACCCACTCTCTCTTTAATGTTCTCTCTCTCACTCTCTTTCTCTCTCTCTCCCTCTCTCTCTCTCTCTCAAACACACACACATTTTAAATGTCACTGAAATGCAAGCTCAACAGTCATTCATAAATTCATAAATATAGTGCTGTACTGCCACTAAAGCACTTTTTAATATCTCACCCATAAATGAGTATATACAGTTCTGTGTACAATGCATTATCTCTATACCTGGTACATAAGGAGAAAGACAGAGCAAGTAAGACAAAGAGAGAATGTAAGAACATTATTAATTTCCCTTCTTATTCAGGCTAGGCTCCAAAGGGACTGTTCTCCAGAAGGCAGTGAAGCAATGAAACCCTGAAACTGTGATAAGACACCACATACTGTACATATAGAAACTAACACAGAGATTTTTAATGATTTATTAAGTGCATATATATATATATATATGCACTTAATCAATATATATATATGACTCAATTAAAATGTCCAGATGAATTAAAGGTTAACAATGCCCAGTTTGAGACTAGTGAATAGAAAAACAGACAATTGCTTCTGGTGGTTTTGCATGTTTACCACCTCCTGATATTATTAGTATTAGAATTCACAGATACCTATAATTAGTAACTGCCAGTGACGTCACCAAAACACATCTATTCCCTTGCCAATGCATGCTCTCTCTCTCTCTCTCTCTCTCTCTCTCTCTCTCTCACACACACACACACACACAATCTCTGTCACATTGTGTAAGCTCTATCTATAGACCACCTCATTAGCAGTTTATCTCTGTGCTGTTGAGATTCTCAGCTGTGCAAATCTCGGTTTTAATTGGATAACTAGACGCAGTGGAATCAGAAGCATTAGTAAGAATCTACCAAGCACTCCTCATTTCATTCATCAAGGACATGAATGAAAGTGGCTGAACACAGCCATAATGCAGCCTTCCGCTGTATTCCTCCTCTCTATTTTGTGCCTCTTGCATTATCAGAAGCTGATTGCATCGTTTCTTTCTGTAGTGATCATTGACACAAAACTACTAGCTAGGAAAAAAGTCCGACGGGTTTGAATTAACTCTGAATTGGATGGACTTTTGGAGAAAGTTGAAGTCAAGTTAAAGGGCATCACTGCCATTGCAGTTAACCCTGGAGACATAGACTACTTTGATAAGGCGCTGTTGTCAAATACCAAAGTGTTATGTGTAGTCCCAAAGTGAAACTGGACCTGGTATTTGGCAGATGATCTTATCCAGAGTGACTTACAGAAGTGCCTTGAAACCTTGATCAATAAATACATCCTTATACTGGTTCACTAGGTTACTGACCATCAGTACCAGCAGCCTAAAGCACTGTTGGATAAGGTAAAGGGTAACTCTTTAGGGTCATTTAAAAAGTAAAAGTGTTCAGCTTGAATATTTATTCAGAACTCTAGAGGAAGATCGTTTCACCACCTAGGTGCCAGAACAGAAAAATGCCTTGATAGGTGCCTTCCTTGTACCCTGAGAGATGGCGGTGTTAACACTGCTAGAGGATCCGAGGGAGCATGGTGCAGTACAAGGTGTGATAAGTGTTTTGTGGTAGTTGGGTGCTGGTTTGTTTTCGTTTGCAAGCATCAGTTTTAAATCTGATGTGGGTCGTTACAGGAAACCAATGAAGAGTGCACATTAACAGACCTGCTAGAAGCAAGTTGCATTAGTCCAGTCAGTGTGACTGAACAAGTACCTGAGTGGCCTGTGTGGATAGAAATAGATGAATCCTTATGAAACTTTAAAGAACTCAACATGAGCATGTCAGTTTAGCGGTCTTTAGTTAACTTCAAGGTTACATGCAGTGAAAAATTATTCTAGAGTTGTCTAGACAGTTCATGGCAGGGAATCACCTCGAATAAACAGCTGTTTAGTTTTGCTGTGATTAAATTTTAGTTGATGAGCTGCCATCAAACATGAGGTGGCTGCCAGACATACTGAGACCTGAGCAGAAAGTGAGAGGGAAGGAGAGGATAAGTTGAGTGTTACTCATGTACTGTAGAAGTAGAATAAAAAACTTGTGTAAGGAAATGACTTTTTTTACACAGAGTGTAGAGAAAGAATAGAAAAGGACCGATTACTGAGCCTTGTGGGACATTGTTGACGAGTCTGCATAGAACAGTTGTGGATCTCTTCTATTTTACTTGATATGACCACCTTTCCAGGTGGGATGCAACCCATTGCCATGCTACTGTATCACAGATTCCAAGACTCGAGACTTGATAGACAAAAGAGTCTTGTGGTTGACTATGTCAAATGTTGCTGATACTGTAGGTCGAGGAAGGTGAGGAGAGATGACATTTTAGCAGTATGTAGTTTCTTAGTGACAGGCAATAGGGAAGTGCCTGTGCAATGTGCCACTTAGACTGCTTAGAATTGTGAAAGTTGTGCTGTGAGAGATAAAGAGACAGTTGATCATACTGGATAGTGGGTTAAAGGATTTTAGAAAGGAAAGAGTAGAGTAATACAGATCCTAAGTTGTCGATGTATGATGGATCCAAAGTAGGATTCTTCATGAGTAACCCTTGCTCTTGTGAATGTAGCAGGTACATGACCAGATATTATGGAACTGTTGATGACAGTTGTGATGAAGAGGATCTTTTCTGTTGCTAGGTTAGAAAAATGTCTTAAGGAAAGAAGGAGGATCCTGAGAATGTACTGTCAGGTCTGGGGTAGGAGTAAATGTCTGGCAAATTTTTAAATTTTTTCATTGTTAAAGATGGCAAAGTCTTCAGCAGTCAGGAAGGATGGAGCAGGAGGAGTTGGCAGGTTAAGTAAAGGTGTTGTGGTGCCTTGCAGATTTTGAGCAGAAGATTCCAGCACTTTCGTGTAAAAGCCAGTCATATTAGAAGTCACTTTGTATAAGAATTTGACCAGGAGATCACATTTAGATGAGTTGTGGTTTTTTATTCATATTTTCTTTGCTGTTCTTAATTCTCTATGAATGCTATGCACCACATCTGATAGCCAGAGGACAGGGAAAGAAATCATCCTGATTTTAAAAGTTAGAAGGTATGGATAAACAGTGATATGGATATGGAAGTGCATGGATAAATAAAGTGAGAAAAGTGTTACTGGCTATATAAGGTGGGAGTGAGGGTCTAAAGGAGTCAGGGTCTGGAAGGAATTACAGGGTACCGAAAGACACAGAGGAAGGGGAGATACATGTAGATTTAGGCAGGGATACTGATAATAATAGTGAAGGATACCAGGTGATGATGGAAATGTGTAGTGGGGTATCATCGATGTCTGTAGCTGGAAAGGGGCAGCCACACACAAATGCATGCATGCACACACACACACTGATCAGCCATAGAATTAAAATCACCTGTGTAATAAAGTATAGGTCATAACAGTTTGTGCTGTCAAAACAGCTCTGACTTATCTTGGCCTGTATTTGCTATAGGATCTGCCACTAAGACATTAACAGATCCTTTAAGTCCTGTAAGTCAATAGTTCTGGCTACCTTTCATTGGTCTTGTTAGTTCGACATATCCCACAGATGCTTGATCAGATTGATATCCGGGCAATTCGTCAAGTCAAGTCAATACCTTATGCCATCTGTTATTGTAAAAAAATAAAAATAAATTCGTAGGACTAGGCCTTACAAAAGACTTACAAAAGTGCTTAAGTTTCTGTCATTGGATACATCTTTACACTGGGTTACTAGTTACTAGTCAAACACTGTTGAAAAGGGTTTTTTCGGGGTCGGGAAGCTAGGTTTGAGATTAACCCAATTACTGAAGTCTGAATATGTCTTAAGTCGACATTTAAAGACTTTTGACGGAGACTCAGCTGTACAGACATCTGAAAGAAGTTCATTCTACCAACTACTGTAAGTGCCATAACAGAAAAGAGTCTAGATGCATGTCTTCCTCGATCTCTGAGAGATGGTGGGACCAGCCGAGCAGTGCTTGAGGATCGAAGAGAACGTGGTGCATAATAGTCTTTACTCCAAACATGCATCAGGGATGCTAGGCGACCATGACCCTGCTGCTGGTTCACTGGTTGTCCTTCCTTGTACCACTTTTGATAGGTACTATACACTGTATATTGGAAACACCCCATAAGACCTGCCGTTTTAAAAATGCACACACCATCTAGCCATCACAATTTTCAAAGTTCCTTAGATTCATGCTCTTACTTAGATGCGCTGTATTTTTACAGAATAACATATAGTGCATTTCCAAATACTGGTTGTTCAGATAAATATACACACTTTCTCCATGAGCATACTGTATGTGCCAGAGATGCTGTGACCTCTGACATCATTTCTTGCTGCCCTGCTTGGCTATTCCTATTGTTGGAGTCACCGGTACCCGCCTGTCTGTACTCTGTAAAGGTCTCCTGATTAAATCAAGGTCAGGTGTGAACAATTACACAGCACAACCAGACAAAGTGTGTGGTGTTAAAATCATCTGGCTACAGATATTGCAACATCCAGTTTGGACAGAAAATAAGAAGGACTGCGGTTTCCTACAGTTATCTTTTGTGTCTTTCACAGAAAATATGTCCAGTACTGAATAATATAATATCAGCAAAAAATCTATTGAGGATATTGTGCCTCTTGCCAGTATAATATGTCTTGAAGACTTTTTATTTTACCTTACTGTTAATTAAGCCAATCAAGAAAATAAATAAACCCCCTCATAGTTCATCTAGTTCATTCATATTAGCTTTACTACTGTATGTGCAACAACTTAAAGCCTGAACATAAGTGGTTTGTGGTAGTGGACATGACTAATGGCTTCTGGTCTGTCATATAGTCACCCGAATCATGACCACAACTGTCCATATACGTATAGAGTACAACTAGAAGCTGTGTCAAGGTTAACATCAATATTTATATTGCACAAAAATCATTACATGAACTATTCTTATTTTATGGTGTCATGATGGTGTGCAGTAGTAAATGTATAATATATGGTTTTGAATGATCAACTACTTATTATGCTGAATATTACACCACCAGAACTCCTCATGCCATATTGTGCATGTTTTAAAATATTGATTTTAAGGTTAAGGAGGTGTTCAATATCATACAGATGCTTTTTAACTATTTTTTTAAAAATTCAGTAAGAATCACTAAGATCAAACTCATTACTATGTATGCCTTTTTTTAAGACAAGAGCTGTTAGACTCATGGACACTTTAATCATTTACAACAAACGATAAGATTTTTTTCTTATGCTCAACAACCTGCAAATTGGCTTTTATCAACAAGCCTATCAACTAAGCCTAACATGTTCGTATTAGTGGTTTAGGTTGTTGCTTAGGAGATAATCCACACACATGCACACACACACACACACACACACACAGACGCACACACACACACACACACACACACACACACACACACTCACTCACTCACTCACTCACACACACACACACACACACACACACACACACACACACACACACACACACACACACACACACACACACACACTCACTCACTCACACACACACACACACACACACTGGATGCTTCAGTAGAGCTTAATGTTTAGTATATTTTACAATGTTAGTAGTCGTTAATTTTGTTTTGAGTAAGATATACCTGAAGAAACAGATTTCAACCCCCCCCCCTCTCTCTCTCTATCTATCTCTCTCTCTCTTGCTCTTTTCCAGGCAGCGAACATCCCTCTGGTCTGTGAGCTCGGCATTGATAAACTCCCCTTTGATGACTTTTCTCTCGACGTGGACGCCATGATAACAGCAGCCCTACGCATGTTCATGGAGCTTGGCATGGTGCAGAAATTCAAGATAGATTATGAGGTCTCAGACACACACATGCATTTTATGCAGAATGTTCTGCTATGACGTTTCCCGCCCCTGTTCTTTGCTACTATTTAACTTTATGCTTCATTCAAGATGAGGTCGTGTTGCTCTATATGACATACTTAAGGCCATCTGTCATCTGTGTCTTTTCTCCTTTACTTTTATAAGAATAAAATTCAAGGACTTAAATCCTCTTCACCTCTCTGCCCTTTATCCAGCTTTGATATGGTCTTATGGATTCAGCTTTGATCACACAATTCTGGTCTATTGGTTTTCTCATTTTTTTTCTCTATATTTCTGATTTGCACCCTTTTTCTTTAGATTCTGTGTCGGTGGCTGCTGACTGTAAGGAAGAACTATCGCATGGTTCTGTACCACAACTGGAGACATGCGTTTAATGTCTGCCAGTGCATGTTCGCCATGCTTACTGTAAGTCACACACATACGAAGTAAAGAACATTGATATTGCTAATGGGTTACATGTACTTCTATTCTGAAGTATTTAATTCCATTCTGACTTTATGTTCATTCTAAATGTTATGTTCATTCTAAAAGTTGCATGTGATGTATACTGTACATTATTTTTCCTTTAAATCACTTTGATTAACATCACAGAATAAAACTCAAGAGTAGCAATGCCAATATAAAAAGGCAGATACTGTATGTAGTGTTTGTGCAAAGAAAATGAGTGTAAAATGTTTCCACTACTATAGCCTGTATACAGGAGGAAGCACCTCGCTCTACTTGCACTTGCAGCACTTGGCTCTACTCTGCTTCATGCTTAAACTGTTACCTATATCCCTGATTGTGTTTGTGTTGCATTTTTTTATTTTTTTGAAACACTTCCAAAACTGTGTGAAAATGCACCTTAAATATACACAGTGAAAGCCTGGACTAGATCACTTATTAAATGAAAGTAAAATGCTTTCAGTGTTCTTTGTAGCATGCACCCTAGGCAGAAACAGCATTAGTGCATTAGCACCTCTACAGGCTGTCACACATAGAACATCCACTTTTCGGATCTTTTGGTTTGGCGTGCTAGGCAGAGGCAGAATTAGAGCATTTTGGTGACCATATTGGTTAATTCTGCTAACCCACTAATCCAAGAGTTTATGATTTGAGTCCTCCAAATAAAAGGATCTTTGTCATTAAAACAAATAAAAAATAAAGTCATTAAGAATACAAGAAGTGCGAATTATATAATTATAAATAAAATATGAATAAAATATAACTTCAATAATGAAATACATTGCTCATTAAGATTTTGTGCTGGTTATCAGAAGGTTGTACAGTAAGTTTGAACATCTGTTTAAAAAATCATAAACATCTGTTCACAGAATCACAATCATTTGAAGTAATTTTTGGCTAAAATAATTTGGCAAAGTAAATATTTGTTAAAAATAAAACATAACTTTTTTATTTATAAAATAGGAAATCACAATATAAAGCAATTTCCCTTCGGGATTAATAAAGTTCTTTGAATCTTAAATAATTTTATTTATAAAATAAGTCTTTTTAATTATTTACTAAATAATACCATAGACAGCACAGGTATGCACTGCTATTTCATACTTGTGTCCAAGGATCTTAGTTCAGTCCTGTCCTCTTCTCCATTAAAGCATACAGATGAATGAGCATGTGGATGTATGTGAATGGTGCCCTATGATAGATTGGCATGCCATCTGTAGTAAATTCTTTCACATTGGACCCTGGGGTACCAAGATATGCTCTGAATGCACCACAACCCTGTCCAGGGTAAAGTGGTTGTTAAATTTATTTTTCTCAAATAGATTTTTGTTAAATGATGTAGCATTATATTACTTAATAATGATAAATTAGTTCTTTCACCAACTTATTTTTTTGTCTCTTGAATTTGTAGTTCGCCATGCTACACAAATGCTGTAAAAATGCTGTTTAATCAACAATTACAGTACACACATTTAAAATCTATTCATGTGTTAGCTCTTACTACAGAAATGATAATATATCAGAACTAATGCATTAACCTGCAGTTTACCATGGTGTTATAGAAAATTAATTCCTCTGACCAGTCAGAACGAAAAATTCACCAGCACTGTGGTGTAAAGAAATGTGAATTAAACAAATGCAAAGTAATCAATAGACCATCAATAATGAGTATAGTTATTGATATACTTGCATTTAACATAATTTTAATGAAGTCTCTCTGGTAATCTACCCAAGCAATTATATTAGTTTTGGTATACTGTTACATGTGTGTGTCTCAGACTGCAGGTTTCCAAGAGACCCTCTCAGATCTGGAGATCTTAGCGCTCATTGTGGGATGCGTGTGCCATGATCTAGATCATCGTGGAACCAACAATGCCTTCCAAGCCAAGTATGACGCACGTACAATCAGCTGTAATGGTAGTGCCAAAGAATCAAGCAATTATGTACACTGTGTGTACATTTACAATAAGCCCTGATCATGTTCATCTGTGTGTCTTTTTATTTCCTTATTAGCACCATTATTTAAGTTTCACATAGAGTGGGGGACATCTGTCAGGGTAGCGATGGAGGTGGGTTTACCCATCAGCCTCAGCAAGTCAAATGTTTATGATAACGTTATAGCAGTTGTTATGATTGTTGTCTAGAATCCTAATTACTGCTTATCATCTTGTTCAGTTTTTCTCTTGGTGTTTTACTTATTGTTAAAAGGAATCTGCACTGCATCCACCGCTCCCTCAAAACCTTGACACCAGCCTGTGCAGCTATAACAAACCATTTGATTGATGAGCACCTTATACTGTACAGTTCCAGAATGAATCCCTGATATATTTAACTAACCCCATATCAAAGTACCTAGAATTAAATACTTAGATGCACACAGTTTAGTATTAGAGTACTGTACACTGTGTGGCATGTGCCATCCACATACAATCAGTACAACTGCATTCATTCATTCATTCATCCTGGTTGACCTTTGCTTGTTTTGTAGTGTTACTTCCTAAAAATGGAATGGACTTGGCACAGAGGTGTCCATATGGTTGCAACTTGATTTACCAATAATTTTCATAAGGGTTGTGATTTTATAAGTAGTCAGTTCTTTGACCTGGGATTACAGTGTACTGTATGTGTATCTAGATTTGGCAAATATATCAACTTGTGTTGAGAAAGAGTGTGTGATAGATAAACAGTGAACATATCAGCAAGTCAGTGACGCACATTCAACGTCTATTCCATCTTTCACTCACCTGCCAATGCACTTGCTATCTATATTACCTTTTATTTGGCACAGCATAAAGCATGCCCTTTCCAGGCTTGTGAGTAACATATCATGTGTCCATCTCTCATCACGTTCTCATCATGTTGCTTTCAGGACAGGGTCTGCTCTATCTCTTCTCTATGGGACCTCAGCTACCATGGAGCATCACCACTTTAACCATGCTGTTATGATCCTGCAGAGTGAAGTAAGATCCCGTACTCACACTCCCATACACACATTCATACAGTATGTTGTTATACATTCATAGGTTCATACAACATCATTACAGAACAGCAGAACTAATAATAATCACAGGTTACTTACTTTACTACTGGTACTGACAGCTAACATGGCTGAAATGTACAGTTTATTAAACCCACGTTTGAGTCCATGGGGAGATTAAAAAAGGGCAACAGAGCAACAGTGAATGTAATTAATCAGTGTACTTACGGACAATAAATGATTAGAGACAGGCGTATATAATTAGAGGCAGGTAAAGATGGGGAGAAATAAGGATGGCTAATGAGAGTTAAAGAAAAGCTAATGCTGTACATATTTAGATTATTTTACAGCATTACAACTTGGCACCTCTGGTAACACAGGTTTACTGGGTACGTTATAAGAGAAAGAAGCAGAAATCAGGTTAGTCTTTTTTTGCAGTTGATCCTCCATTGGTACTCTACTGGGTGAAAGTCTGGAGGAAAGCGCCTTAACAGACGACAATAGATTAAATGGGAACGTTATCGCTGTCAGATTGGACTCCTACCGCTACTATTATACAGTATACACTATTTGGTTTCTAGGGCTATAAGGAAACCCAGTTTCAAATAAAGCTCCCACAGTCATTTGTTTTATTTTTCCAGGTATTATTTAGATTCCTTATACTCACAGTGTGTGTCTGAGTAAAGACCAAGTGTCACCAATGAAGGGGACTGAAAGCACAAAAATAGGCCTGCATTGAAAAAAGGGTTTCTGACTCACGTGTGGCACAACAGATAAGTGCTTGAGAGATCGTGAGTTTAAATCCCGCTGATGCAACATCCAAAGGATGTCAGAGAATCGGCTGTACTTTCTAGGTGGGAGGGATGGCATTACTCTCACCCTTGTCACTAGTCATGCATGAGTGGTTATGAATGCAGCAGGTTTTTAAAAATGTTTTATTTAATTGTGTTTTGCTGCTCTGGGGGTTATGGAATCGTGTGTTTTGGAGCAAGCACATACTAGCCTTCACCCGTTCCCATTTGGTAGCTATATGCTGATTGGGAAGAGCTAGCTAGTGGGTGAAAATTGCCCAGTGACCCAACTGGGAGAAAATGGGTTAAACTATGTGCTTCCATCCTCTACTCTGCTATAATAAGGAAATTATTACAACTAGCAAACTATATATATAGCTCATTATGGTTGACATTATGTGTGTGAGCAGTTTACACTTATAAGATCATCATCTTCGTTATCCAGAATACCTGTTCAAACCTTGCTGAAAGATATAGTTTATTGGATGAAAGTTTAAGGCCATCATCAGCAGATTGTGTATACATATGTGAATACTGTATATGAGCTGATTGATGTTGCTCTCATTAGCTTTAACCAAAAAAAAAAAATTTATTATATAGTTTTGAAAATGTGTTGACAGAATAAACCATATAAATTAACTTTTCTGATTAGCAAGAGCCTGCAACCAAGAACACACAGAGATTATCAGTTAAATAATAGCAGAAAAAGTTATAAATGAGCATGTGCCTTGTTGTCTTCAGCTCCAAAAACATTTGCTCTTTTCCAGGGCCATAATATATTCTCTAATTTATCATCCCGGGATTATGGAGACCTCATGCAGCTGCTGAAACAGTCCATCCTGGCCACAGATCTTACATTGTATTTCGAGTGAGTGCTGTTGTCTCTGCAGGTCTCTGCATTTATTAAGAGTCTTTGATACACATAAATGCAAATGGTAAAAATCTCATATATTCAGTCATTCTGATCTTTTTTTTAAATAGTCTGTTCATTCCGATTTTTACACAAAGAGCAATGATAAATTGCAGAACTGCTATTCAGTTAAGAAAAATGTACATATAGTATATAGTACTAAATGTATACACAGTATACATTACTATACAAAGTATACTATATTTAACACCCTAACATTATGTTCTGGAATGGTTACGACTTGACTTTTTTCAAGCCTCTACTGCCTCCTTGTGGTTAAAGAGTGAAACACACAAGACCCAAAAGAAGTTTGCATTAAAGGTTATTAAGGAGGGTGCAGTTATATAAGAGTCATTTTGTGTTGCAAGAGTTTGAAGGTTCTCTAAAGCTGTCATTCAAAAAAAATCTGCAAAGAGAAAGTACTCCAGTACTAAAGCTCTTTAAAAAAGAGTTGGTTGATATGGACATCCAAGCAGTCAGGACAGTCACTTTTAAATTTTCTCTTTTTGCACTGCATTACGTAAATGTTATAGATGTTATAGCTACACAAACTACCCTAAAATCACATCCCAGGTTACAGATGTAGAAATTGATCAGAAGGCTTGTGGTTGGCAGAAACCTCTTTACCAGGATGAAAAGACAAGACAGTAACGTTAGGGTCCTGTTGGCTATGAAACCAAAGCATTGTTTAGTTCTGCAGGGTGAATTGTGTCATCATTAATTTTTATGCACTTTTCACAGAAACAGAAGTTGTTTCTTTGAGCTGGTGAATAAAGGGGAATATAACTGGAATGTTAAAGAACACAGAGACATGTTTAGGTAAGTTACAAATAACAAATTATGCCTAGCAGTATCAGTCATAGCTTTAACACTGTTATTTAATTAATATTGGCAGAAAAGCAATGCTACACCTTGTGTTCAACATTACTGACGTTATATCGTAGATCCATGTTAATGACTGCTTGTGATTTGGGAGCTGTGACCAAGCCGTGGGAAACCTCTCGCAAGGCAAGCTCCGACCCATTCTTACTTATCAATGTCGCTTTTTGTACTGTGCATGTGTGTACTGTGTGTATATATATATATATATATATATATATATATATATATATGTCTTAATGTTCATATAGTGTATCTGTGTGTTGGTAAAGGTAGCAGAGCTGGTCACCAGCGAGTTTTTCGAGCAGGGAGACAGAGAAAGATCTGAACTGAAGCTGACTCCTTCTGTAAGTCATGTCTGTAAACTCATCATATCAACTTGCAAAAAGTTTATTCAAAGCTTCTTTTGTGTGTTTGTATATTATAAGAAAAAGTGTACAGTGATTAGGTACATAACATAACAGCAATAATTAATAATGATCATTATTATAATCAGGCCATTATTATAATTAGGGCTTAAGGTGGTGTTCACACTGGATGGGGTACCAACCTATCACAGGGCACAAACACACACTCACACACCACACTCCGGAACAACTCTGGAAACCCAGAATGATTGACTGATTGAACACAGACCCGAGGTGAGACTCAACCCTGACCCCAGTTACATTAAATAAGGAATTGTATTTTGATTATAATTATGTGCCTTTTATAGACACCTTCTTAAATCAATGTTGAACAATATACCGTAAAATATCAAGAGTATAATTCTTCGAGTGAGATTTTCATACATGGTTTTAAACATGCGCTGTTTACAATCAGTTGTTACATTGAATGAAATTTCAGCTGGATAGGATGCTGTTTTTCATTTTTACAAAGTTTTCCATTATCAATTACAAACGGTTTTAAAATTAATTAAAAACCCATACAACATGTGGCCATGACATGAATTCAAGGATTCGTTCGTTCTGTTTTGAAAATCATTTTCTTACTTTCTTTAAGATCAACCAAATGCGTATGCGTATAAGATATTGTCACTACAGATTTAATCCCTGTGCTGGATTATAAACAAACAGTCTGATATGAAGGCCATTTACTTTCACTTAAATTCAAAGGTTGAACACACAAACACACTCACACACCCACACAGAATGAACAAAGCGAAACGTCAAAAGCTTTTTCTTGTCCTTATGGTTCCTGATAATTGGAAATCATGGGGTTGGGAGGGACATTAGTTAAAGAGCTAGCTTCTCAGAGCTTTGATGTTCAGGCGCTTTTGTGTACCATGACAGTAATTATGGCCTGGTGTGTAATCCTGGTCAGACACATTTCCTTTCTCCTCTGAAGTATCGCTAGCCTCAGGTTTAGCACCCAGTCAAAGTGTTTAGCAGCAAGTGTGTGGGCGTTCAGCATTATATATTCAGTCACAGTGCTTCACCCTGGGAACTATCTCTCCACCACAGTATGCTTTCACTAGTACTGCAACATTAAACACACACACACACACACACACACACACACACACACACACACATACGGGCTACTTCCAATAAAACCATTGATGGAATATTCTCACATATGTACCTGTTTTTGTTTTCTAGGCCATCTTTGACCGTAACCGAAAGGATGAGCTGCCAGGTTTACAGTTGGAATGGATTGATGGTATCTGTGCTCCACTGTATGAGGTAATAACGTTCAGCAATCCTCCACAACACACATGCACATGCTGTTTCCACCTGGGACATCAATAGTTCGGTGATGTTCAAAGCTGCATTCAGACACTCAGGGGAAGGCTTTATATATATATATATATGAGGGAAACTTTTACCTGACCATAACCAAATAAATATTACATATTATTACTGCATACAATTGACAATGTATTATTAGATACCACAATGTTCATTCTCAGGTTAATTCAGTAGAAAGTAGGACTGCGAAAGCATCATAAAATTTGTATTTTAATATTAAAAAGAATTTAAGGATTCACAATTAGAGTGAACATTAGCGGTAGATCTACACTATACATTTCTATCAAGTAAAAATTGTTCTACAGATAATCACAAGGAGGCAATATACATAATCCTAATTTTATTCAGTTATAAAGAGATCCCTTTGTCATTGATGCCTTGGATCCATGAAACATATCTGTTTTCATGCACATATCTTTACGTTAAAATAACGATTTTCTACTTTAAGGCTCCTCTAATTTCACAATTAGACAACTTCCTATGTACTGTTTGTGATGCAACATTGGATTTGGACTACGCTGTATAATATTTTCATTATTTAATGGCATTTAAGATTCAGACACATTAAACTAGTACACTACTATTATATACTGTATTTACAGTAATTTAAAAACTTTTTTATGATTATAAACAGGCTTGAAAATTAGGTTTCTCGGAAATGTTTAAAATATCCCATTAGTTATTTCAAGATCTATTCTTATATATTTTTAAAGTGCTTTTTGTCCTCACATTTGCAATACAGACACAAATCCTTTCCTAGTTTTCCTCGCTGCAGGTTAAGTGCAACACAGGAAATTAAAAGGGAAATAACAGCCTATTTAAAAACAATGGCGCCCTCTCTTGTATATAGTGAGAGACATGTCACAGTCCCCAATAAATCAAGCTGTTAGGCAGAAACAGGAACAAAACGAAACAGGCCTTTAGAGATAAATAGTACATGTGTGTGAATTAGGTTGCCTCATTATTATATGTATGAAGTTAAATCTCAGTTTTGGGAGTTTTTGGCAATTTGTTTAACGACCCAAACATGTAGACATTGTTTGGAGCGAGGTCAGCTTTGCATAGGGATGTGTTAGTAAATTCCCAGGGATGGATGAGGTGAAGAAGGCTGTTTGGTTATGGCTCCGATGTATTGGCAAAAACTTTCTATCTTGATGGCTGTCATTCTGTGCATTTAAAAGTCCTGGTTTGACATGAACGTCCATGGTAGTTGTTCTAATTAACAACTGTGGAAGCTGGAATTATTGATACTGAGAAGCCTTTGGAGCTTTAGACGGTTTAAATTTTTTTAACACAGTAAATATCTTTATCTGGTATCATGATACTCTAGGTCCGGATAATTTACATCTTAACAGAGCTACAAAATCATACATCTGAAATCCACAACCAAGAAGGTACATACTGTAGGCTTGTTTTAAACATGACACGTGTAATTCACACACAGGCTATAATTTGCATTAAGATGTAATGTATATTCATAAAACAGATATATTAAATGTGTGTGAAGGTTCCTTCATTCCCAATGGACATGACATATTAGTAATGAGGTTTATTATTCACAGCATTATGGAAGGCAGTGCGTACAGCTGATTTCATTTTAAACTCATCAGAATGCTAGCGTAATTAATCCAACTGGATTACACTTGGTGATTTATTTCACTGAGTACTAATACTTCACTGATCATGCACAATACCTAGAGACTACTATTGTCTGATTTTATTATTACCAAACAAAAATAATGTGGTGAAAATATTTACTGGTTGGTGCAATGACAGCACAGGTAGTTTTGCTGCCTTATCGGTCTAGGGTAATCGTTTTCATCTTGTTTTGGTGCATGGTTAGTGGGCTTTCTCTGGGCTCTCTGGTTTACTCCTAAAAACAATCCATTAAGTACAGTAGCTAAGATAAATTGCTCTGGTCTTTGAATGTGGAGGGCCCTGTGATGAACTGACGTACCACCCAGGGTACTGTACTGTTCCCCTCACACCCAATATTCCTGGGCTAGGAAGATCCACCATGACCTTTCCTGGGATTACATGGTTGCTAAAAATGATTATGGCACATTTATTAATGCTGTGTCTCATGTGTGAGTCCTAATGATTTAGTGTCCTGTGACATTGTCAAATAAACTAATAACTAATTATTATGTTCACATATGGTTGTATGTGATATAGTAACTTTGTGACTGAATTTTACTGTTCTTTTCTACATTTACATTTAGGCATTTAGCAGACGCTCTTATCCAGAGCGACTTACATTTTATCTCATTACACATCTGAGCAGATGAGGGTTAAGGGCCTTGCTCAAGGGCCCAACAGTGGCAACTTGGTGGTTGTGGGGTTTGAACCTGGTATCTTCCGAACCGTAGTCCAATGCCTTAACCACTGAGCTACCCCTGGCCCTACTTTTCCAAGTGTGTGTGTACAATATTAAATGGGTAGCAATTTAAAACGGTTTTCCAGGAACTTTATAGATGATAGTGCATTCCGAATGGAAAGGTCAGAACAATTTTTTTTTTCTGCTTACTCTACTGACACAGTGAACATACTCAGTCATTATTCTTATTCTCTATAGTGCTTATTCTGTTCAGGCTCGCGGAATGCCTGAAGCCTATCCCAGAGGACCCGTGTCACTAGACGGGGTACACGCTGAGTGCAAATGCATTGCAGGGCACACATGCACACACTTGCACACTACAGGCAATTTTGGAAACTCCAGTTCGAATAATCTGCATGTCTTCTGACTGTGGGAGGAAACCAGAGAACCTGAAGCACAGGGAGAACATGCAAACTACACGCACACAGACCCACGGCAGGAATGGACCCCTCCAACTCGACAACCACATACTGTGTATAGGGTATAGGAATGCTGGAATGAGCCACGAGGTATCATCAACATTACACCTTACAGTATACTCTCTCTTGCCATAAGCCTAGGAAAAAAGCCTAATTCATCGCTGATTCCAAAGATAATTCTGGCATGCACTAATCATTGCATCCAGAAGGGAAATTAGTTTATTTGGATGGTGGTCATATTGAAAAGAAATGAAATAGCCTCATTTAAAAAGAACATGATTTATCACACAATCAATTATTCCATCAAGCATTCCACCACCTCACATCTGACTCTCCCTCTCCCTCTACTGGTCACTCTAGCGCCCCTTCCACTGTCTTTGTAGGGAGCCAGGTTTGAATGTTAAAAAAATGGGGGAATTAGCAAATATTTAATATGACATTATTAAGCATGTTAATATGCCTGCTAAATTGCTAACTGTGTGAAAACTTTTGAAAAAGTAACCTGAGTATACTCATTGGCAAAGCTCATTGGCAATTGTGAAACAAACTGTAATTTAGTGGCAAAAAGTCCTAAAATATATTTAAATTTTCACTTCATCTTGATATTAAAAAATCTATATAAATAAAAGAAAGGTTTTGTCTGTACATTTGTCAGAACTCCCTCTTTTAAGGATATCTTTTAATTTCATACATTGGAGGACATGAAACCAGTCTCAGAAAAGCATTAAGATCCTTACAAAACACAAACGAACATGCAACACAGTGTGGTTTACTCCAAAAAGGGCAAGTACACCATGAAAACCTGAACCTTCAAAGATGTACGGACAAATTATTATATGTTTATTTTTCCTGCGTTTAAAACCAGTTTGTCTTATATGTTCTTTGGCACCATTACCATCATATAGCCATATAACTTTGGCACCATTAAAAGGCAGTAAGAGCCACAGTGAGATAATGTGATAAACAGTTATGTGCCGGATTTAATAGTCTACTTTAAACAAGGAGTGTATTTGGCTGACAATGAAAAAGTACAACTTAAACAATCATTCCAACTTAGAAAAAGACCGGCTCAAAGAAATACATAAAATCCCTATAATGAAATGGAATTAATGTTTATTAGTAGTGTGTGTAAAACTAGTCACCACCGGTGTACACAAGTACCACAATGTTTAGTGATTTTTAGCTAAAATTGTCAGGATGGATAATTAAAGATATTCAAAATATATTTAAATGTTATAATTTTTTTATGCAGTTTTCAGCTGATACATAATAGAAGTTAATACAACTTTTTTTTCTGATTTTCTTTCTTTTTTTTTTACAGTGCTGTGAAAAAGGTTTTGCCCCTTGCCGATTTTTTGTTTTTGCATAGGTGTCACTCTTCAATGATTTAGATCATCAAAGAAATTTTAATTTTACACAAAGATTACACAAGTAAATACAAGAAAAATTAATTGCCAGCTGTAACAAACACTTGATTGCAGTTGTTGCCGCCAACTGTGACACAATCCATTATTAGGGGAATTACACATAGGGCCAGCCAAATGTGGACAGCTTTTTCCCCTTAATAAATGGAATCATCACTTAAAAACTAAATTTTGTGCAATAATAAAATTAGTTTGATGATCTAAATTATTTTAAGTGTGACAAATATGAAAAAAAAACAATATTAGAAATATTAGGCACATACTTTTTCACAGCATTGTCACACAAGTTTTGTGTGAATTTAGTTTGCTACACTCCTTCTACACAGCATACAAAGAACTATAAATAGTAACATATTCTATATAGTACGTAATGAACTAGTTGTGATGGAATGATTTACATGTGATAGCGCCACAGTTTGTGAAAGTGGAAGAAAATCCTATCCCTGTCTTTCCTCCTATGATGCTTCCGTGATTACATGAGAAAAATAAGTCTAATCTACTTTTAAAGTCCATATAACCCTGTCTCACTTTTGCTCTTTCTGTTAGTTTGATGTGGGACACTGGTGAAATCTTTGCAAACGGCTTACATACAGTAAATGTGGGCACTAGCAGACCCTGTCATAAGAAACTTGTCTAGGCCTACATTAGTACATTGTGTTTATACTCCTGGAAATCTTGTGGTGTGTCTGTGTGCCCACTGCCCTGCTTCTTTAAACATTAATGGTTGCCACCTGCTGGCTGCCTTCCAGCTTCAGTCCAACGTCTGTTTGACATCTGAGTGCACTTGGCCAATAAATAATGCAATAGTACAAGTCATCAGCAAAGGGGTTAAAAACAAAACCTCAGCTACAGGAAGTCAAATGCAACCCCTTTACTCTTCCTTTATTCTCTTCTAAAAAGTGACAACAAACAAGATTTATACGGTTAAAACACATCATTAAAAACATATATAAAAATATATAAAAAATACATATACATTATACATATATAAAGTTGTTAGTACTGTGCCCTCAAAACTCCAAGGTCAAGAGTTTGGTTCCTCCCTCTGGTCTGTGTGCGTGGAGTTTGCATGTTCTTCCCAGGTTTGGTGGGTTTCCTCTGGGTACTCCGGTTTCCTCCCAGAGTCCAAATACATGCAGATCAGGTTAATTGGTGCTTCCAAATTGCCCGTAGTGTGTGTGTGTATGTGTACTGTATGTGTGTGCCCTGCGATGGATTGGCAGTTTGTTTAGGCTGTACCCCGGTGCATTCTGAAATTTACTGTAGGTTCTATCATAATCAAACAAGCCCATCTGGCAAAAAACATCATGTCACTATCAGAGTCACTCAGATCATCTTCATGATCTAATGCATTTTTTATATATCTTTATATATTGGATCATGGTAATATATATATATGTTTTAATCATTTTTAAGCTAATTATGTTGGATGTTGGTTGGATTGTGTTTGGTCAGACACTGTAATAATTTACTCTAAGGGAGTCAATATCATTTTCCCAAACTACCGGTCAGAAGAAGTAAGTTTGTAGTCATTCATCTTTGGATTTAAACATACCCACTGATTTTTTTTTTTTAGCACAAATAAGCATTACTGCCAACAAACACCTTAATACAGTCAGTTGTTATATTGTAGTGGTGTTCATTGATGGGTTGCTCGTGGATCAGTGCCAGGAAGCTAAAGAGATTAGCCATAAAAAATTTGCCTCATACAGTATGCTTTACTTCAGCAGTGACATGGTTCTCTAATGATTCTAACTAGTGATGATGCATTAGGAAATATTGGAAGGTTGTTTTAGGCTCTGTCCCATAGAATTCAGCCAAATAAATAAGTCAGTCGATACGCACACACACACACACACACACACACACACACTGACACACACACACACCTGTGGAGCTGAATGATCCTCAATGAATTTTTGGATTGTTAACAGTGCTCCTAATGGACAAACTAAAGAACTCTAATGGACCCTCCTAGGGTGTACTAACATACTGCATACCATGCAACTCCTTGGCTCATTAGAATACAGCGCATTTCCCATCAAGATACCATTTACTTGTGCATCATATTAAAAACCATCCCCATCTCATAGGTGTGTGCTTGAGAGTATGTAAACTAGAATGTAAAAGCTTTGAAGTGTGTTAGGATACAGAGATGTGAAATGCAGGTTAATTAATGCACTGTGAGAACCTGGGAAGATACACACTTCCACCCCAACCATCCATCCACATCCCACCTGTCAGTGAGGCCATTAATCCTGAATGCATCACACTGGTTAACAAATTTATTGCATGCATATCAATTATAAGTAAGTACATTTGGGAGATATAATCACTCCTGTAAGAAAAAGAAGACATGCTGACTTGTTCTGTATGTTATAAATTAGGCTGCATTATAACTTCTATTGTAACTTCATAGCCTTCTATTCAAATATTTGTGCTAAAATGTAAGCCCCTGTGTGCAGATGACATTTTGGTCCTCAGTGCTCATTTGTTCCTATAGAGTTGCTTTGTTTTTATTCTCTCACTTACTATCAGTGTGAATGTAGCCAAAGCATTATAAATCTGCTGATTCAGATTTAGATTTAGACTTTTGCATGTAAAACCCTCCTGGCGTAACAAAAAGGAAGGCATCCTCCTTTCAGCACATAATCCACTTTCAGTAGCATTTGTCCTAAAAAACTACAGTTTGGCAGCAAAATACAGAACTGCAAATATTATTGGTGATTATTCTTTTGATTGTGTGCCTTTTGTTTCCCATTCAGGCCTTTGTGAAACTGAACCCCAAACTCCAGCCGATGGTCGACATGATTCAGGTGAATCGTGCCATGTGGGAGGAGCTGCACCAGAAGCGGCAGCGCAGCCAGGAACTGGCGACTCTCCCAAGCACTAACTGTGATGGTTACATTGGTGAAAAAGACACGCCCAAAGCTGCGAGTTAGCTCCTGCCCACCATGCCACGTCTTGATCTCTGACCTCTAACCTGCAACCCAACCACAGTGCTGTGCATGTGGGGAGTTTTGGCTCTGCTGCAAGCTTCCAGCTGCTGGAGCGATGATGGCGATCTGGTCTCACAGTGCCCCTGCTGGCTGCATGTTTGAACTCTCACCACCGGGTGCAAGAACACCACTAGGCTGTGATTGAGTCTCTGTTTGACCTGGATGTTTTTTTTTCTCACCTGGAGAAGTCTGAGAATAGCTCTAGACTCAGGAAGAGGCAGCGTCTCTAATGCTAGAAAGACTATATAGATGCTGTATTGTATTAACTGGCCTGCTGTGTTGTTAGGGATGGCTAGGACCAAGCATTGCCACTGTTTATACAGGTTTATTATTATAGTGTAACCAATGAGTTTAGCTTTGATTATTTGGAATGAAAATCTTTCAAGAGTGCAGGATCCTCTGTTTTGTATTGTACATATTTTATTTGAGGTTATTGTTTATGCTTGAGACATGATTGTGGGATGGACGCTGTTTTTCACCTGATGTAATTATTATTGGATCAGAGGTTTGCTGAGCTTAAAGGCTCGTGGCAATGCTTGCAATGCAGATACAATAGAGTGCTGCTATTTGTGCCTTGGTTAAAAATCCTTCATGAAAGATGCATGTGGTCTCCTTTCAGCTTCATAATTATCTAGAGACAATGTTTTATATCATTAAGAGTTGTGCAGCCGGTATGATGTCGTAAAAACTCCCTCTGGATTTGTGATGTTGCTGCTTGCGCCTATTTTGGTTCCATTAATTAACTCAGGCGTGGTGTAAGAGGTCCATGCATTACCATAGAGCATTTACATTAGCGCACTCATCTATATTCACAATTTTTACCTTATTAGAGCTGATCCAAGCATTAGTCATATTACTTTGGGAACTCTGGTTCTGAAGTAGTGGACTAAATTGCAGTCATATTACTTTTATGAGTCCAAGCCAATGCAGGAAGTACATGTGCCTTTATAAATATTAGTAAACCACATTGTCTTCAAGCTATGTTTTATGACATCAGCATTGTTGATACTTAAATATTTAGTAGATTTGATTAAAATATGCTTTCTCTCCAGAAATATTGCATAATTTTATAGTTTTTTTCTTCTTTTGTATAGGACTTCTATCTGTCAGAAAAGGGGTAGAATGTTAAATTTAGCTAAAGGTAAAGGAAAATGCACATAAGCACAATCGAAACACTGGATCAGCTTAACCAAAAAGAATACAGCTCCAATAAGTGAGTTAAGAAACTCTGTTGCCCTTTGTGCCTGCTGCAATATGGCCACACAATCATAATCCATTCGTCGGTTACACTGATACTGATGTGCAGGTAATGTCATTCCACATCAGCTGCAGCTGTGTTTAACCCTCTTTCAGACTGTTATTCACTAACACAGCTGGACATCCAGTAAAGTGATCACAATTAACTTTTACATGACTTTATACAGGTTTGTGGTTTTCATAATGAACCATAAATATGAATATGCACATAAAAATCCATAATAATCACAAGAGACACACATTCATAGGTCACAAAGGAAAAAGAATGACGATATTTTATGCATTAGCTTTGTTTTTTGTTTTTGTTTTTTTTTGGGGGGGGGTGTTTTTAGTTACAACTACGAAATCTTCTACTTTCTTTTATATGTAATTGCTCTGAAATGTTTATGCTGTAGCTGTTTTCCTGTGATATCTGGTCACAGTTTGAAATTGTGTCGTGGCATTGTGAAAGTGTAGACCGAGGCATTGCAGTGCTCTTTGTGGCATGGATCTTCCTGCTCTTGGGAAATCAACAGAAATAACATGCTAACTGACAACGGGACAAAATTAATTGCATGAGGAAATAACTGCTCTAGATATAGGGACTGAAGTGACAAATTAATGACCTCCTTCACTCAGATGTTCATAAACATTTTAACGTTCGTGCATGAATAAAGATATTGCACCATGTTTGGGAAAATTCTGTAAATTCTGTAATTCTTTTTTGTTCACATGGCCTTTTTTGGGGTATTATTATTATTATTGGTACATTTCCAGGCATCATGTCCACATTTCAGAATTTTGTTTGTATTCTTAGGGGACAGTAAAAACTGAGGTGTCTTTAAAGCATGTTATTTGGAAATGTGTACTGTTCGATTCAAATAAACGTGCTGCTAGTTAACAGTCCTTGTGTTGGTTATATGAGCATCTGCTTGTGAGGATTTGATTTGCTGATCCATAAGAGAAATATTCCTGTAAGACGCCAAATATCTCTACACTGACCCCATGTGGACAAATATTTTACTACAAAGCAGATCAGGCCAATAGTCTAATGTGGTATATGAATTATAAGTATGAAAAGCATCTTGAGGGGTTGGGAATGTGCCACAGAAAATGTCCAGATGCTTTGTTTCATATGATGCTGCAATGACTGGATCAAATATCCAGACTTTGGTTCATTCATTAAAGATATTGGATCTGATAAGACAGCTGTTTACATCCACAAAGTGGCTCCACCCACTGTGAACTATCTGTCTGAAGTATAATTTAAAAAATATTTTTTTCCCCCTCATCTTTAAGGTTAGTTTAGGCTTCCCATCATTTCTTTAATAGATCCTGCCTTCTGTATAATGATTGGTTATAAGAATTTTGTCTCATTAGTGATCGACTAGATGTTTTTTTGGTGGGAGACTTTCCTACACAGAAACTCTTGTCATCTAATGTTACCCACACATGGGGCAAGAATGCATAGAAAGAATATACTTATTCCAACAAAAGAAAAACTACCAGATCAAGCATTTTTGACTAACGTTTTCTGAATAGATTAATAAATGTTTACACCAAACCTCTCATTGTGATTAAAAATTCCTTCCAATTGGGCTGGATCACGTCAGACTCTTCGGAGAGATGCATTTAAATTTTTTTGATTAAGCTATTATTTCCATTTTTAGTGGAATATTAGAGTCGATGTAACGCAGCTTGTGTCAGTGTTGAACAACTTTAAGGAATCAGGTAATCAGAAAACAAACTAGTCTTTTTCAAACCGGATGAGGCAACATATGCAAGTAAATAGAAGAACAGTGATGAGAACAAAATAAAACATTATGTCAGATGACTGTGTACATGTTTCTGTTCTCAGTTTTGGTTAAAAAAAAAAAAAAAGGGAGAGAGAAAAAAAAAAAATCTGGCCTATAAGAAGAAACCATTAAGCACTTCTTACACTGCCCTGACCTCATGTAGCTGTGGGACTTTACACGTCATATACCAAGAACAGAACTTTACCTAATAGTACCCAGGGGTACTTGTTTTTTCACAAACTAAAACCACATGGTGGACAAACATGGTTTAAATGTTAATTTATTGCACAAACAGCACTGACAAAATGAATGCAATGGTTAAACATGTTACCTAGGTAACTAGAGAATGACCAAAGGAGCAGTCAGGACATTTGCAGGTTGCGAAATGGCAGGATAAATCTGCTATGAATGTTCAGAAAATGTATATATAGGGCAGATAAGCCCCAACATTTCCTTCATTCCATATTTCACAGAGAAAAGCCAGATTTGTTTAAGTATTTACAACAGCTTCTACCTAACTGTATTTATGGAGCAAGACATGAGAGACTAACACCTTAAGGGAAAATGATGCATAGAAATCATCAAAGGAAAGCTGGTTGGACCAGTTAATTGTATAATAGACGATACAATAATAATAATAATAATAATAATGATGAAAAACAAGGAATCTGACATCATAACTTTCCATTTGACTCTAGCACCATACTGCAGTATACTAGGAAGGCTTAGGTTTAGCTTGAAGGAATACTCACACTTTTTTTTCAATCTAAATGTCTGTCATTTATAATTGTTGAGTACATGTGATTACCACAGACAAGTCTGAAATCTTTCCCTGCAATCTGAGCAGAAGTGAATACCTTATTACTCCAATCTCACTCATACTAGACGAATAAGGGCAAACATAACATGGAGAAATGTACTACTGCTAACTCCAAACTCCACGCATGTCACAATCGCACCAATGATGTCTTGCAGATGACTGCACGATTTGATGACTTGTCACGTCATTTACTACAAAGATATCGGTATTGGATCAAATACTTTTACTCCTTTTACTTTATTTATTGTAAAATATTCAGTCAAAAGCCAGAATAATTATTAAAACATTCAGTCACATGTTCCAAATTGGTTTAATTTTTGTTTCAGAGATGACAAGGAAAATATCACCTACATAACAGTCTAAGTTTAATTGTATGAGCGCCATGAAACATTCTGTAAAGTGCAAGTTTTGAAAAAGAAGTACAGCAAATTCATGTTTAGTTCATGGATGGACTTCCATAATTAAAATAGCTGCCCTTAGACCTCCAAAAGTGAGTTTCGAGTAAATCTGTGTTGAAATCCTTGTTTGTGTAAATTTTTGCACAATTAGGAAATGGACATTAGGTTGAAAAAACACTGGAGTTTTCCTTTAAGAGTCAGACAGGCTAAGAAAGAGAGCGCAAATGCCAGATCAGTAAATATCAGAAAAAAATAAAATAAAATCAGAAATAGATTTTGATTGGGCAAATTATAAGTAACTTGCAAGTAACTCATCAGTAACAAGCACGCAAGACATGACCCTTATGGACATCAGGAAATCTTGATGCATTCAGACCAGCAACTTTTCAGACAGGAGCAGAAAATCCACAAGTTTATGGAACATCCATAGCCAGGATTCTTTGTGAGCTTGGACAAATTATTACTAGATGAAGTGATCAAATCCCTATTATTTACACATAATTTCTAAATATTTGCATATGTTGTGTTGAAAATGAGACATAGAAATTACAAATAATCATGGTGACTCTTAGATGATCTTTACAAACAAATATATGCAAGTGATATATACTGTATATATTTATAATTTACAGGTATATGAATGCATATAGCCAAACGACTGAAAGGTTCAAAGTCTTTGGTAGGAGGACAGGGGTCTCGCAACTAAACATTAACAAACCAAACTAACCCAATCTCTCCAAGGACACCATGATAAAGCTTACTGTGCAGAGAAAAAAGAATTCTCCATGCTAGAGCAAGTTCTCTTAGCCTGCAGAAGCAGGGTGGAACTCCTATGATGGACATGGCTTTCCTACAGTTCACACTGAATGGAGACACCTACACAAACATTTCAATATATTGGAAGGGATTGTAGATAAAACATCCAAGTGCACACACAAAGACCCTGGCAAAAAGTTGAAACAGACTGTTAGAAAAGGCAACGGGGAGATGTACGGAACTGTGGAGATACAAAGAAGCTGTGTGAAGAGACAGCAGACGTTTAAACGGAGTCATTCTTTAAAAAAAGAAAAAGAAAAAGGAGTGAGGTAAAGGAAGGCAAGGCCAACACCCACACAGAGACAGAAAGAGAAGGCACACTGCTTTTAAAAGCACAATGTAGTCAACACTAAAGTAGTGTCACATAAACTACACAGAAACATACTTTCATTTAATATATCAAAAGTCAGAACGAGCCAAAGTTGGCAAAACCAGCAAAAAATGAAAAATGTGTTCAACAGGGAAGTGGGTAAACAAATGTTATCCTTATATAATCAGTGTTACATTGTCAATTGACCTAAACTTTGTGAGAAAGGTAATTTCTCATTGGCAGTTAATGGATTTATGCAGCTGAAAAAATTGCAATAAAAAGAATTGGACTCGTCAGACATCATGTCTGAACTTTCACTTTCCTCACAGCTGTATAAAGGAGGTGGGAGAAGAGAGTAGGCGGAAGGTGTTTAGTCTTGTGCCAAGGTTTGGGGTATGGTATTGGAATAAAATTAGATATCGATCAAACCTGAAAATAAACCAATGCTTGTTTTGCATACAGAGAAATTAGCATGTATTATGCTTTAATTTCAGTAGGACTATATGATTAAAAAAAAAAAAAAAAAAAAAAAGCGGTTTTTCAAAGCGGTGTTACAGAAGGTTTCTGTTGCCAAATATGTTGTTGGGGTCCACATATTCCTTAACGGACCTGAGCATGCCCAGACCCACACTGGAGACAGTCTCCCTCATCCACTCCTTCCGCAGCTTGCCCACTGTGAGAAAAAGAGAGAGAGAGAGAGAGAGAGAGAGAGAGAGAGAGAGGATGTCAGGGTGCATGTGGCAGACGGTTGTGAGCACATCAATCTTGTGTGAGTGAGAGAGTAAGCAGGGGGTGATGGATGTGTTTATGGGGGCTGGAACGCTGGTGGAACACTCCTGAAACACTGGGAGATGTTTTGCATGGTGTGATTTATGGAGAGCAGCAGACTATCAAACTCATTAAGCTGCCGGTGTTCCCTATGGAGGGGAGCTTGCTATGCTCTGCCTACCTCCCTCAATCCCTTTCTCTCTTCTCCATGTCTCCGCGTGTCTATCTGCTTCCATGAAGCCTGTCAGTTTCTTCTTCTATCAGTATTATTTTTTCCCATTCTAGAAAGCACTTCTCACTTTAAATTTCGGACTTAACATTACTGCTAAAGTAAGTGTCAAGTGTTTGTGAAGGTCATCTGGTTTGTGCAGGGTCCTAACAATCATGTTACCTCCCTGCTTTGGGCTTATCACAGCACAGACTTCACTGATCATTGTGTCCTGGATTCAATAAAAATAAAAAAAACAGGAATTATCTGTCAGACCCCTTCATCTATCAGTATGCTTCATGAAAAGGGAGGCTGCATACAATAATACATACGCATGTGGTGATCAAGTTAAACCGGGGCTTGTGATGACATTTCTTGTAAATGAAGGCATGAAATAGTGTGACATTTACAGGAGCCTTGCACAGTATGGCAATGAAGCTCTTGCCCACAAGAGACACATCTGTCTGTGGGAACTGTTCACACAATCATTCATAACCACCACATGCACATTACAGGAATTTACACATTTACAGTAACATGCTACATTATTCCCACACCTCCATACAGCCCTGACCTCACCCCTCAACTCATGTCCAAATCGTTTCAGAAGTAAAGCAGGCAGCACGATCATGGGCTTTCTACCAAGATGGTATTCAAGCACTAGTAAAACGCTGGTATAAATGCATTATTGTAAAAAGGGATTATATAGAGATATAAAGTAGTAGTTTTTATGTTTCTAACAGTGATTTCTTATTCTGTGCAATAAAAAGTCCTGGTTTGACATGAACGCAACTCGCGTGTACGTGTTTTTGTATTGAAAAATTCAAGGAGAAAAAAATGACATGCTTTATATTAGGAAACATCACAGCAACTGAGACCTACAGAGACATTTGTCTGCCAGCAGTTTTCTACACCAAAGTAAAAATGATATATTTTTTTCTTTTATATATATAAAAGAAAAAAATATATCTGTTGTCTTTTGTTCTAACTTATTTTATTTTAACTTCTTTTCAGGTTTGCTTTAAGTTATTTATATTCTACTAGTGTGATTTCTATAATTTCTCACCAGTTACATAGCTTTCACGTTCACAAAACACACATGCACATGATTCACATGACCAGCACAGCATGATTTCAGACAAAGTCTAATATTTGGTAAAGGAGCAGTTGAGGACAACATGACTGGCGACACTGCAATCCAGACTCTTATACACATGCAAATGCAAAAAGGCACCCTGTGCTATAGTGTAGCCTGCAGTCCCTGCCAACCAATCAGCAGCTTCCAACAAGAAACAAAGCAACCTGGTTTATCTACTACTTCCTCTCTTGCTCAGTCCATCTCTCTTCAGCCACCCCCTCCTTTTGCCGTCCTCCACTTATCGTCACTACCCCGCGTTCCACAGGGAGAGAAGGAGAAACAGAAGGTGGTTGGGCTGCATCATTGCCTCCATCACAGAGATAATTTACACATCTATCATGTCAATTTCTCCACATTCTCTCTCGCTCTCCCCCTCTCCACTATCTATCTCACACAGTTATGACCGCACAGCTGGGACAAACAAAACTGCACCGTCACAGAGAGAGCGCAGGAAAGAAAGGTGCTAAACAGAGAATGTGTTCTCTCAGGCTGAAAAATCACAATTTGCTCAGTAAGACCTCAGAACTCAGTGTATGTTTATATGTGTGTATATGTAAAAGAAAAGAGGAACTCGATCATTCAAATTTGTGCCATTATTTGTACAATCTGTTCTTTCTTCATCTTTATTTTTTTAAAATACTTTAAAAGAAAACCAGTCTAAAGACTAAGTAAAAAAAATCTACACCTAAAACCACACCACTTTCATTTAATATTGCAAAAAAGCAAAAGTGTGGAATTCTAAACACCCATAATGCACTACTATAGGCTAGATTACAAATAATGTAGCCTCATACCATATAAATAATACTTATAATGTACTTTGCAAATTGTGGGAATGTCCATCTTAGGCATTGGTGCAGGCAGAAACCTGCCAAAGAGCAATGTTATTGTAAAAGAGATGTGATAGAATCCCTATCCCTAAAAGATAGAAGTGTGGTCAGGTGTGCTGTGGAAATATCCCATCTCTCAAATCAACTCCTCTTATTGCATTTAAAATTAAAGTGCGTATCTGTGGCTCAGCACAGAGATGTTTCCACAAAGGCATGAGATTAGATTTCATTTCTATGTTTGTGGTAAAAATAACTAGCTGTTGGTATGAATTTATTACCAAATCTTTTCATGCACTTTTGTAAGAATTTACTTAAACTCTGACATAATATTCCAAATAAATCTGCTGACTGTTAATTAGTTTTGTCTGTGCATAATCACGTTAATTGTTTGATCTATATTTAATAATTAAATCCAAATGATTTTTTTCACATTTAAAAATGTAGCGTTTCATTAATTTAATGTTGACTACAATTAATTGTTTACATCAACAAAGAAAATATGTAAAAATGAGACGCAACATTTCCCATAGTTAAAAAAAAAAAAAAAAAGGCAGCTGGCATATGGCAATGCAAGGGCAATACTTAGAAAACCTTGGCTATGTAACTCCCACTGGACTTTAACTTGAGTTTTAGGCCTAGTTTTAGGTTGTACCAAAGTAAATTAAGGTGGGTTTATCCCTACCAAGAGTAAAATAAATAAACAGGATTAAAGCAAAGCTTAATTGAACACCATGATATATCACTATTTAGCGATTCTGCCTCGTGGCTTTTCACAGACATCATATTAACAAACTTTGACCTTGACTCCCAGA
Organism: Clarias gariepinus; assembly: GCF_024256425.1. Classification (NCBI taxonomy): domain Eukaryota; kingdom Metazoa; phylum Chordata; class Actinopteri; order Siluriformes; family Clariidae; genus Clarias; species Clarias gariepinus. Next base: position 25,174,985 of record NC_071104.1, on the reverse strand, counting down.
TGCTCTACAGCTCAAGTCATTTAGAGCAATGGTAAAATTATAAGCCACTATAACCAAAAATGATTAATTCTTGTATTCCTATAGATATTGGCCTGTTAAACTGGTCACTTGAATTAAACAGGTTTAATCCAAAACCAAGCAACAATTAAACCTATAACTAACAAACCCATAAACAATGGGTCTGCATAGTTTAGAAAAAAATGTAAAAATAGTCTTTAGGAGGTTGTGGTCAAATGTGGTTAAATAAATGGGATTCTTTTTGGTTTAGAGGATGTATGGAACCGATACAGAACAGGCCAAAATGCTGCTGCTATTCACTCTGAATCACACACACAAGCCCGGGCATACCAGTGTTCCTAAGCCTGTGTGTGTGTGTATGTGTGTGTGTGTGTGTGTGTGTGTGTGTGTGTGTGTGTGTGTGTGTGTGTGTGTGTGTGTGTGTGTGAGAGAGAGAGAAAGAATGTCTCAGGGTGCTTTTGTGTCTGTATTCATGGGATCTAATTCACAAATATGTATCCGGTGGTCTGACCTGCCGTAAACACAGGTTGGCAAAGTGTGTATTTCCACTATGTGCCCTCCCACCTTGCTGGTCCAGACTACATCTGTTTTCTTCGCCTCTTTCTCTCTCTCTCACACACACACCATTTGTCATGCTGTGATTGTGGGCAGACAAAGCAGGCTGTCGGCAGCCAGATAGCACTGTGCTACTGCTATTAATCACAATTACACAGAACAGTTCCCTCACGCGCACACACCTAAAATCCCCTCTCTTCATAGTTCCTTTCCCTGTTTCAGCAGTTTCATGCTCCCTCATCCTTTTCTCATCTGTGGGTCATTCTTTCATTTCCCTCACATTACCAGAAGCTTTTTATTAGCCATATTTTCATTTGTCGCCCAGCCCAAAATTTCCCCCCTCACCCCATCTCCCAAAGGCCTGTGGGGGTATGAGTTTGATATCAGGGAGGCAGCCCGAGTGTGAATGTGTGTGATGCTCATGATTAATGTGCTTAGTGATGTATGGCTAACAGCAGGTAGATAGTAATATAGATAAAGTCGCAGTTTCAGCTACATCTCAGAGCTTTGAGACCCACTGAGAAAGCCCACTGTGTGTTTCCTTTTAGTTTTGTTCCCAGCAAACAGCAGAAATGTTTACTGAAATTGATGTTAAGTTGCATCTCAGAGCGGAAATATTAAAATCAAATTAACTATAAATGAAAATTATTAATTTAACGTTCATTAAGACCACCGTGTGGGTCAGCTTAGCATCCTTAACCTTACACTTTTTTTTTTTAAACTAAACTGCTTGATCTGCTTGACAACTGCACACAGAGCATCATGAGAGATTTGCTTGAGGGTGTGTGGAAATATTACCTCCGTGATGGTGACTCAGGCTTCCCCCATTGGCTAGGATTTCCTCTCGGGCTGCGTGCTGCACAAAAGAGACATAAAAGTTCACGGCTCATTTCAGTTCTGGACCAGTGGAGCAAAGTTTTCCATCCTGCATCACAGACTATTCAGACAAACTTGTCTGAATAGAGTACATATCACAGGAAAAGCATTGCAAAGCAAATATTCTCGTACATAAAAGCAGTGAATAATATGTCCACTGGTGTTTTATTACCTCCACTTGTTCATAGACATGTATTGGATCACTGAGACCTCTATAGTTGTAGGCAAAGTAGAAATACACACAGGCACCAGCATCATAGGTCTGTGTTACCCTGAGGGAGAGAAAGAATGGAGGGAAATTAAAGAAATAGAAGAAAGCAATGTGTTGGAAAAAAAAAGAAATGGAACAAATAAAGAATGAAAGGAAAGAAAAAGAAAAGTGAGAGGAAGAAACAAATGAAAAAACCCAAAAAAAAGATGGGTTATTCAATAGGAATAATGCAATGAACCGTAAATTATTTTAAAAAAATAATCAATTTCATGTTGTTGATTTGTGGGAAGCTCAATGATTTAATTAAATTACACCTAAACTACACTGACACTGAAGTAACACTCCCCTATATGCCTTTTGTCTGCATAAAATAGTAGCCCTGTAGCATTCAATTCTAAAATCAAAAGTCACCGAATTCATTTTGATTCATCATTCAGCTCAAAGGCAGTGTAAAGAATGTGCGCGTGTGTGTCTGTGTGTTTGGAAGGGGTGGTCCTTGTCACTTTCAATTTCATCCTATTCATCTGTTATTAAATACCCATCAGACACATTAACGCAGCACTATCAGTCCGGCAATACATAATCGGCCTCCCACCTTGCGGCCATCTGGACTGCAGACAGCAGGCGCATAATGTATACCAGACTATTAAAGAATAACCTGTTAACATGACTGATTATCATTGACCTATGCACACATTACATACTACTAATTCTATTCCGACTCTTTCTATTATTGTTTCTCCTGAATGTTCACACAGAGGCAGGATGACAGACTGTGGTAAGGACTACATTATGGTGCACTGTGATCATTCGGATTTTAAGTCATAATCAGAAGTGAATCGTATCCTCTCCACCATCAAGTAGATGCTGAATTTTTTTCCTGTGCAAGTGCTCTGCTTTTTGCGCAACTATGTTATGGTCTTATGTTAAGAGCATGTTATGGACAAGTATGTGTGTGTGAGAAAGAGTGGCTGCGTGTGTGAGAAAGAGTGGCTCTGTGTGTGTGTGTGTGTGTGTGTGTGTGTGTGTGTGTGCGTGCGTGTTGTCAACTGGGGCACTGCCCTTTCCAGAGGTTAAATGGCCACATCAATCACGTCACACACAGCTGCACAGCAAACGACAGGAAATGAATGGCTGAGGCATAATCAAGTTTCAAACCTAATCTCCCCCTCTACCCCCTTTCATTCTCTCTCTGTTTCTCTCTGCCCTTTCTTTATGTCTCTCACTCCTTTTTCCATCTCTCCCCTTAGTTCTCTGCATTCTTTTTCTCTGTGTGGCAGGGTCATTGTGAAGGTGAACAGAGCGGGGTTCAAAGAGCTTGCAGGCCGGCAGTCAAACAAGTACCCGTTTAACTATGTAACTGTCTGGCATTTATCTCTATCTACTACGAGTGTCAATAAACATTTAGGTCAAAAATGTTTTTGTATGCCACAATTATGAATTCTCCAGTTTAAAGATATTTCTAAATGAAGTGTGGATCTGTTCACTAATGGATGAGACAAAACTTTCAGGAAAGCAAAAATAAGTGGACTGAAGTTCACTTTATTGCTCCAACATTTGAAAGCCGGAATATAAGATTATACTGCAAGAATAGTTTTACCAAATGCAGTTTTAGACTGTCATCAAAGGTGTGTTTTAAGAATATTATTTGTTACAATGAATGAGGTGATCACAATAAAATCTTGTTGAAATCTATTTAAAAAAATATACTGTTATTCATCCCACAGTGAGAAAATTTGTCATTTAAAAAGGATATTTTAATGTGAAATTTACATGTTGAAGATCATCTTTCTACACTTGTATTTATTTTTTTATGCTTTTTTATATTTATTGATGCGTTTTAGGCATCATAGCAGTGGTCACACTGATATTTTTAAATACATTGATATATTAAATAGTTTTTGAAACTGCTGGACAGTTGTTGTTGGCTATCTTTCGTTGTAATTCCTTTAAAGTGACCTATATGCTCTCAACTTACGACTAAATAATTCTTTTTACGATGTGAGCTTACTATCCGCGAGCAAAATCATACAGCATAATCCTGGCTTTAGGTTAAGCCCTTTAGTGCCAGAGTGTAATTCTAGCACGGAAATTGTGTTATGCATTCATGTGTTTTACATGTCTGTTGGTAGAGTTCAACATCTGCCCTCAGACTTCCGTTACAACTGAGCCTTGACTATATAATGGTTTTCTTTTATAAACATATTAAATTATGTTGTCTAAGAAAATCGCACATATGCTACAGTTGTGCTGGTCGGAGATGATGCTAAAAATCAGAATATCCACAAACAAATCTGAACGGCAAAGTTGCCGCATACGTACTGATTAGAAACATCAAAGCCTTGGCCAATCATTTCGCTCAGTGGTGATCATGTAGGTGAGAGAGATTTGACATTCTGAGATTAGAGATGAGTGGAGTAAGAGAGTGAGTGAGCAAATCATACCTGCATGTAGACAGTGGAGGAAACTGCACTCCCCTCTCTTTACACTCTCTCGATATCCTTTCCTTTACATTTCTACACAGATCCAAAACTCTGCAACACACACACACACACTTAATAAGCAACTTGCACATACATAAACTGCCTGGCCAATAATTTTTTTTTAAAAAGGTTGCCATTTCAGATGAGTCACATTATTGGCCTGCATTAAGCAAAGAAAATATTAATATTACTGGAATTGGGTTAAAAAATGTCCAATGCATCAATAAACTCTGGAAAAATAATGCTAGATCGTCAACTTCACAGAAGTGTGGTTGGAAAAAAGCTCATAAATTGCCTTGATCAGAAACCACTTAAACACTTGAAGAGTATACAGTATCATACAAAAAAAAAAAAAGACAGTACAAATCCTAGCCATGTTTTAAAGTAAAAAAGTTTCTCTTGTAGGAGAAAGTATTTATAAAATTGCACCTTAACAGCTGTGTGGTCACAAGAAAACCACTTGTTAGTGAGGCCAATTAATAAAAAGGCTTTAGATTGCTAGGGAGCATAACGATTTTGGAAAAAAGTCATGTGGTCTGTAGTCCATAGTGATGGGAACATATAGTAAGTGTAAAAGATACAGCCATCATGCATAGTGGCCACTGTACAAGCCTCTGGGGGCAGTGTTGTAATCTTGATTTGCTCCAGTTGGTCATCCAAGTTTAGCAACACTATTTGGCAATAAAATTAAGTCAGCTGATGACCTGAATGTACTGAATGACCAGGCTATCGCATCAATTGTGTTGTTCCTTCCCTTATGGCAAAGACATATTCCAGTAGTTTATTTATTTATTTATTTCCATAACAAAAGACAGTACATTGTAATATATACATATTTCAGTAGTTCTCGGAGCATAACCATTTTCCCATCTGAACTGGCCACCACTTGCACACACTGCACACCTTAATTGAAGCTAAAAAGGTTGATGAAATATTAGTGTTAAAGAATTTTGGGGGGGCAAGTCTCGAAACTCTGAAATTTTGCTGAAAAGTAATTTACGTTTATGGTGTGTAGTTTAAAGGACAATGTGGTCATCATAAAATAAAGGCGTGTCTATGACTGTGTGTAGTTGTATGGACATACATGTGCACCCATCATTCATTCATTCATCAAGTCCTTAGATATCTCAATGTCTAATAACCTTTTTTGAGGTGTTTTCTTCTCTGTTTCTAGGAAAGTACTCATTGAACTACACATAGCAGACTGGAAAGTCATTGTTTTAGATTTAACAGATAAATGCAAGTTGATTAGTCTACAGCTAATTTATTTCTGAGGCTGTGTGCCACCAGGTTGATTTGACATCTCTCTGTAAATGGAGAAATAAAAGCTTCTGTTGCAGTTGTATTTTATGTCTGCATTGTTATGTATGACGGACATGTCACCCATTTACTCTGTTGTGAAAGAAGGATTCACCAAGTTTTGCAAAAATAGTAAGTGCCATCACTACCAGCAATTAGTGCAAATAATGTTTTCAATTTTAATTAAATATCCATCATAATAAAAAAAATAAATGGTTTGCACTAATTGCTCTAGATAGCACTGATACTATTCTTAAACAACTTAGAAGATTGGTGCAGGTATTTTTTTTATTTCTTAATAAAATACTTATCCTTTATATTTTTTTTAAATATAAAATGTAATACTGTATGCTTTTTTTGTGTTCTCACTAAGCGATCTGGAAATGATTTGCCTTTTTAAAAATGTATTTATTTTTATTACACGTGTACAAAATCATTAATAAATGAAAAAAAAAAAAATTCACTACACTGTACCAGAACTGTATCAAACCATGACTTAAAAACAGAGGCGTGTACCGAATCATGACTTTTACACTTTCATGACTTGATCAGTACACCATTAAGTTAAAGAAAAGAATGCATGTAAGTGAAAAGTCTAGTTAAGTAGCCAGACAAGCAAACAACTGTAGGCACCACGGCAGTGCTGGCTTTATATATTTCTATCTAGGTTTTTAATATGTATCCAGTTTTTCATTCAAGCAAGTAATTTTAATTTGTACAGCATACTGTAACTCCAATATGGATTTAGATCCTTAAAGAGCAAGCCACAAGCAACAGTGTCAAAAAAGACTTACTTAATTGACAGGAGAAAGAGAAAGCAGATAAAAAAAAAAAGAATCACATTCTTATGGAGAATACCAGTGACAACTATTCTACAAGTCTTGGGCATCAACTGGACATAAACTTTTTCACATGAGCTGGAAAAATAAGGAGCATGTACCAAAGCTCCAAGCAGACGTATCAGGAAAAATCACCCACAGCTGCAGAATTTTACATTACTGGCCATTTACATTAAATTAAATGTGCATTATTATCTGAAAATAAGTATTTAAAAAGGATTTGAATTCATGGTGAATGAAGACTTTAAAATTTATGAGTTTAATACTTCCTGATGAAGACAAAGGTGAGAATGAAACAGTTTAAAATCATAAGCATCACCGGTACAAGAAAAGTGACAGCAGGGAAAAGCAGCTCTTACCGATCCCAAGGCACTGACGTCTCAAACGACTCGCCGATCACATAATAATCCATCCCCAAATCCTACACAAAGAGAGACATCTGTCAACACAATCATCACACAATCTGCACTTTTATCAGTCTACTAGCTGAAAGCAGTGAGCGAGGTAACCGCACCCGCAGGTAAGCAATGACGAAGGTAAGCATGTATCCTCTCTGTCCGTTATCTTCTCCTGCTGCCAGGCCCCTACAAAACACACAGACAGAACATTTACACACACACACACACACACACACACACACACACTGCACTGAACGGACATTTTGTCTGGTTACAACAACATTTAGAAAATGAATAAAATTAATAGACTGCCTAGTTTAATCAAATGAGTTTAAAAACAAATGGGCCTTATGGACACAGAGATTTTGTATCACATTCTTACGTCTGTTCTTTACTCACCCATATATCACAATTTCACACAGACAAACAGACACACACAAACAGACACACACAAACAGACACACAGACACAAAAGAATAATCTGCAGTCCCAATTATTATGTATCAGTAAAAAGTTCTCATTTAATTAAATATCTACTATCCTGACTAATCAAAGCATCTGATTATACTGGAATCCATGTATCAATTTACCCCGTTCCCCCACAATGCACTGACGCACATTCTGCTTCAAGTATCAATCAAATCCATCACTCCTTTATTTAAAGGGGCCATGATAAATTTGAAAAGACAACAGCTTGGTTGTGGCATAGATATGACAGAATGAGGTAAAAAGGTCACAATAAGGGTTAAAGGTTATGACCCTGGTGACCCCGAGTGATTGGTACTGGTTAAATATTTACTCTTGACTCTACAGAAACAGCAGGCAGTATTGCATCCATGCAGACGCAAATAGACACACATGCACAAAGCGGTTAAGGCTTCTCTGTAGATCAACAACAGCAGACTGCTGTGCTTGGGGAAGTTAGTGCACTCCTTTAATAGTGTAGAACCCTACATAGTGCTGAGAACCTCTATACTCTACACTCACCATCCCTACACTCCCCAGTATTAGGTACATAGACTTAAAGAAAAAAGAAAATTGTATAACACGTTGCATTTTGATCCATAAATCTAAATAATTTGATATTGTTTTGAGAGGATAACTTTTTTTCTAGTATCAAGAGATGCACTTTTATTTCTATCTCATCAAACTACACTAACTAGAATAAAAAAAATATTATTGAGAGAAATGTTTTGGGCATTCTGGCTCTGGTATGTTGCATCAAATTCAATACGAGCATCTTATTTAAAAAAAAGGGGCAATTACAGGTTCTGTTCTTGGCAACATAGTAAATGTGTGTTCAAACTTAAAATCTGTTTGGTCTTAAATTTTTTAATTTCAAGGACCTATCTTGTGAATAAATGAGGTTAACACGCAGCTCAGTTGTTGAGGAGATGTGTAACGCCAGCAATTTCAACTTCTGCTCTTCAATTCTGTATATACATACTATATAGTGCTTCACAGATGACTCTCAGAAATTATAAAAAGGAAACTACTGCTTATGCGATTCACATAGGTGTCAGCAAAATTACATTATAGAGATTTGTCTGAAACCTTATTTGGTTTGAACAGTACTCTATTTAAAATCTATCTGAGACCAATACTGAAAAGAAAAAAAAGTAGGAAACCAAATGTAATGTCAAAGTGCATCCTGGCAAAGAGTTATGGATGTGTAAAAAAGGTTAAATATTAAAATATTAACAAAATGATCAAGATACCCAATCAAAGGAGCATGACTAAAATGAACTCCCAAAGCAGCATGACTGAATTCTAAACTAAAGACTAAAGTCAAACATTTTAGTGGTAAAAATAACAAGTCAGTGTCAAAGTCAGGTGTGGGTGTTTGGACATACAGTAACTGTTTGTATTGTCCATTACAGCTGTCAGTACATTAAGTGATTGGAGAACTACAGTGGACACACACTAACAAACATGCTCTGTCTGAATTATTTTTTAAGGTAAAGTGCAGGTTAATTTGATTTATTTTTACCTTAAATTTTGTATTATTAATTTTTATATGGATATTTTTTGGTTGTAGAATGAATCGTTGGAGTTTCCATTATTTCTTATGGGGAAATTCACTTTAATATACAAGTGCTTTGATATACAAGCATGCCTCCGAAACAAATTATGCTCGAAATACAAAGTTTAAGTGTAGTCATAAGAAATTTTGCTGTTTCTATCACTGATATACTGTACAATTCTATGGTTATTTCATCCAGCCAGTTTGTGTCAAATATCTGATAAACCATATAAGAAGTGTATACGATATACTGTAAATATTATTTCTTTATATATATATATATATATATATATATATATATATATATATAATATATATATACACACACACACACACACACACACACAGTATACACAGTATACATACACACACACTATACAGTATATAATACCAAGAACCAATGGTTATGGATAAAATAATTCAGTCGATCGTATTTAGAAAGTATTAGGCTGTAATAGACTATTAACAGTGAAGTGAGTGCCATCATATATTACAAAGATTACAAGATTCTCTGTATTGAAAGGAGTCCTGAGGCAAGCAAATTTGGCCCAAAGTTAAGAGACATACTCAACCATCACATTAATGTCACACCCCCGACAATGCCAATCTTGCTACATCAAAACAAAAAAGATTTGCAATAAGGTGGGGTTATATCACCAATTTGTGCTTGCCCATGCATCACCACAAAAGACTTTAAAAAGCTAATATCATCTTACCCAAATTTGGCGGCGATGTCATAAACCTGTTTCTCATGCTGCAACACCTTCTCCCGATCTCCTTCGAACAGCAGAGTGGCCACACACAGGTGATGGGGATCAAAGCCTTTAAACTGTTTAATAAGGTCATTAAAAGAGATTTAATTTCAACTGAGTCTATTTTGGTAAGCCTAAAGCAACAGGAACAGTAAAAAAAAAAGAAAAGAAAAAAAGGATGACAGTCTTGTACCTTTGTGATATAAAATTTTTTCAGCCCATCCAAAAACGATGTGAAGATGGAGGATACTTGAGGCTTAAGAGCATGACCTGGAAGGCCATAAACACATCCACAAATCATCAACATACAATCAGCCAAGCACTATAATAATAAAATACAATTCCAGTAGTCCAACACCTCTCACATCAGCTTTTGACTCATTAAAAGGAAGAGATAAATGAAGGTCATTTTTTTTTCTCCACCCATTTGTGGCCCACTTTTATCCACGCAGGCTTAACAGGACAGATTGATCTGCGGGTTGAACAATAGCAGCGTAACGGAGGGGGGAGTGTGAGCAAGAGTACAGCAACGGAGACTCTGAGGCCTGAGGGCCATATATCAGCCTCCGACTGAGAGGAAATGCTTTCCCCACTGCTATGTAAGTCTCCCTTACATACACTGATTTATTTCAGAATGGACTGCAGACAAACAAAAGTGAGCAGCCACAGCCGAGGGGAAGGCTATCAATCTCTCATACTCCCACACAGAGGAGGGGGAAGAAAACATCAGGGGACAGTCTACAGAGAGTTCTCTTGTCATTTCACTTGTGTACATTCCACTTTCCCTCCTTTTCTTTCATCAATCCGTCCATCCACACAGAAGGGCAACTCTCAAATACTTGCTCTCCTTTGACCTTTGTAGTCTCTTTTTGAAATGTAACTTACTCAATTACTCGCCACCTAGGATAGGAAAGTGTAACTACAAGTTCCTAACTGGATATGTTACAAGTTATAACTGGAAAATATGCTTGAGAGCAAAAAAATGGCATGTAAATGTATAAGAGAAGTATTTAATATGCATGTCTAATTAAAGAGCTTCGTGAAAACATCCTTTTCAAACATCTGTTGCATTAAAACCAAAATACAACTACCAAACCAAAAAAATTAAGTATAAATAAAATTAAACTGCAATTTTAATAATATAAATTTTCCCCATACCATAATTTAAGGTGAAAAGTATAGGTTATTAAAAACATAAAACATCTTACTGTAATTTAACAATATAACAAAATTCAAATAAAGTCTAGTAAATGATTAGATTCATAATGTAGAAATAGATGAACTTTATTACTGAAAAAAGAAAAATAAGGAGGAAAGGAAAGGAAGGACATTTATGTCTAATTTCTGTAATAAACTACAGTATGCTAGCCTTCACTTCTATATGTTCTCATAATTAGGAAAAGAGAAGCATTTATTAATGAGGGTTTGAATCATTCTCTCTGCTGCTAGTCTCTCTCTCTCTCTTTGGCGGAGACGGAGAAGTGCACTGTTGGTGAAAATGTGAGACTGCAGGAGAGTTAATGAGGTCCCTAGAGACTAAGGAACTTTTTCTGTGATATCTTGTAACCCTTTAGATTCCTTCATATATCCACATACAATACTCTAAGATGTCAATATGCTGGAAGCTTAATTGTTGCCAGGGCCATTTTTCATTGTTCCTGGATTGTGCGTTGGCTTGTTCGGCTGCTCAGCTGGCAAGATAATGATCGATTTAACTTTAGACGAGACAGCGAATTGAGGCGGCCTCCGTAGATGAATTATATCATGCAAAATTAAACTGCTTGATGCACGAGAAAACACAGGATGCATCAGCTACAGGCAATTAAACAAAGCATCTTGCACATACAACGCTAGTTTATTTTCATAGACAAGAGCTGAGGTAAACTAAGGGCCTTAATACACACACAGGAAAATATACTAAACACTTGAATCATGAAGATAAACCTGTAAACATTGAAGATGCTCACTGATTATACCTGTGCATCAATGTCAGATTTAAACGACTAAACAGGACAGTACAGACATTATTGGTTAATGTTTTATAATTTTTGAACAAAAATAATCTTTTTCATTTATGATTTAATTCACGGACTTGTCTTTAAAAAAATTAACATTGTTTCACTGTGTATATAATAATGCTGTAATTGTAATCACTGATCATTAGATTGCTTGCTGGATATTTAGTCCTGTAGGACAATATTTCCCTGTCAGCCTTCCAATTACCACTGGAACCATGGCAACAGCTCTACGCACACATTTGCGCACTTGCATATGCACTTCTATTTCGCCTTGTTTCTTGACTAATGACACTACAACAAACAAAACTGCAGATACAGTATGTTGCAAATAGATTTTAAAGCCAATAGCAGATTTTGCTTCCCTGCTGTGAAAACTGATTTGTTTTTATTTCATTTCCTTTGATTTTAGTCAGGATGCCAAGCTGAAACTAAAACCTCATTAATAATGAGTCCCGCTGCAGCATCCAGAACATCAATAACAGCTTCGTCAAGCATCGAATAAAAAGGCTAATGCAGAGAGGCTGCTGGATGCAGCAGTGATTTCCAATGACTTTCATTGCTGATATTTCCAATGATTTTTTAACTCGGATAAATTCAGGAGAACAGCGATTTCTATAATAAAGATTTATAAATCAAAGAATTCAACTGGGAAGTGACAACACACTTATAATACTATAAAAAAGCTTTAATAAAGTGCAAATGTCACCACATGCCTTGAATCATTTTTTAACCGTTCCTTAACATAAATTTTCCTGGGATATCTGAAATATTCAGTATTTTTTAAACAATTACAAACTGATTGGAATGGGAGTGATAAAATGTAATACTTTGAAATGTATCATTTTAGAAAATTTTAATTTTATACAAGCTTTTTTTTTAAATAAATTGGTGTTATAATTTTGTACAGATTTTTTTTAAACCTCCCCTCTATTTCAGAATTTTCTAAAAGTCATCATATTACCTTTTCACCATAGTTGTTTTTAATTAAATGCTACATACTGTATTAACTATTACAGAAATGTCTTCAGGTAAAGAAGCCTGTTGTTTGAGTGGTAGAACAGCAATATTTCAAAAGTCATTTCTGATCAGGAAAAAAAAACCAAACCAAAAAAAAAAAAAAAAAAAAAAAACATACCAAACTGGAACTGCTCGTTGTCCATCAGTCGAATAGACGCTGGTGCACATCTCTAAAACACAAAATAAGTGAACATCAGTGCCATAAGGATTTGTGGCCATTGCTCACCATGTAGTTTTAAACAATGTACCAGAAAATCATTTATTCTAACAACTGAGACACTTAAACCACTTTGTCTTAGTTTGCAATTAAAGAAAACCACTCAAAGTGTATTTGTAGGAAATTTGTAGGAAGAGGCTCACAATTCTTTTGTCATTAAATCTGTCCTTTTAAATATTGAAATCAATAAAGACAAAAAAACAAGGCTGTGTGTTGCCCAAACGATGTGCAGAGAGCCGGCCGATTTCACAGTTATGCCGAAAAACAGCAGCTTCGAGCGACTGAGAGTCCTGAGGGAAAAGTTTGCGGGCTGGATCTGTAACTCACACATCCTAAACGGCATGATCGATATCTTCATGGTCTGCTGTGCTCAGAGCTAATTTATGCACTCATAATGAGCAGAGCTGCACAGAGCTAGAACATACTAGATACTGGATACAAAGAAAGCTTTGCTGGCCTTGAGAGTTCTGTAAGTTTTATAATCATTTTAATTAAGTGACTGTAAATGATTGCATAACAGATGGTTGGTTTGTAATATTAGTTATATTAGTTACCTGTTTAGCCACCTCTCGCAGACAGGCCACACCCTGCTGGAAGTTTGGGAAGACGATAGAGCCGTATTTCTGATACTCAGGGACTGGGCGGATCTTCATCGTAACTTCTGTGACCACGCCCAATGTGCCTGAATGACAACACATAAAAGAGACACATGGGTAACACAAAGATATACCGTACTGTAACCCGAGACAAAAAAAAATGTAAATTGTTCAGAAATCAACTACAGTGCCAAAGAAAAACTAGAATTACACGTTAGCATGATATTCACGCTTACCCTATATATCATATTTAAAGGAAAAGACTTAGTCAAATGTAGGGTAGAGCATGCACCCATTCACCCACACAACCCAGCCTGGCCTCCTGTCCATCCCCTGGAGGCCTGTGTGTTCATTTACACTTTGGTGATCTGGTTTCATGCAACACCGAGGGGGGGCTGTGTGAGATTTACCAGCTCTGGCCTGGTTGAAATAAAGCAGGTCTGTATCAAAGGAAGTGTCGATCCAACACCGGAGACAGTGTTTGCCTTAAAGTCGGGATCCCAGCATGCTCCACGACCCCTGAGAGCTCTACTACCACTGCTGCTTTGAGGCTCATGTTGCCACTTCATTTAACCGAGAAAGACCAGCGCTCTGCCCATAGGAGGCATGACTGCACTAAGTAGCAGTGATAAATACCAGGAGGGGAGTTATAAATGAACTTCTGGATGAAAGCTGCTTGCCCAGATGGAGACAAACTTGAATTTAGACACCGCAGACTACACTTAAACGAAAAATAAAAAATAAGTTGATACGATGGGACATCATGTATAGTACACAATCTTGGACTTACTTACTTCTAAAAATATTATAGCTAACAAATTTCAGAAAACAAATTCCTGAACAAATTTTCAGAGAACACCAGTGTTCTATGCATGTGGTGATAAAAGCTGTAGGCTGTGTGAGACTACATCAGAGCTGAACAATGTGAGGGGAAAAGGGACAGGTCTCAGAGCCAACTCTTAGCTATCCGACAAGCAAACTGTGGAAGCACACATATCCTAAACAACCAACAAATGGGCTCAAGCACACTGTAAAGATGCCAATAAGGCTGTTTACTACCACATACATACAGTACACATGGCCATAATGGCCTCCTCCATAAACACTCAGTCATTGGGTGGACATTTACTGCACTTTCATCTTAACCAGTTGACAGTAAATACTCATAAGCGCCATCATAAAAACCTCACTATAATTCTGTCCTTACTGGGTCGCTTCTGAGAGGAAAGTAAAACAGACTCATTTGTTAGCATCTAAATGCCCCTGTCACATTAAACACAATTTCAAAATCCAGATGTCTTCTTAATGCGGGACAAATAAATTAATGTTTACAAAGAATAATTTGGCCAAACTAAACTAAATGTACTACCATACACCAGCTGTAAATGCTTGTTTCTGCAGATATTTAACAAAAAAGATGTAATAGTCTATTGAGCACTAGACTTATAATCTAGACTGCAATTCCAACACTACTAGCAAGTTTTCAATTACCATTCATTTTCAGAAAGACAAATAAAACAAAAGCACAGGTGTAAATATATATAAAAAGCAATTTTGATTTCTCATTCTGAACATCTTGCATGTCTATTACAGACATGTTGCTGTAATGGTTCATGGCATGCTGCCCTCTAGTGGTCCAAAATAACAAGGTGTCTACAAACAATGGCAATAGTATTGGATACA